>NC_133979.1:1825000-2127500 GCF_047716275.1 Strix uralensis | reverse complement strand
CAGCAGCAAGACTTCAGTCTTCAACTCCATTTTTTTTTTTTCCTACACACAACAAGTCGTTTGTGAAACTAACACTTTAAAAGTAGGTATTTGTTTGCCCTATAATTCTAAGACTGAAGTCTATAAATGCAGCCAACTTTATAATATCTGGGGATCTGGTGTACTAACAGTACGAAATGGTCTTTATTTTTTTCTCTTTTTTTCCCTTGGGGCATTCTTACTGGTTTTATGTTTCTCATCTTCACCTGCTTTTTACCTTCCTTCCATTCATTATTTTTGTTGTGGCCATAGGAGAGCTCTGTTGGAAAAACTGAGCCTCGCATTACTCTGAAAGTGGAGGTGTCGGAGTCATTCTGACCTCCACCGAAATAGAATTCAATAAACCTGGGCCAGCTGCTCAGAAACCTGTGCTTGTTTTTATGCATCTCATCCTTAAAGTTTGATGAATGCTGCTTTTTTGGGAGATTACTGTTAGAAACAAGGATGTCGTATCTAAACTATCATGAATAAACTCCATCAATGGTGATAAAGTTTAGTAGTAGGAGTTTACATTTCAACTTCCAGTTCTATAACAGACCAAGTCTGTTATCTCAACATTGTTGTTCAGGTGACCACCCATGGTAAAGGGACCAATTAAATTAAATTCTGGACCAATTAAAACTGTTGTGATACACTTATAGGAAAGGCCTAGTGCAGCTGCCCAAGCTGTAGAATAATGCAGCAATATTGTTACGTGGAAGGACAAAATACAGTGTGGGATGCAAAGGCAACCTACCTGACTGTTGGGGGGAATCCATCGCTCTGACATCCCTCCCAACAAAGTACATCAAAATCGGGAATTTATTTACACCGACAATTGCTTATACCACTTTGTAAACAGCTCAGAAGCAGCGATTTGTTAACTCACTGGGTTTGCTTTGCTCCAAGCCATACTGCTCACACTGTGACCATTAGTTAAATCACACATGTATGACCACAGCCATTCCAGTCGGGGAGGTGCAATTTCTTCTCGGGTTTTCTTGAGATCTGACAGAACTGATGGCTCAATGAACGCTTCCTTCTGCTCTTCCTTCTTCTTTTCCTTGTCATGCTCCCCGTGTTTAGCTTCTTTCCTGGCTGCTGCTGTACCACTAGTGTCCGTTGTAACGCCGGGGTCTAAAATGCACAAATATGGTAGAGTCTGAGTAGCAACATTTCACTTCTCTAACTCCAGACATTCACATCAGAAGAAAAATTTGCCCTTTTGGCAAAAAAATGAAGTGAAGATGTGAGGAGTTAAGACATCCTAATGTCTAAAACTGTGGCTAAAATATTGATAGGGGCATAGAAGGGGGCTGCATCAGGCTGTAGTGTGCCAGTTATGCTCCAGGTGTTTAATGAGTGGATTTAGCTACCCAGCAACAACTTGGGAATTTATGTCCACCCCCCACTAGGAATGTTTCTAATCTCTCATATTTAAAAATTTGTTTAAACAGGGATTTTTTCAAGTTAGATGCCAAATTTTAAAGAGCCACCCTTGGGAAAATTAAGCATAGAGCATATTTTTAGACTTCGTTTGCTAAGTATTTTTTTGTTTACTCACCCCTTTATTTTATGTAATGTGCAAATCATAGATTCATCTCAGATCACTATTAACAAAACAAGAACACAATAACTGCCACATTGTCAGAACAAAAGTCCTCCTGGTCAGTATCATGCTCCAGCTACAGCTAGTTCCTGAAGAGTGACAGAATATAACAGGTTCATTGCCTGAGAAACTGAAACTCTCTATCACACAAAGAGGTACGATATGATAAAAGCAGTGTGGATCTGCCTGTTTGGTGTTTTTTTTTTTTTGAATCCCTGTGTTAACTTGGAACTCCTGTAAAAGGTAAAATATTACTTAGCACTTGGGTCCAGGTAACGCCTCTTACAGTCTGCAGTGAATGTGCTTTGTGTTAGACACTGAACGTCTATCAGGCTAAAACTTCTGTTCACCATCAGTCTCCTTAGAAAAACCGTAAAAAAACTGTAAGAGACATTCCAATGCAAAGAATGGTTGGAGAAGTAGCAGAATTAATCCATATTTATCTGAACTGTCAGGAAACAAGTTTGACTCATATTTTGAGTAAGTCTCAGTTTGAGGTGATAAAGGGAGATGAGCCAGCTCAGAACTCATTTATTCAATTCTTCCACCAAGTATGGTAGGGATGGCTGTTACAGTTCATGTGGATATCTCATAAACTCTCTTCTGCTTTGTCAATTTCTTAAACAACTTGTTGTCTGTAAAGACATTCAGTGAGGGAGGTAACTCCATGACTTTCAATACTATGCAAAGCCTCATGCTGAAAACGGGGCAGCCAGTAAGAAACAAACCTGTAAGGACAGGAAGCTGCCGATAAGCTGCAAGTTTGGGCTGAAAAATATTCTCCATTAGAATCCTCTCCATGAAAAATAAATCCTGCTGAAAGTTTTCTGAGGTTAATATAGCTTCTGAATGGCATTCTTTCTCTTCATGGATTCTGGCAAGAATAGCACTTTCTGCAATCATTGTAGAAGTTGTGCTGCCTGACAAGAGATAATATGGAAAAAAAGAGTTTTAACATGATAATAATTTGCACATAAAAGTCAAGGGGATAAGTCGTCTTCTCCTCCTCCTCCACCTGCAAAAATCATAGAAGAACCTATCATCATCAAAAAATACTTCCACTATTAATTTTTCTTGCTTTGTTTTCTTTTATTGCTCAAATACTCAGTATGATGAGATATTTCTGGAATTTTTCACAGTTGGTGTTTCACTGCTACTGTCCTAAGTGAGTTGGTACCAGCAAACTTTGTCACTGTTTTTTTTTATTTAAGATCATTTTTGACAGCACTGTACAGAAGAGGTCTTGTTGCAGCCCTGTCCAAGATTCTTTAGCAAACTCCCTTTCAAGTGCCAGACAGGCAGACCAAGCACTTTCTTCACAGACACAGTGATACGCATGGTTTAGGAGGATGAAAACATGGCAGAAGTGTAAACCTGGAAAAATGTTACCTCTGTCAGAAGAGACAGACGTAGTCTGATCGTGTTTTTTGGGTGTGTGAGATTTGCTGCTTTTCCCAGTCGTGGCTCTGCTACCTTCTGCTTTTGGTGTAGGTTTTATTTCTGACACGTTAAATGAATCGTACAAGTCCCAGGAAGTGACCATCATCCCTAGAAATGAATGACACCGTATTATACAAGTCTCTTGTTTCGATCCATTATTATAAAGGACCACGTACAGCTGAGCAGAGGTTTACTTTTTGTACTACGCTCCCAACTGTTGGGCAGAGGGGCTTTGAAACCAGATGAGGGGCGGACAAGGCTGTAGCAACAGCTGCTGTGCGACGGCCGCAGCTGCACCAGGGTCTTCTGGGTGCTTGGCTTCCCTTAGGCGGGGCCATCTGCCCTCCAAAACAAGGCTCCACAACCTTGCCTTTGTGTGCTCGGCTTTTCAAACGCGGTTGGAATGAGCCTTGCTGGTGCTCAAGGCACACAAAACCAAGGTTTTCAAATCAGATTCATGTCTACTTTACTTTTTTTTTTTTTTCACTCATTTTACATACGCTAGCAAACACAAAGGAGAAATGTTTGGAACAGCATTCCCCATAGTTTTCTTTGGCCTCCTACACAAAAAAAAATGTCCATAGTGAGGCGAAGCTCAGCACGCACATCTAAAACCTAGATATTCCTCTGTAATTTTCTCAGAGCACTGAGGTTGAACATTTTGTAAAATTGCATCTATCTTGTGAGACTGCCAAGATTTTCTGCTTTCCCCAAGATTTTAAATCTCGTAACAGAGGTTCTCTTCTTTGCATTATGGCAACTAGAAATAGAAACCAGCATCACCGCAAAGTTAAGGGGAAAAAAGGGAACTGTGTCCTTTCATATTTCAAGAGTGTAGCTGCGTATTAGGTGAAGTTCTACCTCCTGAGAAGCAGCTCTGCTTGCAGAGACACAGCAGCTCTCAGCTACGTAATGACTATTTTATGCAACGGATACAGCGCACCAGTACCAATGATCAAGTTTTAGGAGGGGCAGAAGAGGCCACCGCAAATCACACTAGTCTGAACCTAAAGCTCTGGAAGTGAAAGTTGAGGAAACATCCTCTCCTGCTTAGAGATGGAGGAAAGAAAAAAAACTTTTCCTCAGTATCTGACCTGTGTGCGGAGAGTGTTCTGAGGTCCCACGATCCAGCTGTATGCTAGTTTTCCCAAATATATATTTAATAAGTAAACTAAATGCAATAATAAACCCAACTGCCAAGGGTACAATGCAGTAAATGAGAGCCTTTCCTACATGGTACTCAGAAAGTTTACCTTTATCTTCCATGATGATTTTGTCACATTGCACTTCCTTGTTCTTTGCGGCTCCGTTAATGGTTTGCATCATTTTTTCTACAAAGCGATCATTACCAGGTCTATTTTTGCAAATGTCAACATAAATCCTGTTCCGCTCCCTCAGGAGAAAAAACAAAAGTGTACATTGACTTTCTGGAAAACATTTGCATTCAACTTCTCAGTGTATTTAACCTCAAGTTGAACAGGAGAGGATACTCCCTGCCGTAAATTTACTGCTTGGGGTTTTTTTGGATTGCTAGATTTTATTTCACTCTACGTATCATCTTTCAGCAGCTATTTCTGACCTTGGGATGCTATTCTAAACCAGAAATGGCCTGTAGGGCAGCAAAAATCCCTACTCCGACGACCTTTGCACTTTGGTGGAATTCAGAGTTCAGCCATACGTAGCTCTCATCACTTGGGAGTGAAAGGCGGTGCATCCAAGAGACAAAAATGAAACTAGTACATTTCTGTTTCGTCCAGCCCTCAGGTTCTGTAGGAATGGTCAGTGGGAATTGTGAAACTTTTTCTATGATTTTTGTTTCACTGTTCTAACAGCAGACCTAGATATATCCTGTGCTCAGGAAGCATCCCTCTTCCCATACAGTTGGCAATACGTGCTGTGTACACCAGCTAAGTCTGATTCAGAGGATGCTCTTCCTCTTCCTTCTTCCCAAAAATCACAGCAGTGTGATTCACAGACAGGGGGCGGGGCTGGAGTCCTACCATGAGCTTTGTGTGTATACTAGCAGGAAAAACTCCCTTAGGTAAGTTGTTTGACTTGCCAACCGCACTACGCTGCATCTCAGGCTTTGGGGCTTACGTCTCCAAAAGCTGTGTGACAAGTGTCTCAGTCTGACATCCATCAAGGAGAGAACTTTGCTGCACTCTGTCCCAGTCAGCTCCTGGGAGAAAGCCAAAAAACTGGGTGTTCTGGGTTAACTCCCTACCAAAGTTCATGGTAGTCCAGGGAGGAGACTCTGAACTGGAAACACTAGATGCAGCTGAGGGGAGATGCAGTATTTTAACAGGCAAGGTCACTTGCGGTGGGGTGAGGTTTCTGCTAGCTAGAAGCACTGTGAAGAGCTTCAGAGGAAGCCAAGGCCTGCCTAGTGTGCTTATATCTCTGTCATTAATAAATTATTAGCTGTAAAGAAGCTACACACAAGAATCAATGCAGAGGTTTGCAATTTCTTAGTGTTTCCATTAAAATTAAATCGTGTAATTCATGTATACCACCCTTCACCTTCTCTTTCCCCCATCCTCTCTGTGTTCTCTTGTCACCATCCCCTGCTCTTGCTAATCTTTCTTAATTTATCACTGAAAGAGGGGGTGAATTTGATCAACAAGATGGGGGTTGTAAGGAATTCAGGCTGTCTTGTCAAGAGAGACACTCAAGCCCAATACAGCTTTAAACAAAGGTGAAAAGACAAACTGTAGCAGTCAGAACGCTGAACCTCCGCGTGAGCAGCCTGGTCAGGGCTTTGTGATCAGCAGAAACTGGGTGTGCTGAGCATACTACAGGCACGTACACAATGACCAGTATACATACTGAACTCTTCCAGCATCTTCTGATTCCACGGACACCACAGCAGGTGACATAGCCAATATCCAGATAGTTTCTGTCTCTGTGAGGTAAATATCCACTCTCCTCTCTAAGTCTTTTTTTGTCAGTTCTTCTTTTATCTCCTCTCGCTTCACCTGCACATCTGAAAAATTAGATGAGGTTAACAAGCGAGACCTTTTCAGCTCTAAATTTAAAAGCAGTCAAATTAAAAGTATTTTATATCTAAAAGCCAAAACTTGTGAGGTACTGGGTTGCTTTGAAGCGCGGGTCATCTCACAGCCACGTGCTGCGGTGTCTCACAAATCACAGTGCTCCGAAGAACAGTTTAAATCTATAATTATACAGCGTATGTTCTTTACCAGATAAGCTAACAGTTGTGTCTTGTCGAGAGCCAGGTTCCTCTATTTCGTCTAGTATGGACTCCGTTGTTGATGCGTTTGATATAGAAGTACTGCTGCTTCCATACGTCCTTCAGTAACAAAGAAATAAGCAGAAATAGTACGTGAGAGTCCAGATGTCAGTCAGCAAAGCACTACAAAAATAGCAGCACTGTTATCAGGATCAGCCACAGAAGACTGGAAGAGCACATACAGGAATGCCTGCGTTGTGAAAGAACTCACAGAAGGCTTAGGAAGGAAAATAATGAAATGGTTTAAAAAAGATTTAAAGAGGAAGAATTCCTCTGACAGCATATCCTGAGGCATTAAATAGCTGATGGAAAAGAAGCTGTTGAGCTTTCAGATTTTCTTAGCATATAATAAGGGGAGGCGTTGGCTACCTACTGTGCGATAACGCATACCCAGAGACAGTGCTGTTCTCGACCAGATCCTTTGGTGCTTTGCATGTGATGAAATGTCTTTGAAATGCACAAGAAACTCGGTTGAAGGGATTAGCTTGTTAACAAAAATAGGTAATGTTCATAGAGGGGATAGCTGTGATAATTAGAAGTAAAACTCAAAACTTAGGTACTGTTGGGAGGTTTGTGAGCAGATTTTCTCTTCCTCAAAAGCAAAGTGTGAACAATTAGACAAAAGGCATGTGAAAAAGACAGTTTTTAAGGTTCGTATTTAAAACTAATTGATTTCATTTTGTCTTTTAAGTGAAGAGGGCTTGTCTCCAAAAAGGATGCGTTTATTTTTCAGGCGATACTTTGTATTTTTAAGTCATTTTTTGTGTATATTTGCTCCTGGTTAATATCCCTACCTCTGAGATGATCCTTTATAATAGCCAGCCTAGGAAACATGACAGAAAGATAGTTCTCAAAGAGCAATCTATTCTCCTTAGAAATCACAATGGCATTAACTTTGCGAAAGAAAACAGTAAATAATGCTTTTCTTTAACTTGCATTTTTTTCCAGTGCTGACTTTACTAGTCTTCTAGTCCCCTTGACTAAACAAATAGCATCTCCTCTCCATACAATTTGAATGTGTACACACCATTGGATAAAGCGATGTGGTTCATTATTTTTCATTTGAAACACAAATAGTTATTTACCTTCTTTTCCATGACTTAATTGAATTTGTCAGCCTGAAGATAAAATGGCTCGAGTTCATTGACTTTGTTTATTCTCTCTGTACAGAAGGTTTGTAAATGAAAGCCAGTAAGTTGTGAAAGATGTAATTCAGCAGTTCTAACTCAAAAGCTTTTGTAGAAGGACATTTTTTGAAATGGATGCACATATGCACACGGAGGTAACTTGCTTGAATTAGTTTAAAAGAGAGGATTCTTACTATGTTAACAATATTTTGATATTTGAACTGAAAGAGTCAAGTTTTTAAAGAGGGTTGTCTGTACTGAATAAGTATCATTAAAACTGACAAAATACTTTAAAAGAAATGTGTACCTCTTCACTGAAACCAAACCTTTTGTTTCCAGAGCATTTTTCCATACCCCCAGCTAAGCAGGTATTGATAGATTCCAGTTTTTGAAAAAAAACCCCACGCTTGGGGAAGGTAGAGAGCATCTGAAGAAGCTAAAGGGAGTATCTTACCGAGGTGCAGATGCCCCTTCACCGCTGTACAGCCTTGCTCAGACAACCAGAACACAACTCCTCTACCTTTAAGGCAGCGTGGCATCACACAGGTGTGTTCCATCATAACTTTTATGCAGGCCCAACCATTACAAAACCTGCTGTTTGGGTGTCTGCATTGCTGAGCTGTGAGGTACTCGTCACCATCTCTAAAAATGGGCCATTCTGGTATGTTTCATTAAAAAATGCAGTTTAGGAAGGATAATTGGAATAAAATGGGAAATCTCACAGGAGTGTGTGCTGCAGTCTGGTTTCACCTGTATGTATTGGCATTTCAGCAGTAGTTCTGGCACAGTCATGAGCACTGACAGATTTATTCTGTTACCATTCCTCAAAATTTAAATGACTGTAACCGGCAAGTTTTTGTATTTTGGCAACACAATATAATTATTAACCCTGCACAATTATTCCAGCTCCCAACCTCTGAAGAGCAGATGTGTGGCCGCTGCAGGGTAGAACCCTGTGAGACAGGATTTAAGAGACAGCATATTGACTCACCTTGAGAGCAAACCTAAACCAGCATTCACTCCTGATGTCTGATGGGCGGAAAAAGAAGAGAGAAAACCAGATCCTGTGGCCCCAAAGTAAGCACTTGATGCCAAGAGTTTGCCCTTCCTGGGTACAGCTGCAGTGGGATCTGAATGGAAGAGTGGACGGGGCGTCACATCCTTTCCCTCATCGTCAAAAACCTGAAGAAATATTTAAATTATGATAATAGTTTCACTGTGTTCCCAAAACAAGCGACGGTGATGACACTTGCAACGTTTTATCTCATCTGGAACAAAAAGAAGACTCTGATCCAGGCAAGAATGTGACAGAACAGATAAATAACCCCTCTCTGCAAATGATGCCTAATATACCCCAGGAGAGGGGCGAGGGGGGTTGCATTCCCACCTTCCCTTCGGGGTTCAGCCTTGAGAGCACTGTCACCTTTGCCTGGGACTTCTCTGGAACTGTCTTTATAGAAATGGCTACAAAATATCTGCAAAAATTGTGTTTGTCTCACTGTCAGAGCCACTTCTCCTTCGTGGTCAACCCTGCTGTCTTTTCTGGCTTTTTTACTCTATAATCAGTACCAAAGTGGCTTATTGACTGTAACTATTCCTGTCAAATTAACAGTACAGCAAAAGCAATTACAGAAATAATTATGCATTTTTTTATTATACTGCTCAAAATATTTTATTGTAAGAAGGTATTCAGTAAGGTCCTTAAACAACTCTCAGATTATGTTACGGGAATCTTCTATTTTTTTGGGTAAAGACAGTGGTGCTGCAGTCAATATATCTCAGATTTGAAAGCACGTAGTTCTCAGATTAGGAGGAGAGCTGTTAGTCTAATTTTTTTAAATTATTATTATTCTCGCAGCTTGTTTTTGGACCCTAATCATCTCCCTTTCAGAATGGATTAAGCTCTTGGGTCATTCTCTTTCTCCACAGCTCTTCAACTTCAGACATGCCTTTTCTTTCCTCCTCCCTCTCCTTCCTTTCTGTCAACAAACATCTGCAACAACTCACGTTTAAAAGTTTTTAGTAACAGCATAAATGGCTTCTCACCCGTACGGCATGCTTGTTACCCACGAGAGACCCCCTGGCTTTGCCATCAGAAGTCGTGGACTGGCTTCTGGAACTCGCCGCTCTATTTGCGTGGACACCGCTTAGGACGCTCGCTCGTCTTTGGCTACCTGAGCTCGCTTCTGATCCTTGCCTTACCCTGAAATCAGTCAGGTTTCAGTCAACGAAATGCAAACAACCAAATACAAGCCCCAAATGACTTATCCCTTAACTTCACGAATGGTTTAAATTTAAGCCGTTCGTTGAAACCACGGTTTAAATTTAAACCATTCGGGTTGATAATCCTGAAATACTGTAATTCCTTGCAAAAATCTCCGTTCAGTTTCAGCGGTGATAGGAGGAGCGAGGCAGACAGGGGTGGGGGCGATGCCCGCTGTAAAATAAAACCCTAAAAGGCATTTTACTGATATTTGGGGTTTTGGGGCTAAGCTTACAAACGGGAACTAATAAAAGGGCAAGAGGCGCAGCCGGCAACTGCCTGCGGGCCGGCTACGCTGCCGGCTGCCCCCTCAGGTCGGGACACCGGCGGGAGCCCGCCCGCGCCTCCCCGCTCCGGCCCGTCGTGTCTGGAGCCATCGGAGGGCCCCCCCCGCCCCGCCGGTCGCTCACAGGGTAGGCCGCCGGCCGCCGGGGCCCTGCATGGCGACGAGGCCCGGCCGGGAGATGAAGCGCGTCGCGCGGTAACCATGGCAGCGCGCCCCCCACCTCGCCAAGACGCGGCGCGGGGATTGGCTGCCAAGGACGGCGCCGCCGATAGGTCGCGCTGCGGCGCGCGGGCCGCGTTCTCCCCCCTCGCCTGAGGAGGGACCGAGCGGCCGCGGCCTCCCCGTCCCCGGGCCCCTCTCCGTGCCCGGCGGGGCTGGGCCGCCCAGTGCCCGCCTCGCCTCACCCCTCCGCTGCCTCCTGCCCAGCCCGGGGCTCCTCCCCCGCCGTCAGGGCCGCGGCAGCCCCCGCTCCCCCTTTGTCACTGAAGCACAAAGGTCCTCGGCGGCCCGGGGAAGCGGCAGCTCCCTCCGCCCTGCCGTAAAACTCGGCCCCGGTGGCGGGGATCGGGGCAGGTCTGGACTTTTGGCGGGAGGTTTAGGGGGGTTTGGATTTCCCCCCCCCTTCCCCTCGTTTTCTCGAGTCAGCAAAGTTGCATGCGTGGGTGCTTTCCTTTCAGCATCGCCCCACGGGGACCATTTTTTGAGGATTTAAAATGCGGTTCTTTGGGAAAATCTGGTTGTGGAGGAGCGCGGCTCGTGATTGTAAATGATCTGTGCCCTTCTCGAAGGGGGAAGAGCAGCAGCGGGCAGCCCCCAGCCCCAGGCCGGCGGAGCCCTGAAGCAGGGGGAAAAGCAAACGCAGGCTTTCCCAAAGTATTTAAAAATACTGTAACGTCCTCATTTTTAAGAGCGATTGTAACGCCAGACGTGGGGAGCAGCAGCTGTCCCCTTTGCCTGCAGGACGGTGCGTGTCCTTGTGCCAGCCCTGGGACAGAACCGAGCCTGGGCAGGTGAGACAGCCGGGGAAGGTTTTAGGGAAAAGAAGGCAGAATCACGACTGGACGTCTGGTTTGGTTGTTGGTTTTGGTATTTTTTTTTTTTTCCCCTTTACGTAGGACCAACTTAGCGTTGTCGGTATTCCCTCACCCCAGAGCGTCACACCCTGAGCAGGAGCAGGCCCAGAGCTGCCCCCCGAGGACCTCACCCACGCTCGGCGGCCGGTGAGACAGCGGCCACGCCTGGGCAGCTTCACCGCGTGAGTACGGCTGCCGGGGCGGGAGGGAGCGGCACCGAGACCGGCGGCCGGCGCGGGGCAGCTGACGTGAAACCCGAAACTACCGAGGAGTAAATGGCGGCGGCTCCCGGGGCCCTGAGGCGAGTGGGGGGGGGGGGGGGGGGGGCGGGAGCGGAGCGCGGGCCCCGCCGCCTCCCCGCTCCGGGGAGGGCGTGGCCTGCGCCTTGAGTGACAGCCGGGGCGGGCGGCGCCCAGCGGGCTTCCCGCGCGCCGCGGGGAGGGCGGTGGCGCTTGTGCGCGGTGACGTAGTGCGTGGCGTGACCCCGCCCCCCTCCCGCCGCTCCCCGGCCCCCGCCGCCGCCGCGCAGACCGCGACCCGCCGCCGCCGCTTCCTCCTCCGCCGCGGCGGCGATGTGACCCCTCCCCGATCCCGTCCCCCCTTCCCCCTTCCCCCCCCCACCTCCTCCCCGCCGCCGCCCGCCGTCCCGCCCGCGCAGCGAACATGGCGGAGGTGAGAGCGCGGCGGCGGGGCGGGGGCCTGCCCGGGAACTTGTTGCGCGGGGCCGCGGCCGGGCGAAACGTCCCACAAGTTAGTTGGGGGGCCGGAGAGGCCGCGGCGGGACCCGAGGCGCCGCGCAGACCCGGCGCGCCCCCCCGACCCCGCTCCCCGCTCCCCTCCGGGACGGGGAGCCTCGCCCCGGGGGGGGCCGGGCCCGCCTCGGCGGCGGCGGGGCGCGGGCGGGCGGGTCGGGGGAGCTGGAAGCGGCGGCTGCCGCCGGAGGGAGGCACCGGGGGGGGTGCTCGCCGTCGGGCAGGGGTGTGCGCCTCGTTCCGCGGGCCGGGGAGCCGAGGGTCCTACCGGCAGCATCGCGGGGGATGCTTGAGTGGAGCCCTCGGCTCGGCGGGGGATGGGGCCCTGAGGAGCGAGGGCGGGGGAGAGGGCAGCGGAGCGGGGCCTGAGCCTGCCCTGGGACGGGGTTCGTCTTTGGGGGGCGGGGGGGGGGAAGTGGGGTAACATTACCTGCTGTGGCGTGGCGGAGTGGAATCCCTTCGGGGTGGAGAGGGATGCGCTTCTTGCCAGCTCCTGCTGTCTTGTCTCTGTCCCGACCTGAAAGAATCGTTTCTGCCGGGCTTTGATCGGGGAACACCATTGCTCAGGGGTAGAACGTATATTTATTTTCTTTAAATATCTTTTTGTAGTCGTTAGGACAAAGGGGAATTGCCTTTCTAGATAGAAGGGCCGCCCTTCCAGTCTCCTGGGAGAGGGAGACCTTTCTCGTGAAAAAGGGGAGAAGGACTCTTCAGGGGAGTTGCAGGAAATGGGAGAAGGCTTACTGACCTCTTTTCTTCTGTGGGAGGCAGAGAGAGAGATGTGTTTGATTATTGAGGTGTGGATTTGTCCATCCCGGTAGGATCTGGAAGAGCAGCTCTTCTGCTTCTTAGGAGGCAAGTTAGGACAGATGAGTAGATATTTCATTAAGTTTTCTTCAGATTATCCTAAGATTCCAATCTTAAGGTAATTTGCTGCTTGAACAGTGTTGACAAATGAATTGGAAACACTTAATTGAAAGGTATGCTATTAAAAAAAAAAAAATTCTCTTCTGTGGGACAGGCATTTCTTCCAGCTGGACTGGAGGGAGTCAGGATTAGAATATTTTCCAGATCAAATTTCTACCCTTGAAATTCCAGAATATGTGTGAATTTTTACTTAAATTTATTTTATCTTTCCCTCCCAAATGAAAACTGTAATGAAGCAGATGTGGGTATGAAATGTACTCATCTAATCTTAGAAGTCTGCCTGTCTGTTTTTTTCTGTATCTTGAGGGGCAGAGGATCACAGGTCTGATCCCTGAGTAATTTCTTGGCCAAAAAAATGTGGCTATTAAACTCCTGTCATCCGTAAAGTTGGAGAGACATATCGGGGCTGGTCCTGATCTAGGCATCGCAGTAGTCAGGATCTTTGTCTCAAGTTTCACCCGTTGCTTGTATGTTTTGTTAATTAAACACAGCATTATTGTGAAATATTCGTGCTAGCTCTCTTCTGGTGGGAGCTGAGGTTCGCCATATTGCTAAAGAGCCACAGGCAGTACGCTGAATTACTTCCTATTCTGGGTTGTCACGTACTTATATTGATGTTACAGCAGTGACAGCATTGAGAGTTGTAGGGGATTCGTGCTGCAGAGAGCAATAAAAAGTCAGTGGGTTATGGAGGTCAGGCGGGTTTTGTTTTTCATTTTATGGTTGTTGTTCCGATGGGTAAGGCTTTTATTACATGTTGGTCTTGATACTTTACTAAGAAAAGAGGAGGGTGGGTTTTCTCCCCTCAGCATTTTGCTTTTTTGAAGAAAAGCTAAGATGACTTCTTTGTCCTATTTTGGCTTCTTTAGTTCAGGTTAAGGGGCAGGAGCAGCATAAAGGGGCTGTGAAAGCTTTGATCCACCTGTGGGATGAGTTCAGTAGCTCAGGGCTGGCAGCAGTGGTGTAGGCTTGGCTGACATCAGTTCACAGCTGTGGAATTGTGCAGACAACTGTTTGCATGGCTGCACTGCCTTCTGGCTGGGGAAACAAACAGAATTAAAAAAAATAATCCTTTCTCTTAGTGATTTAAGCAAGTACCAATGTCCTGAATATGGTTCCTAGCACAATTTAGGAAATACGTAGGGGATGGGATGGGAAGTCTCCTTAGCACGGCATTGCCACCGAAGCTCTGGAGTCAACCATCTGCCTTGAGGAACTGAAGGCGACTGCTGCTCCGTGGTGGTGTGCTGCACAAGGAGTGTGTTAGGAGGGTGATGCGCTGCATAACGCTCTGTTGAGAGAAAGAGAGGGAAGACTGGTAATTCAGGCAGCCCGAGGACTCGCCTGGCACCGCAAACGAGGGGCCTGTGACCAGCCTGGCTTTGAAAATGTGGGTGGAGAGTAGTAAGAGGCACAACAGCAGTCTTGCCCTCTTCCCCATCCCTCCCCAGGGCTGGCTCTTCTGAAGGAATGCGCAGGAACTCATCTTTCCGTCAGGAAAGATCCTAAAATGTTGTGTTCTAGAGAATCAGCCAAGCTTTAAGGCTAGAGATATAAACCTCAAAAAATAAACAATATAAATATGAAACTTTTAGAATTTGACAGGAAGGCTCTTCAGACAGGAGCTCTGAGCCTGGTTAGTAAGTAAATGAGTCCAGAAAGTGAAACTAAATTAACAAAAAATGCTGTTTCACTTTTGTAGAAGCTTACCAGTTTGAACACAGGACAGACAAAAAAAAAAAAGGATTTTGAATATATATTAAACTGGTTTTAGATTTGAGATTAATAACCTGTGTTAGGGTTTCATTTTACTTTGAAGCATGCTCACGTGGTTTCTTTGAGTCTTAATATTCCAATGCCTTAGAAGATTGTTCTAGTCATAAATCGGAAAGAAAACATCTCTAACTGAAGATGAGCTCAAGCTTTGTGAATATTACCATATCATGCATTAAGCTGCTTATTTAGTCTTTGTGGTGGAGTGAATGCTGATACATATTTTTTCTAAATATGAGTATTTTAATGCCTATTGAGAAGAAAAGATTTTTGACTGCAAAGCTTGATTAGTAGTTGAAAGAGAATGTTTTTTTGTTTATTCAGCCATTATAATGTTTGAATAAAGTGTAAGTTGAGAATGAATCTCTTCATTCCAAAAACTTGAAGAGCTGGGGGTCAGGCTTTTGTGTTGAAAAGATAGGCAGTTAAATACCTACTGTAATTTCCAGAAGTGTGGAGTTCCTGCTGTTACTTTATTTTGTTCCGTGATAGGATGCACCAGTCAGGCTGCAATAGGCTCTTGCCAGGATACTAAACAGGCAAAACTAATGGGAAAATTCTGAGGTGGTTTTTCGGGTGGGTTAATTTTATTTTTTTTTCCTAACTCACTGAAGAATAAGAGAAGTACTAGGGCTGCTACGTAGGCAAGAGGATGGTCAGAGGTGGGGTGGGAGAGGTAGGGACATTGTATCCCTGATTTTGACTGGCACAGCTTGGTTTAAATTTCAAGTTGATTTTAATTATGAGTTGAGGGGAGATGGACAGTGGCTGAGGTGGTCTAACAGCTCCTGGCTGCCTGAAAGGGGAGATCCTGCTCCTTCTGCTGCTTTAGCCTAGACGCTCTGTGAACTTGTGGGGCTTGCTTCAGCTTGCTAGCTTAGAAAGAAGCAAAAAGCTTCCCGCAGGATAACCAGTTGTATCAGCAGGCGGAAAGGTCCACTGGAGACTAGCACTGATGTGAGGGATGGCGTGGGGCTCCGCGGGAGGGTGGCGTATCCCTCCTTCCAAAAATGTCAAGCTGTGAGATTGCCTCAGCTCCTCCTCACACAGTGTCCTCGTATGGTGCAGCTCCAACCATTGACTTGCTGAAAAATACAGTCCTATTTCTCCCAACTCTTGAGCAGGTGGTTGACCACCTTCATGCCAGCTCTTAGTGTTTCTTGCCCCTCAGTGAGGTTATTCAGCTTTCTGACCTGCCGGAATAAGAACTTTAAGTTTTTCCTTCTGCAGAGGGAATTTCTGTGTGATTAAAAGTGCAAATTGGTGTCCTAAGGTGTGGGGAGAAGCAGGAGTGTACCTGTCTTGGAGAGAAGCAGGACCACTTCTCTTCTGGTGTCAGTGGACTCAGCCTGGTTTCTTTGAGTGCATTTTAATGTTGTTTGGATTTCTGAAAGTTTAGTTGCTTCTGACTAGAAGATCAGTTTATTGACATTGTGTGGTGGTGCTTTAATAAGTCATCTTTAAATTTGTAATGTCTGGTAAAATTTACCTTTTTTCTGAATGTTATGCTGCTTTCAGTTGAAGAGTTTTAAACTTTGTGAATGTAATTGAGTTTTAGTTTTCATATCCAGCTTGAAACAACTTCAGGACATAATGTTTAAGAAATACATGATCCAATAACCATTCCTAATAACCTTTTTTATGTTCTTAATCTTTGCATTTTTATTAAGCAATGCTATTATTTTATTACACATTTATGCATATTATTTTAGCCTTCCCTGTAGGAAGCAGTAGTAAAGTTAACACGATCATGAAGGTGATTGCAAATTGAGATGTTTTAACAGTCAGGGAGGACAGAGCTTTTGAGTAACGCCTGGATACAAAATAAGGTCAAAATAGATTAAATCAGGGTTTTCTGCTGACTGATCTAAATCATGATTAAAATTGGTGATTCACATCAGTCCATCCTGTTGAGCACTTTTTTTTCCTCTCTTTTGATCTCAGCTTTAACTAATTGTCTTTTTTTCTTTTTGTTTAATTTTGGAGCAGTTTTTGTAGAATACGTCACAGAGGTATCTGTGAACCTAACGTAGGTCTGGGAATTGAGTTTTCTCACTTCTTGGAGAGTATAAGCTCCAGAGTGGTTGGTTATGGTCACTGTATTCCCTCAGTTTTTCTGACAAGCTATTGAAGGGAAAACAGTAGCACTTAGCATTCTGCATTTCTGATTTTGGAAAAGAGGTGGTTTTTTTCTGTCGTAATAGAAGAATTTTGTGGACTCTTGTGCGTGTGATCAAATATTGATGTTTGTGGACTTACTGCTTGGGACTTAGAGTTCTTTCTAATACAGTGGCAGCATTTTAGGTAGACAGTGGAATTGTTGAAAAGTTCAGGGTTTTTTTGGGCTTTTTCCTGGCCAGATGTCCCAGTCTGTATTAATATTTCACTGCTAATCTGTTCACATCACAAATTGTGCGCAAGAATGTTTTCTTGTGGTGCTTGGCATGTGACTGTATCTGGTTTCATTTGAAATCCTATGGTGGGATATGATCGCTTCATAGACTTCCGGTTTTTCTTAGCAAGAAATTTTAGAACATTACAAGAAGTTGAGGCTGAGGCTGTATTTTGTAATGGAAATGAACAGTAAATAGTTAGAAAATGTCCAGCTGAAAGTGTGTGCTTCAGATCAGACAGAGATGGTGTTAACTGTTGTGGTTGTACTCCTTGAAAATGGAAGTTCTAGTGAGCGTAATGGCCTGTCAGCCAATTCCCCTTTGGCTGCAGCTTCCTCCATCTCACAGCCTTCCTCAGGTAGCCTGACAGCATCAGCGCTGGTCTGGGGTTTCTGATGACTCAGTCCTTTAGGTAAATCATTGCACATTGGTTCTTGAGCAGGGATGACTGCCCTGGGATGCAACTGGTGGTTCCTGGTTCCAGCCGTCTACTCTGCTCGAAGGAGAATGAGAATCAGTTCCACTTTACTGTAAATATGTTAAGTTAGTGTCTGATTTCAGCAGATGATTCAGCAGCAGCACGGACATGAGTCGTCAGACATAAGCTGCTTTTACCACCCTGAAGTGTGCTATGTCCTCTTTTGATTTGGAACCCTGAAAAATAGCTACATCTGCCCTTCAGTACTTCTTGCAGAGGTCTGTGCTCCCCTTGGGTGTGCGTGTTCAGGCTGGTGAGGTAGGTAATCCCTCTAGTTCAGAGATCTAAGGGGTGACTAGAAGCTGCCCTGACAGTCTTACATCATTGTCATCTGTCTGTCCTGCCCTGTTGTCCCCCCCCACTTTCAGGGTGCTAGTTCCTCTTGCTGGAGGCTGCTACTCCTACAGCAAGTGTGGTCGAAAGGAAGGCACGACAGCATCACTCTTTGGAAGCCTGTAAGTCCGTTCAGATTCGCTTTGAGTGCACCTTCGCTTTGTTCCTCCTGCTGTGGCATGATAACCTCTGACAGAAGCGTGGAGCAGATAGCAGGCTGGAAAATTGCCCCGGGGGAGTCATCACCTGACATCCTTCAGCCTTCTGTGTTCCCCTGAACCACTGCCTTTTTTTTTAAAACAAACAAAAAAGTAGCAGCTGCTACTTTAGTTAGAGGTGCAGATGAAATACCTTTATATTTAAGAATTTTTGCTGGTATTTACAATATGGAAGATATCCCCAGGTGATACAGTGGCCTCACTGGCAAAACTGACTTCAAAGAGCTACTTAAGAAGGGCTGCAGTTTGCTTCCCCTCAGGTGTGTCACTGCAGATTTCGGGAGCCCTGTTGCAAACCAAATGCCTGAAAGTTCCACATGAACAGTATCCTCTGTGAAATACTGTGTATCATCTGCTTCCCCTTTCCAGTCTTTTCCTGGGGAAGAGATTTAGGTAGAGTGAGACAGGCTGAGTCAGCTGCATTAAAACCCAACCTCTGTTTTTTGCCAATTAGGCACTCTGAAACAGATCAGGCAGCTTCTTCAGAAAAACTGAGCCTGCATTTTAGTTTTTTTTTTTAAATTACATAGTAATAAACAGAATTAAACCTTACAGAAGAAGCAGGTGGGGAGAGGGAAGCGAGCAAATAAGTTGTTTTTCAGGGCTGCCTGCCAAATCTCAAGCCTCAGGATTATGAGATAATTTGGGGTGGAAGAGACCTCAGGAGGTCTCTGGTCCAACCTTTTGCTCACAGCAGGGTCTGCTCTGATGTCTGACCAGCTTGCTCAGGGCTGTCTCCAGTCTAGTCTTGACTGGAGAGTCTCAAGGAAAGAGACCAAGCAACCTGTTCTAATGCTTGGCTGTCCCCATGGGGGGAAAAGTCATCTTTATAAACTCTGCAGTGGAATCAAGTCTAGGAGGGGAATGGCCATGTCAGGGGACCTTTGTGAAGGTGATAGTTTCAAGGCTTAGATGTACACGTTTGAGATCTGTAAGTTGAAACATTGCACTTGATCTTTGTGCTCTGGAAGTGCAAGAATTTTCTCCTTTAGCAACCAAACTAAAAAAAGTGAAAATCCATGTATATAAAGGCTTCCATTTCATGTGCAGAAGGGCTTGGATGTCATTAGTTTTGGCTGTAGAAGTGTTCATGTGTAAAACTATTAAATGAAGGCCAGCAGTATTTATTTTTTTCCTCGCTTCAGTATGTTGATGTTTTCTTCCCAGGGTAAAAACGAGGCAAACCATTCTCTGACATGTAGGTTATTTTGATATACAACACAGGGAGAGAGGGACAGGCTGGAACTGTAAGTCTTCTGCTGAAATACCTGCTTATCAAAAGGTACACGTGCCCTCTTGAGTAAAGGATGTTCTTTGCCATTTTAACTAGTTCTTTTACCATCATTTAGCTTAGCTCACTGGAGAGTTTATTAAATGGCTGCCACAGCCGCTTCTGAAGACTTCAACAGTTCAGGCATGGGTCTTACACACTTTTTTTTAGCTGATGAACTCCTGTTCTCAGTTTGGACTGCAGGATTAGTGTCTAAACCATATGTATTCAGAACTTCAGTTTTCGTGAAGTCTTTGAATATTATACATGTAACTGTATATCTGCATTTTGGGAATAAATGTGAGTTCTTGTGAACAGAATGCATATTACTTCTTGTAGATCAGTAATTTACTTTTAGTTAGTCTTTGTGAAATGTAGCTTTAGTGATGTTGAAGCCACATATGTGTATACTTGTGGGCAGAGGGTACATGTAATTATCACTGCTCATGCTTCATTCTTTCTGGTGTTATATAATAGGCAACGCCACTGCATTTTAAGGTTTGGTTGCCAGTTAATATTAAAGTTTCCTGTGCCCCAAATATGTCTGAAACAAGCCACTGTAACCCAGAAGTTAGCTTTGGTATTTCCCTGTAGCAGAGTTCAAAAGACCTGAGCATCTACTTGATTAATTTGTCAGGCTTATTGCTATCAATATAGACAAAATTTAATTTTAGTTTTTAACTGGTTTATGTAACACTTAAAGAGCTGTTAAAGATAACTGAGTAAATTTGAACAGGATGTGTATTTGTCATTGTCTTGTAGAGACTGCAGATACTGCTAGTTTTAAGATGTTTCATTATTAATTGCTTATATTAAACAGCATGACGTTAGCAAATACAACAGTAGATTTGTGGGTAGAAGTGACAGGACACTCTGTCCTGTCAGTTCTGTTCAGGTGTTTCCTTGCAGGCTGTAGAAGAAATGTAAAGAGAGAAAAATCAATGCATTGCTTCCACAGCTTTCACATTTTGGAGTATCCCATCCCAGTCCAAGCAGCTCTGAAGCGTTGGAATAAGACACGGAAATCTCCTGCCAGCATGCAGAAGTGGGCATTGCCAGGAAGCATACCTCTGCTTCTGAATTAGCGGGTTCAAAAATAACTGATGTCTCCAGAAGGCTGTTTGCATTAAATAAACCTGTCATGATGCCAATTCAGTTTGTTTTATCATTTAACTTCTATCGCAAATTGTAGTAACACAGACATCCCAAAGTCCAGCGAGTTTTTGTTGTCAGAGTAACACTGAAGATCACTGTGCCTGATACGTGTCTGCTAGGTTCATCACTGGACAGTCCAAAGGTGTCTGAAAGAGACTGGCCAACTTCTTCAGTTCCATTTATTCCCGTATCCATACACCAGAGAATGTATTGGGTATGATCTTTTGGCTCTGTTGTTGCTGCAAGTGTCACGAACCTTCTGAAAACACCTACTCTGCAAACACCTACTCTGCATGTCTTTCTCAAGACTCCTAAAAATACACATGGGTTAAAACCAGTGATGGATTCTTTTAGTGCCACCCAAGCCCGATGTTTTGTTGCTCAGTGCCTTTCCTTTTTCTCTTTACTGTGAGGTTTGTATTCTCCATATCTCAGAACTGGTATTTCCTTCAGGTTGCTCCTTTGGAGCATTAACAGATGTGCTCAACGGTGTATCCGTACAGCAGGGCTCCCTTGGTCACTGAGTTTTTCCTTGTTGTCCATGAGTTAGGAGTTCATGCATGATTTTTCATTCTTTTTCAACAACAAATGTTCACTGTTATCTTTTCCGATGGTGGTATGTGTAGAAGAATTTGAGTGTGTCAGCCTGTATATTGTAAGTATCCCATAGTTTTTCTCTACTGGGCCTTGGATACCATTACCTTTTTATAGGTACTTTGTTCCCATGAGTGCCCTTGAGGCAAAAAAGTGCTTTGTACTTCTCTGAATTGCTGCAGCAGAAAATGAAAAGCCACTGAAGTACGGGGGTATCCTTTTTCACAGGAGTTCCTGTTATATTGACGTACCATAGCTTAGGACTTAAGATCTGATGATACCATGGTAGCCATATGATCTTTAACTACTGCCAGGAAATTTTCATAAGCAAATGCCCTCAAAGCCATCTGTTCTACCCTGTCCAGAGTCATGATCACTTGGAGGCAAGGAAATAGGACTGAATAATCAAGCATTGCAGTAATTGTCTTGAAACAACTCTTTCATCATAGGATGCTCTTTCACCTTCTGTGTAATGCTAACAGATTGTCACTGAAAGGGTTACTCCTGCTCTCCTGCCACACACCCTTCTCCGTGTGCCTGGCTTCAAACTCATGCTCTAGATCGCTTGCAGCAACGTCTGGCGGTTGCAAAGGCCCAAGATGAAGTACTTTGGCTCACTGATAGGGTGGCAAACTAGTGTTAGTTTTCTCTGAGATTGGTTTGCTGAACCAGCACATGCTGCAGCTTCCCGTTTGCTGGACCTGGCCCAAGTGGCAGAAGCACACGAAGTGGTGGGAAGAGGTCAGGCTACTACTTTTGGCAGCAGCTGGCCATTAATATAGATGAGATGTAATGTGACACTGCATCTAGCTACAAATAGAAGGCAGAAAATGATTGACAGTGCATCACTTAGACTAGAAACATATGAAATGCAGAGATGATAATCCACAAACTAGGAAAGAGTAGGTAGATATGGTAGGCAAAGCTTAGAAGAAAGGAATAGAGACCCAGAGGCTGTTCTAGAAGCTGCCTGTGAAGTCTGTGGCAAAGAATGAACTAGAGCCTCTCAAGGGGGTGTGCATTCTGTGAGGTAGCCTGAAATGGACTTAATGTTTCTGGAGGTGATTCATTTTTTTGCAGATTTTCTGGTTTGGGGGTTGTAATTTTTCCCTTCCATAGACTAGGAGTGTACTGGCTATATATTTTGGAGTTGTGTAAAAGTCACGGGGGTCATTCTGAACTCAAGAGGCATGGCAGTATTTTAGCAGTGCTTTTGAAGCTGTGAAGGAGGCGATTGCTTTAGCAGTATTTCAGCCTGTAGGGAAGGCCATTTGCTTGCTTGAGCTGTCATGCCTTCTCCATACTATTTCAGAATACTAAAAGCTGAACTTTGCTTTTTAAAGTGACTTTTGAAGTCTCTAAAGTCTTTTCTTGACTTTTGTGAGATCTTTTTATGCCCCACTGTAGGTTTGTGTCCACTCTCAACAGGAAGACGCTTCATTGTGGTAGGCTCCACTGCAATAGTTACAGTCCACAGCATTTAGTTACAGAATTGTTGAAGTTGGAAGGGACACATGAAGATAGTCAAGACCAACCCATTGCTCAGAGCTGGGTCACCTAGAGCAGGTGGCCCAGGACCGTTGCCACTCTGGTTTTATGTACCTCCAACACAGACACCATAACCTCTTGGGGCAACGTGTTCCCATGTTTCATCACTCTTACAGTGGAAAAAAGCTTTTCCTTATGTTTAAATGTATTCCAGTTTGTGCCCATTGGCTCTTGTCACTGGTTGCCATTGAGAAGAGACTGGTTCAGTCTTCTGTACACCCTTCCATCAGGTATTTATGCATGTGCATCCAGACCCTCCTGAGCCACCTCTTCTCCAGACTGAACAGCGCAGGCTGTCTCAGCTTCTCCTCCCATGTCAGATGATCCAAGCCCTCAGTAGTCACCTTTGTGGCCCCTTGCTAGAGTTGCTTTGTTCTGACCCTGTCTCTCTTGAAATGGGGGAGCAGCTCTGCTCAGCCCTGGGGAGACACATCTAGAGCGCTGGGGCTGGGCTCCCACCCAGGACAAGAGAGTCAGGGACAGACTGGAGCAAGTCTAGCAGAGGCCACCAAGGTGCCTGAGGGTCTGGAGCACCAGAGGTGTGAGGAAGGGCTGGGAGAGCTGCTCAGCCTGGAGAGGGGAGGGCTCGGGGGGGTCTGATGTCTGAGGGGGGTTGGGGTAGACATGAGGGAACCAGACTTCTCTCAGTGGTGCCCAGGAACAGGACAGGAGGCCATGGGCTCACCTTGAATATCAGGGAATTCCTGTTAAAATAAAAAATGTTTTTTTTATGTTGTAAGTGTGATCAGAAGCTAGATCAGGTCGTCCAGGGAGGTTGGGGAGTCTCCATCCTTGGGGGTGTATAAACCCTGACTGGCTGAGATTCTGAGCAGCCTGTTACAGGCGCCTGTACTGGGAGGTGATTCCCCCACAGGTGAAGGACTTTGCCTTTCTCTGGTGAACTTCATGAGGTTCTTCCTGGCCTGTTTCTGCAGCCTGTTGAGATCCCTCTGACTGGCACTGCACTCGTCTGCTCTATCCACTGCTCCTCCCCCGTGTGTTGGCTGCAAACACGCTGAGAGGGTGCTCTGTCCTATTGTCCACATCCCTAATGAAGATGTTGGGCAGCCTCAAGCCTTGGGCTCTGCACCCCGGCACTGACCTCCAGCTGGACTTTGCCACTTGTCACAACCCTCTGAGCTGAGCTGTTCAGCCAGTTTTCCATCCGCATCCCTGGTTGTCCAGGCTTGCTTCATCAGTTTGTCTGGGAGATGGCATGGAAAGCCTTGCTGAAGTGAAGACAAGCAGCATCCCCTGCACTCCCTTCATCCACCATGCCAGTCTTTTCATCAAGGAAGGTTCTCGGGCATAATTTCTCTTCTGTAAATCCACACTGACTGTTCCCATCACCTCCTTGTCCTCCTTTGTGTTTGCTCCTTAACCTGCCTGGGGATGGGGGTGAGGCTGTCCAGCCAGTAGTTCTCTGGATCCTTGTCCTTGAAGATGGGAAGGATGCCTTTTCCATCCTGAAACTTGTGAAGGGGGGCAGAAACTTCAAGGGGGACTGAAGCAACAGGCTCCAGCATGTATATATTTATATATAAATCACATAAAAATCTATGCACGTGCACACATAAAACCATGCAAGCTATATATGAAGCCAAAGGCTGCTGCCAGGCTTCAGGGCAGAGCTTAGAGCAGACCCTGTTCTGCTTATTGAAGATTTCAAGGAAACTTGCTCTTCCAAATGGAGGTGGGGAGTTGGTTGTTCCCCTTTACACAAGGCTCATGGACCAAGAGGTCTCCTACAAATCTTTCTGGCTGTTGGCAAATCCTTAACAGCTGTGCTTTTGGGGTTGGGGCTTTTTTCCTATGAGGGTAGAACCGCTGCTGTTACACCATGCTAGATTCTGTTTGCTTGAGCTCGTGCTATCCTTAAGTCACAGAAAAGTGAATGCTGCCTTTCCCTCGGCAGCCCTACCCTGTCTGGTGGTGCTGTAAAGACAGCAGAGTCAGCTATTTTTGCTTTTCCACAAGTGCTCTTGTGCTTTGAGCCACAGTTATTTTTCTGGACACGAACATAATTATTCCATGAACCTCTTCTCACTCACCACCCTGATTTCTTCAGTTGTGGAGGCACGGCTCTCTGATGCTCCTGTTATTCCTGGTTTATATGCTCTTTTTTTCCTTTCCTCTTTCCTTTCCTCTTTCCAACTTTCCCCAGAACTTTTCCTTCCCAGGCTGAGGTAAAGCAGGTGAATCAGCAAGGAGAGACTCTGGCTGCCCCATGCATGGGTTACCTCTGCAAAGCCAAACTAGCACTACTGATCTATAAGTGCATAAACTGTTTCCCAACTGAGAGGCCCCTTGAAATGCCTCTGTTACATCAAAAAATAACCGGGGAGGCAGGGAGTGGTTATTTAGCCTTAACAATAGTGTTAGTACTAGGTTAGAGAGAAACTGGCCATAAGTGCAGGTTGTATCTTGTAAAGAGGGTTGTTTTTTTTGTCGGCAGGAGTGTTAGCCGGTGTAAAAGCCTTCTGGTAACGATGTGTTTTAGTGGTTGGGCAGAAAGAACCATTTTAAGATGGCATTTGCAGAATTTATTGTTTACTAAGTAACATGTTTTATCCCTCAGAATAGATTATCTTCAGGGCTTTCTAGGACATTAAGTCCAGCTCTCTGCTGCTAGGAGGGCAGAGTAATTTCTGGAATGATCTTTCATCATAAGTCATGAGGATACTTTTTCCCTTCTTAGCTTTACCAGTCCTGGTTCTGCTTTCCTCTTTCCATCTCAGAGCAACTCGGTATTCAAGTCACTTGATTTTTGGTTTGATTTACAGTCTGTGCTGTAGTGGTGAGTCATTGTTTGGATGCAAAGTTACCGATACAGCTCCGCTGTTAAAAGGGGACCCTGGAATTCCAGGGACCCTTGTGCCAGGCTGGGTCTCCACAGCTTGTTTCCTGGGCTCCGTTGAGGCTGGGTGTATTCATGAGGGACTTCATACCCCAGCTGCCATGTAAGGAGGATGGGAAAGCTGCACCTTGGCTTCTTCACAGCCCACACAGCAGCATCTCCATGCTACCCTAGGGAATCGCTTGCCACTGCTGTTCTGCTTTTGGTGGGTTGTTGCAGTTAATATGGGCAGTTCAGTGTCGCTTCGGTTTCTTGCTGTGCCCTCTTCGGGTGATAAAGGTTCCTCTTACTGCTGGTGGTGGCTATAACCTGCATTTGCAGTGCTCGTTTATGACAGAATTATTAAGGGAGACTTAGTCTTTATTTTAAAACTCTCCAAGATTCTTGGTGATGCTTGTCTTTCTCTTATTTTTCCCTTGCACTGCACATGCAGTATTATCTACCTTCTTAGCAGTATTATCTGCCAGAAATAAACAGTTGGAATTGGTTTGATTTCCCACCTGTGATTGCTGCAATGAATATGCTAAGACTTTGTTAATTTGCACTCATAATTGTGTATTACATATTACGAATTACCCAGTTTTGCAAGTTTATCAGACAAACAAAACATACCAAATAGAGATCAGTCATGGCTGGCTGATTTTGCTATTCAACTTTAGCTTAGTATAGTCTGGTAATACTGTACACTGGATTTTGTTAATATAATCTTTGCAAAGAAAGATTTTGAAACTGTAGTCATTGGTGAATCTTCCTATGGCATTGTACAACATTTTGCAAAACTATTTTTAGTGCTTATCCTCTTAACATGAGTTTCAGTCTACTTAATTGTGCCAATATGATTTCTCTCAGCTTTTTTGTGCAGTATTGCCTTTTAAAGCTAATACTGCCTACAAAGCTATTTCTTGCAAGTCAGCAGTGATACTGCACATATTTGGATGTTAGTAAGTGTGGGGAAAAATAGACTGTAGTGTCTCCACCTGAAGACAGTGTATATATTCTGTATGTTCCTTAGGCTGTGTTAGGAGAGCAAAACTTCTTGTCTGTTGTATCTTCTATCCACCCTTTGTGCAAATATTCAAGATGTGTTTTTACCTCTATATACTGCTTTCTGCTTGACACGGGCAAATATATTTTGAGTTTTTCATTCGTACATTCTAGACTTTTGTAAAATGTAGACAGACATGTAAGTGAATTTTGGTCGTGGATTCTGAAGAAGGTGTATTTCTTCTCTCTTGAAAGAGCTGCTAATGTGAAAGAACTTTCTAATTACACACAATTTTTAAAATTTTAGTTTTTACTTTGCCTCATAGCTAGGCCAGGTGTTTTGAGTGGAAGTGGCTTGTGGAAGTATCTGCTTGGCCTTACGAGTTGAAGTCAAAGAGAAGGAAGATGCTTTAGAAAATCTTGGAATAACAGTACAAGTTTTTACTTGAGTTTAAATTTACCAGTTTCTAACGTAATATCGTCTTTTAACTTTGCATATAATTCTGGCTGTACAGATTTTGCAAGTGTAGTAGGAGTACAAACTAGATAAAGTATTACACATACACACAAGTATCTATCGTGAATGTGCAAATTGAAGTTTTCCAAATTATTTCTTGGCCAAATGCCGTCAGTTTTTCATGAAGGCAGCATTGTATATTATGTAAAATAAAAATATCCATGATACCGAATGTCTCAGTTTCCAGAAGGTGGCAGGGAAAGGGATCCTGCAGCTCTCTGAAGGAGAAAGTCAGTTTTCCTAACTTTGAAAAAACCACTTCATTAGGTCTGCTCCTGAAAATAGTTGAAAGATTTGCTTGAATTTTCAAAACAAATGAGGTTTGCATGTCTGACATGCAAATTTCATCCCAGGAGGTTGAAGATTGGCCAAGTTATAAGCAAGGGAAAACAGAATTTTATGAAAGAAGATGTTTGTTCTGATTATAAATGTAAGGTTACCAAATATGGTAGGCCAAAGGATATCTCTGTTACATAAAGATTGGTGTGGAAGTCTATTTTTTTTTTTCCGTATTTCAAAAAAATTTATTTATTTTGTAGTCTGTGGTCATATTAATTTGTGTTATAAATGTACTTGGGAGGAAAGTCTGGCTTGCAAAATAATTTTTTTTTTTCTCATAGCTGGGTTAGATATTAAGATTAAATTGCTTTTTCCTTTTGTTCTGTGAGGAACTCTAACTGTGATTTGTGATTACCTTTTAAAAGTGCGTGCCTTAATTTAAATAGAACAGGGAATTTGTGTATTGCATAGCATGCAGTTTCAAATAGGAAGAATAATTTCTCTTAAACTGTGCTTCCACTGTCCATGTAATCTGGCAGATACCTTGGTTGTGGAAAAGGGGATTTAGTACACAGAGCTAGATCAGAGCTGGATCTGTTAAAAACTAACCTATCGCTACTGTTAGTTTTTAGTTTTGGATTGGCATAAAGGAAGAATTGGAAATGAGCAGATAGAGATGGAGAGAAAGTAGCATTACCCCATCTGGCAAGAGCACCGATTTGTGCCATACTAAGCTGATTGTGGAATTGTAATACTATTTTCAGAATGAATTGTTTTGCTTTATTTTATACTTTCATCAACTCAATTATTGCATTACAAAATAGGCAGTTTTTCTAATTATTCTTGCTGAAATAGTGCAGCAATATTGATGCATAGAGGAGAAAATGAATACTATTTATCTTAAATTGTTTCCGCGTGGTTTTGGTGCTTTATTTGTAAATATATTATTTGCAGTGACTTGCTTTGTATCAGATAAATTATTGAATAGAGTTTGTACAGGTTTAACATAGAAAAAATAATTTCCTGTGTTTTCTTTTTTAGCCTTCTGTTGAGTCTTCAAGCCCAGGTAAATATTTTTGATATTTCCTAAACTTGTGAGGGAAGAGGGCACCCTTGAAAAATTATTTTTGCTGGTCTCTTCCAGTTAGTAATCTAAGGGTATAATTTGGTGAATAGGTTGGTGGCAGTACTGGTGTAAGCAGGCAGTGCTTTCTTCCAGTCTGTGCCAGCACAAGTTTCTGAATGGTAAAATAAACTGGGGAAATGTGATTCTTGCCTCTGCAAAAGCTGCACGAACATGTGTTTGGGAATGCTGATGCCCTAAGGAGCACAACGAGAGTGAGTGCTGGGGGGGGCATGGACGAGACTACTTCACCCAGTGATAACGGTTGCCATCCCTCTGGGCTTGGCTACCCGTTGGTGTTAAATACAGAGTTAAAAGTTAAGGCACTGTGTGCTCTCAATTAATAGATACGCCATTGCTGTCAGTCTTTATGCATAACAGCATCAAGAACAAAAGCAGCAAGAAAAGCAGTATTTTTTTTTACCTCACTGGATTACTAAAAATGAGGGGTTTCATGACTTCTGTTTTTAAAGCTGCTTATTTTCTGATATTGCAGTATCCCAGAGCTACTGGCTATCTAATAGTCAGCCTAAATGCAAATTATGAATATCTGGGGGGTTTTTTGTTCGCTTTGGTACCACTGTACTTAGTGTTATTTATTTCCAAGCTTTTTGGCATCCTACTAGTGGAAAAGCTTTCCAGTAGTTACTTTAGCTGGACTGCCTTGTCTCTTGAGCTCTTATTTCTTCCAGACAAACAATCAATTGCTTTCACACTTCAAACTCTAAAGTATAGTTAACACTTACAGTCAACCCCTCCCTCTTGCACCCTTCACGTGGGTACACTCTTCAAGCTTTGGAAAATGAAATTTAAATTGTCCACGGAGACAAGTGGAAAAATGTTAGCAGGGTTAGAATTAGACATCAGGTATTGCTGAATTACATAGAAACGCTGCATCTGCCAAACCATTCATCCATTCATTTATTTTTCATTGTCACAAAATATAACCAGACTTTTCTACAAAGAACTGTGAAAAAAAGGCGTGGGGAAAATTAACTAAGGATTCTGCATCATAAATAAAATCTGCATAACTGTGAAGCTTACTTTAAGTTCTAGAAAAGTCATTAGACTGTAGTTGTAAACAAGAAAGCTTCCAAAGTAAAAAGGAAACAACTGCCCTGACTTTATATTTTATGAGTACTCTGCTCCCAGTAGAACTCTTGATTCAGGCAGGTTTATGACTATTTTAAGAATTAAGTCTTCAAAACCTGAACATTTTACATTTAACTAGGGGCCTGATGTCCAGATATATAGTACTGTGAGAACTGGCTGGTTAAACAGTATTTCCTGGTTCTTTTTTCCATGATCTCTTACTACCCAAAGGACAGCTTTCACTGTCCTCTGAATAATGAGATTGGCTTTCCCTAAGATAAATGATTGAGGGATTCTGAGGATATTTTAATTTCTGAGTATAATTTGAGTATTAAAATGTCACCAAAATAAAAAATTAAACTCTGCGAGGCCATGACCTAACTAAAAACATTCTTTAAAATGTTTTCTATCAGGAGGTTCAGCAACATCTGATGACCATGAATTTGATCCATCAGCTGATATGCTGGTGCATGACTTTGATGATGAACGGACATTAGAAGAGGAGGAAATGATGGAAGGAGAAACAAACTTCAATTCTGAAATAGAGGATCTTAACAGGGTAGGTAGCCTTAAGTAGTCACAAAACATAACCGCAGCCCACAGTCTCACACAAACCATATGCAGGTTTTTTCCCTTATATTTGGAATTTTAAAAAACCACCCCTAAAACACTAGTAGGCAAATAATATAGATGGGGGAAAGGGGCTGAGCTAGATTTGCAGTTCTCAAAAGTTGGGAAAAGGAAACTGGTACATAAATACTTAATAATGTATAACGCTGTGCTTGTTTAGTTTATTTTTGCATATATGTGCTGGTGTAGAATTTGCATTCTAGAGCTAATATAAGTTAAAGTACACTCTGACTAAACTTACATATTCCACATATTATTTTCTAAAGCACTTGCACTTGATTAGTGCATATAGATTTTGATTTTTTTAAAAATCCCGTAATTTTACATTTCTTTTGCATTTTTATACAAACATTTGTATAATACTTTAGTGGAGCATATAGGAGTGTCTCCATTTTTAAGACAGAGGAAATGGAGATGTGGCTGAAATGATTTGCTCAAAGCAAAGAGTTGTCAGCAGAGCTGGGATCAGAACTCACAATTATTGTTAATAGTGATAAATAAATCTTAAAATGTGTATCTTCTGAAATAATTGCATATAAGATTTATTTGGCATTTTGAAGTTATGCTGTCACTTATGTATTGTCTTAAACTACTTCTCAGACAGGAATAATATTCTTAAATTACAAACTAGGTTCTTTATAAATGCAGAGTAATTTAGATATTGTCTGTGACCTCACTGGCTGAAAAGGCTGAAAAGAACAGATCATTAATGATTCTCAGATGCATATTCGCTGTACAAATTCTATTTAGCGTAAGTGATTATGCCAATATGACTTTAAATTAATTTAGTGCATTTAATCTACATTTCGGGTGTAAATGATAATTTCTTTCTGGTAATTTCAGGTTTGATATTAAATGGTAAACATAGAGATAAATAAATAGTTTGTGAATCTAAATATGCTTCATCTAGGTTAAGTGAGAAATGGAGCTCCACATGTATGTCATGTGGTTTTTAAGTTGAAACTGTGTTTTTTCCCCTCATATTTTGTGAAGAGTCAACATCTGGTTGTGTAATTCTATCACCACATTACAGTGCTTTGTTTATAACTATTTCAGCCATCAGTTTATTCCCTCATCCCTTGGTTGTTGGGCTGCAAGTGTGTGATTTCTCCCTGTGTCAGCTCTGGTGTGATCAGGACGGTGAGCAGTGGTATAACTCAGGTTCACACCGCTCCGTGTGCTGCTCTTCTCTGCGGGATGCTTTTACAGACTGGCAGAGACCTTGTGGTCAGTGTGTACGTGTGTTGCAGGTCAGGCTTTTACAGAGTTTCACATGTTTCCACACCAGCAGGATCTTGCTGGAGACCTGTGGCTACTTCTAGTTGTGGGATAGCAGACCACACATCAAGGCTTGCTTTTATCTCTTTTTTTTTAGTCATGGATGATAGGCAATCTAAATCTCAAACTTATTGTCAAGACAAGTGCTCTCCTGTTTTTCTTTCCCCTGACATTTACATGTATTATTTCAGATTTTCTCCAGCCTGATTTACTAGTTTGGCTCCTTCAGAGAGGAGGTGGCAGTCAGGTTTCGCAAAAGAATTTTTGAACTTTAATGGTTTAACTCCTGAGTGTCATAAAAATTGCACCTTCCTCTGAGGGCGAGGATCTCATTGGTTGAAACTCTGATGAATCTGTAATGCGTTAGCACTTGTGGTTGAGTAGCATCCTGCATTTCTCTGTGCAAGTACGTGTATACGCTTTTGTCTGAGTGGCAGTATCATATCTGTGTCTAGAGGCCTGAAGGCACCCTCTATGCTGCTCTGATATAGGAAAAAATACAGTTTTCTGAGAGCAGAACAGTACTTGAAGGGAATCAGAAATATTGGATTTGGTGGCTCTTTGTGGTATTTCTTGAAAGGTAAGAATTTTTCTTGGGCAGGAGAGCTGCCTGCAAGGTGGTGGAGCAGACTATCCTTGATCATATCCAGACATGTATTCAGGAATACAATTTTCATGTGTAGGAGCATCTATACCAGATCTGACCAAAGTCCTGGCTAACCAGTATTCCTTCTTCAGCAGCCCGAGAGAGCGCTCAGGAAGGTGTGCCTGGGAGGAGAGGCACATCCCTCAGCATCCCGGGCATACGCTGGCGCTGCAGTTTTCCAAAAGGCAGGAAACTTGGCAGCATAATTTTGGTAGTAGGAAACTGCATTCACACTCAGTCTTGGAAATAATAGATGACCAGGCTCCATCAGGGTGCAGAAACTCAACATCCTCCTACTCTCAGCTAAGCTGGGTGTACAAAGCATCAGCTGGAGGGAGCGTGGCGTGGAGGATTTGAGGAGCGTGAGGGCTGGTTCTTCACCTTCATGCTGCCCCGTCTCTGGGCAGAGCACTGCTGGGGGGTGTGTGCTGGCCTCCCGCGTGCCTCGAGGAAGTGGGGAGCATTGCCAGGGTGCTGCGTGTGGTGCCTCCCTGCATTACTTACAGATTTTTAAGCCTGTAACTCCCTCCATTTTTCCATTTGTTGTTTCATATAATCACTTGGTTTCTCCTTTCGGGGTCCCCCTTTTCAGGGAGGGCTCTTGGGTTTTCTTAGGGTTATGCACCAGCATCCTCTTGTCTTTAAATGAGAGAATTATACCTGGAAGCATGCAGTGTTTCTCCCAAATACTCTCCCAGCCTCTAGCAGGGTGCAGTTCAGGCACGTATGAAAAAGATGTTGTCTCTTTGTCTGTAATGCTGTCTCTCAGTCTTATTTTGCCACCTCCTGTGGATTTGTCCGTTTGATTTTTGACCTCTGTGAAGTTGGTGTCCACGAGGCATGTGGCAATGTTGCACAGTTCATGTAGTGTGAGAAGCATGTTTGGTTTTTCAGACCTATTCTGTGTTCATTTCAGTGGTTGCCCCTGAGCTCTTCAATTAGAAGAGTGTACAGTCATTTATAATTACCTTCTCTGTGCTGCTCATGATAGTTCTCTGTTATATCACTCCCCCTCACTTACCTCCACTCCAGACGCATGAGTTATAATCCATTTCTTGTTATTAAGCATCTTCCACATCAGAAATTTCTATGTCTTCGATAATCCTTGTTACTTCTTTAACTTTTCCTGTTTTTGCAATATCCTGAAGCAGTACAAAAATCACAATTTGTGTTCTGTCTGGGAGAGCTGCTGGCCCTTGGAGCTTTTTGAATTGTAATGGACTATTTGAAGTTCAGAGGCTCTACCTAAGAAAAATGTTGTAAATACAATCCACTTTCCTAGGGAATATATAGTAAGTAATACACCTGTTACATGGTTCACACATACCTACAAATTGCAGTACAAGTTCTTTGTAATTCTCAGTCTGTATCTACAAATGGGGTAGTGGTGAGGAGCGCTTAAGGAAAGTATATTACTTTCCAAAATGTCCTGGGGAACATTTATTTGGATAATTATGAATAGGATTTTTCTGATATCTGTGCTGTCGGGTTTTAATTAAGATCACAGTCCTGTCATGTTGTCTGTGTCAATAAAATATGAATTCCCCTCTTCTAAGAGTTTTTTCTATAAAATGATACAATAGGGACCAAGAAGTCAAGAGGGAAGGTGAGGACACCACATGGTGTGCATCTACTGTGTATATAGCTTCACCAAAGAGTAGACCAATAAGTGGTAGAATGGCTGAGTTCTTCCAAGTAAAATAAAATACACAGACAAGGAGTACTGGTAACCCCTCTGTTACTCTTTATTTTTACACAGAGAACTAACTACACTTGCTTCTTGTAATTGGTGTTAGTATGTTTCCACAAACTAGAAATGTGATGATCAGTGAAGGCCCTTAGGGTAGGAGTTCATTAGAGGAAGTCTAAGGTCAGTCGATAACTAAAAAAATCTGATTATCAGCCAAGATGTACATTGCATACTAAGAAGAAATATTTAGAGCAAGCAGACACCTCTAAGTAATAAACAGAGGATTTGATCTTGTGAGCGAGATCATTTTAAAATGCTCTCTGAAAGTTTCTGCTTTGAAAAATTTCATTAGGGATGCCATATGCTGCCCCTGAAGGCTGGATGCTAAGGTATTAAAAGTAATAAAGTAAGTAATTTGCGGACCCAGCAGTTAATATTTTTTATTAATAAAGTGAATGCTGCTGATAACAGTTTGGGAGCCACTACATTTGAGAACCGACCGTATCATTTAAAATGTCTCTTCAGAGTGGACCAGCATGCTAAATACAAGGATTTTTAAATGTGCGCGTATTTTAGCAGATTTGGTTCCAACTATGGATGGTTTTGTAGGCAGCTAGCTTAAAATGTATATAAATCTGTAAACATTACTACTATCTTTACCTGGATATCAGGTGATCCTGAATATCAGGGATCCCTCACCCCCCTCCAACCCCTCATTTTTTGTTTTGCCCAGAGAGGGGGAGAGGTACAGAGAGACAGAGAGGTGCATTTTTGGTGTAATTTTGTATTCAAAGCCAGGGTTGTAGAACTGTGTGGAATTGTCCCTGTAGCACAACTCCCCACACGAAGATTTAATTCCATGTTCAAGCCAGGCACTGCAAGTTCTGGTCCTTATTCTGCTGAATTCTTGGAGACACTGCAGAAATCACTGCCTTGCGCTTGGATAAATTCCTGCCTGCAAAAACTGTCAATATCTTCGCTGTCTGTGTGAAGCAGTTGCTGCTGGTGCACATTTTAGCTGTTTTTTCCACAAATATGTACAAATTACTACATTTTTTTCAGGTAGTTTTTGGACAGTAAAGGGAATACCAATATATATTCCAATAAGGAGTGTGTCTGCTCTGTGTACTGAAGGGGTATGACATAACCAGACGTAATCTGCCACGTTGCAGTGCTTGTGTTTTGGTAAAATAGTAGTAGACAGGTACCGAGGGCAGGATGGGGCATATTGCCCTTTGGTGCCCTTTTAATGAGCTTTATGGCTTTGACAGGTTGTTGGTGCATGATGTCTGCTGTAAATTTAGAAAGGATTGGGAAATTAAAAGTTCCTCTGCATAAAAACCCACACATTTTTCTTAGGAGCCGAAACTTCGAATTTTGACTGTCCGTTCGTTTTGGAGTGGCCATTCTTAGTATGTGTGATCATCATCGCTCCGTTTTTGCTGTGTTATGTTTAAAGTGCACACTGTTGAGCTGTAGAGCAGATGTGGGACGTGAGATATTTTTGTTAAAATCTCAAACTTTGTTTGGATGTTTATCAGGAAAGTGATATGCCAATCCAGGAGCTACTTAGCCGTTATGGCTATGATGGTACCATTCCACTCCAAGAAGATGATGACGATGAAGATGAGGAAGAGGAAGAGGAGGAGGGAGAAGATGATGATGATGTTGATAATGATGACAACAGTGGCTGTAGTGGTGAAAACAAAGTAAGTGTCTACGCTAATTTGAAACTGATTTTCATACAGTCATTCTGTACTAGACAACCCCTCAAGACACCAGATCACAGCAGAAGTAATTTGTAATATAATTGATTTCAGATGCTTTGTGTGCTGAACTCTAATGTTTGTTCTTAATTACGCATCTATATTTCTCTTTATTGCTCTTAATTTCATCTGTATCTTTCCAGACTGTTGCTGAGGCCAATTAGAGTACACGTATGCATATAGCATCATGTAAGAAGGGATTGTAATTGTCCTTCAGAAATAGTCTGACTTCAAAACTGAGGTTTTAAATGCCTGAAGACACCTTTATAGATATGGCTGAATACCTGTTTCAGGATGAAAAGCTGAGCAGTGAAGTGTGGAATTGAATAAAATGTGTCTCTGAGTATTGGAGATTGCTGCAAGTTTTCTAGCTTTACCATTTTAAATTGCATTTTTTCAGCCTGGCAGCCCTGGTTGTACTTAAATTGTCAGCTGGATCTAATGCTTCAAGTATCTTTGCAAAATGTATAGTTTTGAACTTAGCATCTTTAAAATCCCATTCTATGTGCTCTTAAAATAAATTTTATGATTTTAGAAAGGTCTTTTCTACTTGTGTATGTCATACATATTTGTAACAATTGTGCCCTGTGATGGGCACAGCTGTAGTTTCTCCATTACCGGTGGTATTCAGAGTTGCATCCTGAATTCCATTAAAATATGAAACCCTTTGTATTGTCAGTAACAAAAAGCTCAGGCATTAATGGAAGTTGCATTATCTAATCTGGCTTTAAAAAGGATGCATTTTGTTTTTTTGATATCTCACCCATTTTAGAATCTCTGGAATGGAACAGAGAGATGAAGAATGATATATCTGATTTAGAAAATGAAGTTCTTGGGATTTACAAGCTCCCTTGACAGATGCTGTAAAAGATTGCTATTTATATGGGTTGAATAGTTCATAAAGAAGAAAGATACATAGTTATATTACATCGGAAAAGGTTCAGGAAGCTGGAGAGGGGGAGAAACTTATATAACATGAAGTATGCAAAATTAAAATAAGACACAGAACTGGTTTATTTTGTTGTGCATGGTGGTGTTCCTCAAGTCTCACTTTCTTCTCATGTCCTTGCTTCTTAATTACTTCCTGACCCAGCGTCCATCTCCTGTATTCTCAGGAGCTGATTTAAGATACTGCCTATCTTTTCTCTTAAATAGATAAAATCTCAGTGTCTGTCACTGCTGTTAGCAGCAGGAGGAGTCACCTTTGTCCCTCTGTGGGGCACTAACCCTCTGTAGCGTGCTGCAGAAGCCAGTGTGTTCCTCCTGCCCGTCAGCAGCAGGAATTCCCAGTCTGGCACCGCAAACACAGCCCGAGGTTTAGCCTAATCTAGCCCAGGTTTAGCAAGACTGGAACAAAGGTGGTGGGGAGGACTAGGCACAAGAGAGCTAGCTAACCTGTTACGATCGTTTGCCTCGGGGTACGAGAATGAGAGCTCTGAAATGCTTGTATGCTCTTAGCAGAGAGGCAGTAAAATACATCTGTGGGGGTGGAATAATTTTATAAATCATTCAAGCTTTCTCTGCAAGTGCTCATCTTTCTACAGCTTATTTAGCTACACTGCACTTAGCTATTTTCTATTTTTAATCTGCTTTAAGCTGCACATGTGATAATACTCTGGTTGCTGGTAAAGGTAGACATAAAGATGTGCTCTGCCTAAAGCTTCTGTGTTAGAACTAGCAAGTATGAGTGCTTACAGCATGGTCATAAAACACATGAAAGGTACTGACAACATGCATTGAAATAGAAAACACTAGTATTTTTTTTAACCTTTACCATTTTAATTTTTCCTTAACTGTAGTAATTCCCATAGTTGTTGCTGTTTATCTTCTAATAAAGAAACTTATTCTGTTTTTGATCTTTTAGTGACTCAATGTACATACTCGAGTCTACTGTTAATACTATTCCTGTGGGGTTGAACTATACTACTGACATTAATTTTTATGGAAGGCCCCCTCCCTGGAAGGGTTCAAGGCTGGGTTGGACAGGGCTTTGAGCAACCAGGTTTAGTGGAAGGTGTCCCTGCCTGGGGCAGGGGGGTTGGAACTTTAAGGTCCCTTCCAACCTGAACTATGCTATGATTTCCATTTGATTGAGAAAAATATAGCCAGTAAATAATTTTTCCCCTTTTTATGGAAAATTCATGAGGAAGGGTTTTAAAGACCAAAATAAAATTTAAGGTTAAATGAAATTAAATTAAAACCACAAGGATTTGCTTGACTGATTTAAAAAAACTAGGTGCGATAAATAATTGTGGTTCATATTTCTGATTTGTATGTTAGAGTCTGGGTGTTAGATTGATCTGCTTAAAATCCTGGTCGATAAATAGTATGATGTGTTATACATTTATTGTGGCTCAGTCTGGACAGGCCACAATCTGTACAGTCACTTCAAGTCAGATAAAAGATATTTGGGTTCAATATATTGAGAATTTTGGAAAAAATGTTGCCAAAACGGTGTTTGTCACATACAAGGGATAGCTGATTTCTTGTTTGCTTTTTTATATTTAAGGAGGAGATCATAAAAGATTCATCAGGTCAGGAAGATGAGACACAGTCATCTAATGACGACCCAGCACCATCTGTTGCTTCTCAAGATCCACAGGAGATAATTCGCCCTCGTCGATGTAAATATTTTGATACAAGTATGTACAGTTTAGTACTAAGCACAGTAATCTCAGTATGATTGACCTTCGGTTAAGAACAGCTCTAGTTAACATAGTGTTCTGTTTCTGAAATATGCACGTTGATACCTATAAACATTTGCTTGTTCTCTTTCATAACATTGCTCTTGAGTGTCATCGTGCTCAAAATAATAGGCAAAAAAGCCCTGGTTTTAGCTGAATGCTAAATCTTCTCTGCAGATAAGGGACTCTGTATAAGGACAGTAAATAGTCTCTTTTCTGAAAAGAAAGGATTAATTTTGTGGAAAAAATTAAATTTCTACAGTTTTGAAAAAGCAGGCTTTCAGACAGTGTAAATCCTTTCATGACACTACTCGGAGTGCTGTAACAGCCCAGTTTATGGTCCTGCAGACTGGTTTGTATAGATGTGCCCTTCAGAAAAATGTTCTTGTACATGGAGAGCAGGTGCAGTAAATGACTGTTTAGTGTGGTATTACCTTACCATCGTAGTTTCAGCTGCCAGTTCACACTAAAGACATAGGTGAAAATATTTGTAAGTAGGAAATGCACTGTTCCAGCTAGGTAATTGCTGCACAGTGTGTGATTATCATGGCAAGGCCTGGTGACACGGGGCTGTGTGCTCGTTCAAAGAAGGTGAGAGTCCAACTGAAGGAAAAAGTAAAAACTGACATGAACTAGAAATAGAACCCCAGCTTTCTTCAAGATGGCTAGTGCAGAAAACAAAAGCAATGAAATCTGAAAAAGGCCAATAGATTGTTAAACCTGTAATAACAAAGGGGGACACAATGATGAAGAAAATTTGCTTCAAGAATTCCACATTTGATACTGCTGCCAGCGTTGTGGACTGATTATTTTCTCTCTTGTTTTGTTTAAAAATCGGGTTCGCATCCGTTTGAGACTGCTGAGCTAGTGTTATGTAGCTGTCCCTTTAGACAACTCTTATTTCTGTGGCAATCCTACTTAATGGGATCTGAACCTTTTAGTATTGTGCTATCAGCAGGGCCATTTGGACAACAGATATTTTACCCTTCTTTGATGGAAGTGGCTGTCGCCAGTGTTTGAATTCCTGCTGCTCTGTGTTTTAACAAACAAAAGTTAAAGCAAAGGTTCCTCACGATACCTTATACTTGATACTTATTAGCCATGACATTGTAGAAATGCAGTTTTCTAATCCGTAGTTTATTTTAATCCAAAAATGCCAAGGAGCCTCAGCACGTAGCTGTGCAGAGGATTGCAAATATCTTAAATGAACTCTATTTTTTAAACATTACATTAGCGTAATGCAAGTGTATTGCATTATGTTTTGTTTTTTTTACAGTGTTCAGCTGTGTACAGAATGTAATTTAATATACTAATAATTTTAGTGCTGCTATTATGGCATGCTATACATAAACCAGATATTGCAGTTGCTTTCAGTACATTGTGAAAGGCAACTAGCCTATATCATAAAGAGCTTAAAATTTTTGTCAGTCCTTATCCGAAATAATCTATTTTAAATGCTGCTGTGCATCTCTGAGCAGTACATCCAAGCCTACTAAATCCCAGTAAGGCTGAGAAAAGCACGCTTGCAGATTTCTCACACCTTGTGCTGTAGTCTACCTTAAATTCAGTGACAGCTGCTGTAAGGGAAAAAACCAGCAGTAACTGAGCTAGGAGATCATTGAAAATGGTGTTGAAACCCACATGTGGATGCTGAAAATACATATAGAAATACTTTCAGAAAGTAGCTGTTTGTAGTAAATTTGGATGTGGATCATCTCTACTGCTTCAAAGCTGGGTGAGGGAAAGGAAATTTTAATTAGGTAGTAGTAAAACTGATGGATGTATTCATTGGTGCCTTAACTTTTCAGAGCCTGTTGTGTATCTTAATCCATTCTAAATGTGAACGTTGGGTGGGTTATTTTTTAAAGCTGTCAATACTGAACCACGTAGTACTGTCACTAAAACTGCCATTTGCACTTGTGGGGTGTTAGATAAGATGGCAGCGAGGCAGAGCGGGGCTGTCGAGCGGCTGGAGGCTGGTGGGGTGAGAGCCTGGGCTCGTGTCCCCCGGTCACCCGTGCTGCCAGGAGCTGGCTCGGACGTGCCAGGCCATGTCACAGCTCATTCTGTATAAACGTTTGAACAATTCCTTGTAGACAGTGAAATAGAAGAGGAATCTGAAGAAGATGAAGATTATATTCCCTCAGAAGACTGGAAAAAGGTAAATACTAAGGGCTGTTAAAAAAGCCTGTATTTCATGAATAATGAGTTGATCTGTTACCTAGTAACTGAGCTCTATAGATCACCCAAACCCTCTCCATTTTTTCCCCATAAATAAAAGAGTTTTGATAGTTAAAAGTGTTCTAGATCTCCCCAGATAGTCAAAAATACATTTCCATATAGTGCCTGTTAACTGTATTTTTAGATTTTGAACAATGAAAGTTTTAGGGGGTAAAAAAAAAGATGTGGTCATTCTCTTGTTTGCTACCAAAATACATCACAGCTGTGGTTGCTTAACTTCTTGTTTCTGTTATTTCAAAACAGGAAATCATGGTGGGCTCTATGTTTCAAGCTGAAATTCCAGCTGGCACATGCAAATACAAAGAGAATGAAAAAGGTGAGACTTAGCACTATTACCATTATGGCTGTGTTTCAGTTTATTTTCCGGTAGGGAGAAAGAAAAGATTTGATTGATGTCATGTGTCTTGCAAAATAAAAGAGCTCCTTTAAGTGAAAAATAGAACCGTCTTGTCAAACTGTAGTTCACCCTGTACTTCACCATCAGACCTTGAGTCTTGGAAGGGGAAAAGAAAGATAATATTGCCAGCCTTGTATTCTAATTTGGTAATGTACACAAGCTTTCTATGTAGCTTATGTTAACCTCTTCACCTAGTAGATTTAGTTTATGTAAAACAAAATAGATAATAAAGAAATCACGTTGCTGGAATTGGATTAACACGTTAAAAGAAGCAAAACGGTACCAGCAGCTTTGATTTTCACATTTTATACTCTTCAATCGGTATTAAAGAACCTCTTCTTCTACTTTTGGGTTTTTTTCCCCCAGAGCCTTTGGCTGTATGCTGTCAATATAATCAAGTCAGAAGGGTAGACCAAGTTTAAACCCAGCTGTGAGCTTAAAAGAAGCAAATTTTCCCACTCATTCAGCCCATTACTATGAATTTGTTTACACTGCTGGTCACTATGAGACTGCCTCTTTCGTAGTTTCATGTAAGTTTTTATAGTAAGCAGCACGAAACTGGGGGCCTTCCTAGAATCTGAGTGTATGCTCAAGTAGTAGCTGCTGTCTCGCTTCGAGCTCCAGGTTGCGGTAGCTACGCTGTAGCCTGATCTAACTAGGAACGGTCTAAAAAGAGCATCAGTCCTACTGTTGAGTGGGAGCAGGCTCACACGGAAGCTGACACGTTCTGTCAGCTCTGGACTTCATAGCCAGAGAGGTTGAAGAGAATGTAATTTAAAACTACGTGAGAAGCCAGCAGCTTCCATTAAAAATTCAAAATGGCAAATTAGAAAACACCTGCTTTTTATCTGTGAAGAGGCTGCTTTTTGCACACTTCCCTGCTTCTGTCTGAAAATAGAGCTTGAACTATATATTGAGATGCAGTAAATTATGCTTTGCTGGTCACCTGCTTTTCCTGGTATTTACTCAGCTCTAAATGGCTTCTGGCCTCCGATAATAAAAAAGATATAGCTGCTTTGTGCATTGCAGTAACCTATATAAAACAGTTCTTCATAGTCCTGCACACTACTCTTTGCAGAACAGAGAACCTACGTCATGGGCAAAAACTGTTGAGGGGAAGAGTTAAATTTTCACTAATCATGCTAGGGCTATTCTAGTTTTATTTACCAGTGGGGTTTTATGTCTTCTGCCATTTCGTTCCTTTCTGCTGTGTTTTGGATGTAATATTTGACAGGACTCCCACTGGAATATTAATGAAGCTTAAAAAGTTGAAAAATAAATGTCTGAGACTCTGTATTTATTACTTTCACGTACATATCCCATCACCTTATTTGTTCTCTAATGAAGGGGAAATTCTAACTGTAAAATTCCCAAACACTAGGAAGGCTAGTCCTTTCGTATCCAGTCCTGTAACCAAAAGCACAAAAATGCTGGTACTCGTAAGAATTGCTTTTCAGGATGTGTTCTGACACGCTGTTGGGAGGAAGGAGCAACCATGTAATCTACACTGAGCTAATTACAGCCCTCTGAGAAGTATGCCTGGAGACCAAATTAGCTGCTACTAAACAATTTCAGGTTACAAAAAATATGCAAATTTAAAAGATATGTTTTCAGAAGGCTTGGACTTGAAAATCAAAGGATAGCTCTGAAAACTGAAAGGTGCTGAAGCTGCTTTGAGACTTACTGACCCCTGTCATTCGTAAACATTGCAGTGTAATTAGCTGGCATCATTAAGGGTGGTTTAGAACTGATTACCAGTTACCTCCTGAAATGAATTGTTGCTCCTACTGGAGTTTGTATCCCAAGATACCTAGAATCTTTTTCTTAAATGAGCAACCAAACATCAGATTAGGACTAGCCTTTGAAACAAAAAGCTCCCAGAAAATTGTTGGGAGCTGTTTCCAAAGAGCGTATTGTTCGTGAAATGAAGCTGTCTTTCTTTGCAAGACACTTAATAATTTTTCTTACCAGTTTGATTTTTTTATCTGTAGTCTACTTTCATGTTAAAAATAATTTTTTTCAAGTAGAGATGCATCTAGCCACCACTCTGACCTTTCCACCTGCACAATGCTGCTGTGTCTTCCTGCAGCGACCACGCTTTCCCAAGTGTTTGCTCCTTTCTCTTGTCAAAGGTCCTCACCGATCTAATGGAATCAATGTTAAAAGTTACTTTCTTGCTGGTTTTTGTAAGGTTATCTTTCATTGTGACTAGGCCACAAGCAAGGTCCGGATACTTTCCCGATTCTAGTTTTTTTAATAACCTGAATTTTACTTTATTTTGCTATACTAGTTTTTTTAATCCTGCAAAGCTTGTGGACTCTTCAAAATAAAAATGGGAGATAATTCAGAGGTTATATCATTTGGCCATGTTTCTCCCATTCATTTCAGTTTACTGTGGCTTCCCTGGTCTGAAAGCCCATGCAAAAGCTCTGAGAAAACAGATTTGATAGTATTAAAATTCAGGGATCTTTACCTGAATGATTTTGTTTTAGAAAGTATTTCTTGGAAGTGGGAAGGTCTTAGCAAAGTTTTCTTTCAGGAGCTGCTTGACTTCAGAATGTCTGGCATCTGGGTGCAAGTAGTGGACCTTGTTGCTGGCTTTTGCCAAAAGCCAAGACTTTTACATTTAGCGGTCCAGACACCTGGTAGTGTTTTTACCACCATTTTTGGTGGTGTGCTTTTTGGGTTTATGTGACTGATCCTAATCATCTTGCAAGAAAACAGATACAATTGTTTTCTGAAATAGTTTTCCATGCCTGCTGGCTGCCATGGGCAAGACTGCGTGCTTAGGGAAGAGGCGTGCCTGGGTGGATTGTTCAGGGGCTGTGTTGGGTAGTGCTGCTACCTCGTGATTTAAGCGGTTTCAGGAGGAGGACAGGGAAGGTGGAGTTTCTGGAGTTTCCTAAACGGGTGCCAGAATCTAGAGCACAGATTATGCCAGAGATGTGAAGACAGTATAAGGTATAGGATCCTAATCGTTTGGATCTTTTCCCCTGTCCTTAGGTGTGTTCTGCATTAATGTTGGTGCTCTAGTGATCTTCCAAGGTTTCATAATCACTAGCTTTATAAGAGAGAATAAACTTCCATATTGTTGTTTTAGCTTGCTTGTCTTTTTCCTGTGGTTAATTTAGTGTATGAAAACGATGACCAGCTGCTGTGGAATCCTGACTTCTTACCAGAAGATAAAGTGATCGAGTTCCTAAATGAAGCATCAAGGCGTACGGGTGATGAGAAAGGCCTAGATGCAATTCCTGAAGGATCACATATTAAAGACAATGAGCAGGTATATAAGAATAATTAGGATTTGTATTTTAATATTACAGAATGAATTACCCCTTTATTTTATTCCAAGAATTAAAATTGTGTTTGAAACAGCTTTATTGTTCCTTTTGGAAATGGAAATATGATGGGGTTTTTGCCTCTCCACAAATATTAAACTGTTAACTTGGGCTTAATGTTGCTTTATGTGTAAGTGCATTATTTTATATATAAATAATGGTGTATGAATGAATTCTGTTCTTTCAGTTACAGGTTTTTTTAAAGCTATATGGATGCATAGTTATTTTTTAATTCATACAAAAAAAGCCCATCAATTTTACAAATTTATGCACTGGATGAAAATGTTAAAATTCTTTGCCTGGGTCTAAATTTAAACATAGGAAATATATCTTTGTGCTGTCTTAAATTATATTACATTCATTCAAAGAGTTTATTTTTAATCTTTTCTTAATGGGTATTAGTGATTTACTAAGTACGCCTCTGTGGCACAACATAAATCGGGTGGTATCGAGAATGTTAAACGTGTGTCTTTTCATCTTTTCAGGCATTGTATGAACTGGTTAAGTGCAATTTTGATACTGAAGAATCATTACGAAGGCTGAGATTTAATGTAAAAGCAGCCAGAGGTGAGCATACACTGAAAGTTAAGTTTCTAATGTTGAATTCTCTTTTTATTTGTTACACAGGTATTGCGGTTTGCTGTCAGCAGACTGAGAAATTTTATTAGAGCTTGGCGGCGTGTAAGCTGTACATATCAGTGCTCATTTAAATTTCAGTCTCTCAGCTGAAGGTTGCATTAGCAGATGTAATATAAACAGGTACATGATCAAAGAGGGCGTGCAGATTAACTTCCTGTCAGTAGAGCTTGATATTTATATCTGTGACTCGAATAACAAGTTAAAATTTAAAATGACTTCTTAGCGACTGAGTTGTGCATTTCTTGGGCATTTTGTTCCTTGTTCTTCTAGACCTTTTCAGTTCTCAAAGATAATGGAACAAACATGAAATAAAATGAAATAATTCACAATTCTGAGTAAAGGAGAATGAGCATCTAAACCTTTTGTTTAACAAAGTATAACAGTGAAAAGACCCTGGTCTTAAAGATGCTTTTGGAGCTTTAAGCATTTCCTGGTTTGGTATTGATCTTTATACTCAAAGGAACAAGAAACTAAGAGAGGGCACAAGTTATTTTCCATGCACATTGATCTGTTGGTTCTGCTTTCAAACCTGTGGCTTCTCCAGAGTTTACTGTGCAAATCACGAGACGAGAACAATCAAATAGAGAAGATTAGTTTGTTCTCCCACTATTTTAAACCTTTTTTATTTGTGACCTTAAGAATCAATAAGGCCAAATTGTATTAAGTTCTTAGAAGTGTGGCTGAAAGTTATTAGGGGTTTATTCTGGCTTCAGTGGGCCAAGATTCCCCACCCAACGGTGTGAGCAGTGCAGTTTCTGATTCTACCTGGCTGGAATTAACAGCCTATCATTGCTGGCTCTTACCAGCAGTAAAGGAGATCTCATTCTTCATTCCTTTTCCCCTGCTTCTTCCAAATACCAGCAACCAGTTTGAGTCCATAGCATGAACTCCTTGGTGCTGTGTCCTGGCTTGAAGGATACCTGGTGAGACCAAGTTTCTAAGCCCTTCTTCCTCTTCCTGCTGTTTAGTTACTTCCCCCGTGCGGCAGGGCTGGAGTTACTGACCGTTTCTAACAGCTCCTACTGACTTCAGGCAGGCAAATATCCCACCTAGTCACCCAAAGGGAGAATTTTCATTTTTGTACTAGTAAGTGAAATTCCTGGAGGTGGTTCTCATTTAGTCAGCAGACGGTGTAAGAAATTTGAATACCATGTATGTTTTCTGTCACTTAGGTTTTCTTTCATTGGCCGTATGCTTTTTTGTTAAGTATTTTCTTTCCTGCATTTCCTTGCTATAGAAGAATTATCTGTTTGGACAGAAGAAGAATGTAGAAACTTTGAACAAGGGCTGAAAGTCTATGGCAAGGATTTCCATGTGATTCAGGCAAATAAGGTAAACACTGATTTTAAGTGTAGTTTTTTTTTTAAAGCAACGTAATTGTAAATGCATTCTTATCCTCAATTCCCTTCACAAATGACTATATTTACTTCTAATAATTTTTACTGCATGTATGTCCAAATTGATTTCTCAAAGTCCAGACTCTTCTCTAACTGTGGCTGTGAACACAAAGTTCACAAAAGTACAAAAATCCTGCTGTGCGTACATTCAGGAAGATCTGCACCCCTAGAGCCTTACTCTGGTCTTGAGTAGACTGGTGAAACAGGCTTGAATATTCCTCCTGAAGCTGTTGCACACAATATCTTCAGTATTCTTTGAAACACTATTAAATTTTGCATTTCAATTTCTGGGTCTCTGAAATTTTGAGTCAATAGTTTCCGCTATCTCCTGTGTTCTATAAAGAAGCGTTGACTTTGAATTTCACACCTTTTGATTTAAATGGTAGCTTTTTGCCAAAAATGTATTTAAATTCATCAAAACTTGCATGGCACATATTTCCTAGGTACGAACAAGATCAGTTGGTGAGTGTGTAGCATTTTATTACATGTGGAAGAAATCAGAGCGTTATGATTTCTTTGCGCAGCAGACCCGATTTGGAAAGAAGAAATACAATCTTCATCCTGGCGTAACGTAAGACGTGCATTATTTTTATGTGCTTTTACATGTTGGATCTAAGTCTTTATTTTATACCACTCTAATCTGAAATGGTATGACAACCGAGGGATTCCACAGTCCCAATTTGCAGCAGGAAAACAGCCAAGGTGTAAGAAAAGCTTACTAGTGCGTATAATGTAATTTCTAAAATACATTTATGTGGAATAAGGCCAATAATTTGCACTGAACGGCTATTTAATTTAGTTTGTTTTCTGTTTAAATGTTTCACAAATGTAACATTTCTGCAAATATGTGGGGGTTTTAAATGCTTGTTTAACTTTCAATACATGTTTCATACAAAGGCATTAGTCACAACTTGCAGGTGGGATTTGTGGTACACGCTGCAGTACACTCTTGAAATGTGGTGTTTGGCACAAATTCTGGCCAACACAGTGCCCTGTACTTGGGTGCACGTAGCTCCTGTCCCCATTCACATCTCTGCTAGGCAAAGAGGGAACTGTCTGGGCAGAGCTCTGTATTCTCCTCCCTCAAATTGGAGCAAGTGAGCCAACATATTCTTCTGCCCTTCATTCCAATACTATGATTTTAGTATTCCACTCTTTCCACTGACTTTTTCCAAGTCTTTTTACTCTTATTTTTATTTCTCATTTGTTCCTGGCTTCTCTGATGATCCGTCTTTTTAATATTATTGTTTCTTTAAACATTTTAGAACTGTGTGTTGGACCACTGAAGTGAACTTGCAGTATGACATTAAGAGGTGCCATCTGTGGCTTTGTAGACTGTTACAGAGAAGCACCCAGAGCTGCTGGATTTTCTTAACCAGTTGTCAGAGACTGTCTGTCTCCCCCTCTTCTCCCATCTGGGTTGTTTTTTTTTCTGGTTTTGCCTAAATTAGTAGACATTTTTGGTTGTTAATCACCTAAAACATTCTCTGATTCTTTTGCAGTTGCCTGCATATGGTGATCAGAAGTGTCATTAAGGATTGTACTTGTCTATTCTTGAGTGATTTTGCAGATAGGTGTGGGAATTTAGGATGCAGTATCAGTTCCAGAACAATTATGTGTGAGGATATGCTGTTTCTGGAGTTAATCCAGACTAATACCATATGTACAAGGGCTTTACCAACCAGCTTTGTTTGTTTAAATCTTTCATAAGAGATTTACTATTAGTGACCTAAATTGTCGGACTCTAACAGATTTCAGATATGGGAATGTCTTTAACTCTGAAGTTTTTAATTTGCTTTTAACTTCACCCCTTTTGAGGTTGCACATGCACAAAACTTATTTACTTTAATGGTACGTTATCTCTGCTGCAGCAAATTGCAAGAGCTTAGTACGAACTTGCCTGAGAGCATCACCTTGAAAACACGGCCCACAACGTCACAGCGTCTTGAAGTTTCTGCTTGTACATGATCTTGTGGGACTTAGCATAAGCACAGGCTGAATTTGTATAAGCTGGCTGCAGGGACTGGTCAACAAATGTGTAGTTGCTGTGGTCAAACTGTACGTGGGCCAGTTAACACAGGAGGTCTTAAAGTTGTTAACTTTGCAAGTCTGTGCCTTTCAAAAGGTGCAGGGTGTGAACTGGCCGCACTTGCACTACGTGCGGTGAATATTTTTCTACAAATAACACCATTATCTCACTCAGCAAGGGCAACGCTGAATGTGCTGTTTCTGTTGTGTAGAGATTATATGGACCGTCTCCTGGATGAAAGTGAAAGTGCTGCTTCCAGTAGAGCTCCATCCCCTCCTCCTACAACTTCCAACAGCAGCACCAGCCAGTCTGAAAGGGAAGACAGCACAACCAGCAACAGTAACCAGAATGGTAAGCGCGTGCCCTGTTCCTCCTAAACAGAGTTGCCAGATCATCGCAGACGACAAGCCAGAGGGGAAAAACAAGCCTGTCTTAGTTTTAAATATCTTCCGAGGTTTTAGCAGCTTTAAGTTAACGCTTCTTAAAAAAACTACCTTTGCCTGTAGGCAGACATATTGAAGATAAATCTCCACTAGAATCTTCCTTTTAAATGTAATTAATCTGTTCTTGCCTTCCCCGTGCTAGTGTAGATGTGTAATGCTCACTTTGTGAAGAGTCCTGTGCAGGATATTTAAAACAGCTGGGATGGGAACTGAGCTGGACTGGTGCTTTGTCTCAGGAACACTGTTAGCTGGGCTTACCAGAAATGGGGCACTGAGGGCGATTAGGAATGGGAGAAGAGCCAGGGCATGATCCCTCTTGAAGGAAGAAAACCTCAAAAGCAAGGGCCAGCCGTTCCAAAGGAGCCAAAGTGAAAGCAGTGACAAGAGGAGGGAGGAGCTCGGGGCCTGAATCAGATTGTGAAAATCGAGGGGAAGCTACAGAAGCTGCTCAGGTGAGGACAGTCCACCTGCAGCTTGTACAGTTGTGGGATTCCAGGATATTTTCTTGGCTGCTGATGCTTGTAAGGGCTTCCATAAACTCCGTTGTGGTCAGTCTGTCATTTGTATGCAAATAAATCCCTCGTTCACCCCACAGTGAGGATGCAGAGAACAATATTGGCTTTTTAGTTCAGTGGGGCCAGACTTCTGCTTTATTGACCTGTCACAGATTGTTTTGTTACTCCTTACGCTTCCATTCTGTCTTTGTAACGCAGGGGTGTCTGCTAATGGGCCGGGCGAGATACCAAATAAAGAGGAAGCAAAAACTGAAGGATTGCATGTAAATGGACCTACCAGTGGCAAGAAAACACCTCACACGGATCTGGATACAAATGGGTATGAAACTGAAAACCTTTCTGTTGACCCAAAACTTGCTCATTCAGCTTCAAGAAACGAAAATGATTTTGAAGAAAAAAATGAAAGACCTCTAAAAAGGAGAAGAATTAACAGCAATGGAAAAGAGAGTCCAGGTTCTTCAGAGTTCTTCCAAGAAGCAAACTCACATGGGAAGCTTGAAGAACTAGAAACTTTGGATGACTGAGTACTAGGAGCTGATTTTATTCCGTGGAGTAAATTTTGGGTGTCTAAAATTTTCAGGGTTGATGGGTTACCTTACAAAATCCAGTTCCGTAAAACAATCCGCTGAGATTTTTTTTTTTCTAATACCTTCTAGTTGGCTCTTGAGATCTGATTATTTGTTTTTTTTTCAGTGCTGAAAAGCAGTAGGAGAATATTCTGTTTCTCAGAGCTGACAAGTGTAGTTCTGGGAACTCTAAGGCTCTTAAAAATAGTTGAGAAACAAATCAGTGAGTTTCTGCAAAAATACTCCCAGCCTAATACATTAAAGAAACTTCTGTGCATAGTACACCATTAAGCATTGTACAAGTGAACAAAGCATCCTATTTGAAGCAGGGGGCTGGTTCAGGTGCTGCAGGAAGTGAAAATGAAATACAGAATGCCAGGACACGCATCAGAGTAGGCACAGAGACTTCCACTCACGCTAGCGAGAGGAGAGTGTCATCCCATTGTTAAGGAACCCTTATGAATCCTGAAAGTTATGAGCACAACTATTTTTATATATAGAAGTTTTAAAAGGTAAATAAATAAACCAGGTGAGGTTTGTATATGTAAAATTGTTGACATCAATGATGTCTTTCCATATTCTTTATCTGGGCTAAAGAAATACATTCTGTATTTTTCCAGATTTCTTTGTAGCCTTTGAAAGATTTTTACAGTACTTATGTCTTGATTGAACTGTCCTTTCTTAAAACAAAAGCTTGTATAATTTTCTTAACTTGTACAGTTGGTAAACTTTTATGAGAGAATTGATATCCTGAGTCTAATGTCAGCTTCATTTTATTTTGCTGAAGTCTTTTCTAAAAAAAAAAACCAACAAAAAAACCCACCAAACCAAACCAATTGACTTAAAAAATGCTTATTAGTCACCAACATGTTATTTTCTTCTCAGAAAACAGTAAACAATTAACATCAAGAATGGTTAGAAGACATTTGATTTTGAAAACATGTTTTTCTTACTTGTGTTTTATGGCAAATAGTGATGCTAAGAATTTGTTAAGCATGATGCTTGCATTGCACAAATTTTCTTGCTTTCATTATACATTTTCTCATTTTATTTTGAGCTCAGATAAATTTCACAGCAGCCAAACGCTTCAGTTTACTAGACCTCGTTTGCCAAGATCGGGTGTTAAGATTATCCTTTGATTTATTTTCAGTCTTACCTGTCGTCATCTACATTTCACTGAGCACAGGAAGGGTAGGAATTGGGTCAAGTGAGTCTGGCTGTACCGGTTAGAAATGCACGTGCAGCTGGTGACCTGGTGCCTGATCTTGAATTCCTGAAAACTAGTGGATGGGTATTTCAGTGGGAGCAGAAACATCCCAGACACGTACTTGGTACAGTGAATACACATATATATTCAGTATATATATATATATATATTTTCAGTGTGTGTGTATATATATATTCTCTCTATATATATTCAATATATATATGCAGTGTGTGTATATATATATATATGCAGTGTGTGTGTATATATATATATGCAGTGTATATATATATATATATAGTCAGTATATAGAGATTCACAGGTGCAAAAAGTGAGAAAAAATTATTTATAAATGAGTGTGGAGGGGGTGATGCTCACCATCCCACTAATTTGAAAGTTGTTGAAGTAGGGTTTTACATCCATGAAATAGGAAGATTTTTAAATACCAGTCTTTTGGTTTTCGGTTGTTTTTTTTCTTTTAAGCCACAGCTACGCATCTAGTATATTAAAAATAGGAAAAAATTGTTCATTTGTATAATTTATAATCTTGTGTCCGCCTCCTGTGGCTTACAGGTGTGCTGTTAATTTTTAATTGGTTATTTTTACTTAAATGTTTCCAGTTTTAAACAGACGGTCCTGTGGTTCAAAACTAATGTATCAACCTCAAAACCCCAACTGCTAAGGGTTTCTTTTGGTTTGTTTTCCTTCTTCAACTATGTGTACTTGGACTTCGTGGTCATTCATGAGCCAAATGCTGTGGCTGGGGCCTGGCTCCATCGCCACGCTGAGTTACTGGAGTGTATTAACCAGAAATCTTCCCAGAAATGTTGCGAGGAGTGAGCTGCTCTGCCCGGTGCAGCTGACATGCAGGACTTGGCGTCCGCCTCCAATTAGCCAGCGCTTGACGGGGTCAGGTGGGTTAAGGCATGGCCTGCATTAATCCAGTCATTGATTGCTTTAGTGAGAGGTTGCTGTTAATTTTACAGTATCTGGTTTATTAACGGAAACCCAAAGTATCACAGCCTTATATCAAAGACGGTCTTGAGACAGTTTCAGACTGAGGGTAGTGCAGTGCTTCTAAGAGTCTTTGCAACTAGAGTCCTATTTTCAATTTTATTTTTATGCAGTTTTGTTTGCAAGTTGGAAATACTTCCAAAAATTTATAGGAAAGTTTATAAGTAAATTGTCTCAGGCTTGTGTGTGAAATACAGCACTGTGTATATTTTCAGGAATGTTGCTTTGTTTTTTATCTTACCTTTTTTTTGTGATACGTAGAGGAGACCTGACATTCCATAATCAACAACTATGTAATGCTCAGCTAGACTTTAAGAATATTTAATTATAATTTACATTTTGTTTATGCTGGTGTTTTATACAATACTTTGTTCATGTTCTTCAAAATGCAGCCACTATAACTTAATAAGTCATTGCACTACTAAAGCTATTTAAAATTCTAGAAATATAGTAACTTTGATTTCATTTACAAAGCCTTCAGTACAGTTTGGAGCCCAGAAGGGTTTGAGTGCGTTTCCAAACGGCCTTGAAAAGGTCCCAGCTCGCACGTGGCACTCGGGAACATTTTGCAGGTGCTCCCCAGGGATGGGTTCAGCTGGATTCAGGAAGCGCTTTAAGACTGGAGCCTGAATGGAGAATCCAGTTCAGGAGAGTAAAGCCTTGCTGGGCTTTCTAAAGGATTAAATGTGATATTAAAAAAACACCACCACACACACAAAAGAAAATCTGCAAATTAGTTTTCTACATTTTTCCACACATAGTAATTTTGCACTGTTAGTAATTACCTTCTCTTATCCCCGCTCCCTGTCTGCAATTCTGAAAAAGCTTATTAAAATATTTTTCTAAACATACTGTCTGCATAAACAATTCCTGAGTGTTTTGATCAGAACAGGGGGTAGAGCATTTCTGCTTAAAGAAGAGGCGAAGACCCGATCCTGGTGTAGCAGCGTGGTGGTGACTCTGTTACTGCTGCAGTGAAAACCACAGAAAACAAAATTCCCTTTTCTGATTAAACTTTGAACGATTTCTTTCATTCCCCTAACCCCTTTTCCTCAACCCCTTTTTCCGTAACACGTTCCTGGTGCAGCCTGGGCAGAGGTGGGTGCTGGGGTACACTTTAACATGAAAGAGGAGGGAGAAGAGAGCAGCCAGGAAAGGCGGTGGAGGGGGGGTGGCTGGGGGGTACAACTGACCACTTAGTTTTAATTAATTTTATTTCTGAGGCACAGGCTGTTCGTTGGAGGCAGAAAGGTGCTGAGCTTTCTGCAGTCACCCTGCACAAGGTTGAAGCACTTCGGGGGTGCTCAGGGAGAAGGGACTGATTTTAGCAAAGCACAAGGTTTTTTGGGTTGATTTTTTTTTCTCCCATTACATACTTACCCTCCTCCAATAATTTTTCAAGCTGAAAAGCCAAGAGACCTCCCCCACCCCCCCTTTCCCCCACACCTACCAGAGGCCCCCCCAGCAGGGCCAACAGGCACTGGGGTGCTGGGGGATCCTCAGCACCTCCCTCCTCTCCTCCAGCCTCTTCCTGTGGGTCCAGGGCAATGAAGCAAGAGCCAGGGGGTAGGAGGAGGGAAGGTCATTGGTTTATTTGAAGCCAGTACAAAAATACATAGGCACATAAAATTCTTTTTGCTATCATCACTGACGGACATATAAAGCCTGCCATACATTCAAATAAAAAGGTCACCCTTTTAATCACTAAAATGGGCATTTTGTAAATAGATTCTATATAGAAAAAACTTTAGTCGATTAATAACATAGAAAATACTGTTGTAGGAACTCTGTTTGCTTTCCCAGTGTATACAATACCATCCAGACCTCGGCACTGAAGTGTGCCCAGTTACAAACAAAAATAAGCTTTAAAAATATTTTACTGTTTGGACAACAAATCTAACCAGTAGATTCCAAAAAATAAAAATCAAAGCTTGCTGACAGAATCGACATCCTGACTGCAAACGCCTCAGCACAGCGAAGTCACAAGCAAACGTGGCAAAAAAGTGATTTGCAAATATTTCTGTTTGAGCAAGAGGAATGTACCAGCCCGGCTGCAGGACGGGGCGGGGCTGCTGGGCCCAGCACTACCCAGCTACTGGGAACCAGTGCAGGGACCAGCAACCCCCACTGGAGCTGATGTGTGAGTAGCTCTGGGTCTTCTGCACAGCAGGAAGCATTTATCATTCCTTACAACAAGGAGAGCTCTGCAGGTGCCTGCAAATCTGAGCTTTTACTGACATTTAGGAAGTAATAAAAATAATCAGGGAATTACTTTTTTTTCTTTCTCCAATTCAGCACTACAAGGGGGGAGCCCCACTGCTCCTTGCTCTGGGACACACCGACCCAGCTCGGGGTGCTACCAGGTGCTTCATAAATCCCGTAGCCACCCCCATCCCCCACTAGCCCCTTCAGCAGCCTGTGGCCCCCAAAATGCAGCCCCCCACGAGGTGAGCAGCAGAGCCCAGCTCCAGCACAACTCCACAAACAACTCCAGGAACAGGATTTTGGAGCAGGGGGCCGGCAGACTCACTCCCTATCTTACAGAAATTCTCCATCATGTATAAAAACTTCAATGTTAAGTGCTCCAATAAATGCAGCGTCGCCAAACAGCGGGTACATTTTTTTAGCAAATATCTCCCAGAAACAAATGACATTGTCTGTAGAAGCTGTTTTCCTGGTTACCAAAGGAATGTATAGAAAACACTCAAATATAGAGTTTTACCAAAATTTTTTTTAACCAAAATTATAAACAATTCTTTTAAAACCAAAAGACAATCCAAGGCGACACCTAGAAAGAAGTGCTAAGACAACCTTTAAAAAAATCAGTTAACACTGCCTGACATCTTAAAAATCCCATTCTTTTAATGGGTCACAAACCAAAGATGACTTACTACATCAAAAAAAAAAAAAATTGTGGGACAGGGCTTGGACAAAGCTGAAGTGCTGGTGCTGCAGCACAGGCACCCGCAGAGCCACCCACCCCACCAGCCCCGCTGGTTTCATTAATTTGCCAAAAAAGCCCCACAATTTGAGTCTCTGTGCCTCTTCCATGCCGGGTGCTGCTGGGTGGGAAGGGGATTGTGGGGGGGCAGGAGCAGCACCTTGGCTTTGCAGTGGATTTTCTGGAATGAGGGAGCCGGGTGGGATGACAGCAGCTCTCCTGCTAACCCTGCAGATCCAAAATGCCCCACGAGGGTCCCGGCCCTGGCAGTGTTCCCAAATCCAAAGGTTTCTGACCCCGGGGTGGTCGGAGGGAGGCTGCTGGCCCTGCCGAGCTCACCGGTGGCAGGTAAAAACCTTCACACTGGGAACATCCCTGAAAAAGCAACCACAGGCGGGCAAAGGGGGGGGGGGGGGGGGGGGGGGAATGTTTGCAGGGCTCTTCAAAACCAAGGACGGCAAACCCAGCTTTAAAAGTGGGTTAACAATAAAAAAAAAAAAAAGAAAACAAAACCCAACAAACCTTGAATGCTCTCTGAACTTAAAGAAGTTTTGGCCCAAACCAGGAGCACCCTGCAGACGCAGCTTTGCGAGGCCACAGCTCCCGGGGAAGAGGAGGGGTTGGCCTGATCCGCACATGGTGCCAGGAGGGAGCAGGCTGGGGGAGGTGGGGAGCGGAGCCAGCCCCAGCATCCGTCCCCGAGCCGAGACGCAGCCGAGGATGCTCAGGGTACGGCCCCCAGTGCTGGCACCATCCTCCGCCATGCAAATGTGTGCGCCGCTTGGGCCGGGCTCTACTGCCAAACCTCGGCGTGATTAGAAGCCCATTAATTCCTCACGATCAGCCTTAATTAGATGTATTCATCACCGTGCAGTCAGTTATCTTCCCAATAATTTGTAAAGGCAGCAATCTATTGTGCAAATTAAGAGCATCACCCTCACTCCATGGCAGACGCCCCAGATTCCTTCCCACGTTCTGCCCACGATCAGCTGAACAGAAATCAGTTGCTTCCCAAAAAAAAAAAAAAAAAGCCTTTTCCTGGTCACACAGAGCTTTTTCCTTTAATATCCATCTTGCTGCCAGCTTCGGACTGCTTGCTCATTTGCTCCTCGGTGAAAGTGATGTAGGAATACACCAGGCTCCCAGCAATACTGCAAAACAGGGGTGGGGATGAGGAGGAGAGAGCCCGGCTCAGAGCCACGGCAGCGCGCTCGCCGCACACTCCCTCCGGCGCTGCACAAGGCAAACCCGCCCCCAGCAGCCCGGAGGAGACGCTGCCTTTTACACCGGCGCTTTTATTAGTTATATAGACCCGCCCCGGGCGGCTGCAAACACCAGCTGCCAAAGAAAAGTCAAAGCCGTGGGTGTGCCAGTGGTCAAGGACCTGCCGCGAGCATCAATTTGCAAGAAAATTCTGTTTTCCTCCTAAGAGCAGATATTCTGTTTAATTTGAACCCAAAGGCCGAAGCCCCTAGCCTAGTGCTGGACCCACTCCATCACTGAAGGGATCCTGCTGAACAAGGAGACTTTTCACAATGCAGAAATACACCCCAGGCCAGAAAAGATGCTTTTCCGAAAGCTGTGCTAACATACCAGGAGAAATAAACCAAAAAAATACCTTTTTTTCTACCTTAATTATACGATTCAGATACACAACTCTGAGAACAACTTAAGTTCGATGCTAAAATATGCTTGTGTTCTCCTGGCTTTTAGAACAACCTGAGTCTGTCTGGGAGCTCCCCACAGCCCACATCAGCTCCTCTGCTGCAGCACAAACACCAATTCCATTGTGGTTTTTTTTTTTTTTTTTGAAAGAAGCATTGAGCTGGTCAAACCATTCCAGTTTCACAGCAAAACAGTTTTCACTTTCAAATCATAAATAAAAACTGCAAATGCCCAGTGCTCTTACCTGATATTTAAACCAATGAAGTTTGTCCATGTAAAAATATAGTCTCCTCCAAAAAACATCCCAATATAGGTTATTAAAATATTCTGCAAAGGAACAAGATTTGAGAAACAAGAGCACAAGTTTCTATACAGCCCGAGACAAGCGTATGCTCTACACATTAAAGCAACATAGAAACGGGAAACCCCAGATGCAGGAAAGCGTGAAACAGGCAAGCGGTGGCAATACTGGATTAAAAACGGGTGTTTTTAGAGCTTCTGAGAAATGTTCCTGAACAGAGGCTTTGATTGCCGGGGCAGCGCGGCCACTGGGCTGTGATGTTCCCCATCGACTCCAGACCAGCCGCCGGGCACTAAAACCCAGAATAATGCCCAGGAGTGCCCGTCTATTTTTGCAATGGGCTCACTGGGCCGAGGTGACCCAGAGGATCGTGGCTGTTTCTGGGCGTTTTGCACGTCCTTAGCCCCGGAGAAGCCAAAGGCACTAACCGCAGTCACCGCCACACACGGCTGCTTGCTGTGCAAGCACGTACGGAGTATCTCTACTCCAGAGAGCAGAAAATAAATAAATAAATAAAATAATCCCATCGGAGCTGTCCTCCCCTCCACGCAGTGCACAGCAAAAGCTCCAAAGCCTCCATCCTGCCCTTCCCGTGAGCGGCACAAAGTGGGTGCAGGGAGGTTGTTTGTGGCTTTTGCTGGAATAACTTCTCCAGGCAGGCAGGGCCCTGGCGCACGTCGCGGGCAGGCAGCGGGGAGCCTCGGGCCAGGCAGAGTTGGCAAGCCGTGATGCCAAGCACGTCCCAAATGCTCAGTGAGCCCCCGCGCCAAGAGCTCAAGCCGCTGTTTCATACGAGCCCTGAGCAACGATTACAGCAACGCTCGCCCGACGGCAGCCCTGGGAGCGGAGAAACCACTTACCTTAATGCAGCCAACTATTGTAGTTGTAAGAGCAGAATTATACTGAGTGCAAAGAACTGTGGAGTACATCAAAATAAACCTGCAGGAGGAAGAGCCGACATCAGGCTCCAGGACACGCTTAGGGCATTGCCATTCATCTCACCCCCTCTCTTCTAGAGCATTTATACCACTGCTTTTTTGGCTAAACCTGCACTGAAGCAGGGTAGGAAATCATTTCCACCTGGCATAGCTCTTGGAAACAGCGTCCCTATCAGATTTATTATTTTTTTTTAACCCAGAATGGCTCAGGCAACTGAAACGCACAACTTCTGGAACAAAGATGCTCCCCTGCACCCAGCTGCTGGCTGCAGGGACGCAGCCCAGCCCTCGGAGGCATCAGCACCCCCCCAGCCACGTACATCCTTACCCCATTACACACGACAGCGTAAACTGCACGACGAAGAGCGTGTCTGCCCAGCCCTGGTACTCCATTGCCTGCAAGAAACACACCCCGGCCCTTAGAGGAGGAGGAGGAGGAAGCGCAGTAATTCACAGCAAAACAAGAAACAAACACCTGACATCGGCTTTCATGTCACAGCAGGAAAAAACAAAACAAAGCGCAGCCCGGCCTGTGACATCCTGGGGCTGTGGGAAGGCCGGCTGCCCACATCAGCACCCAGCACACTCCTCCAAAATGCAGCGAGTAACTTTCCTACAAGCGGGAGGAACCAGGAACGGCATTTCACAGCCGGTTGTTGTCCGGAGTTGCCCTCCCTGCAGTTCCTCCATTGCAAACTGTGACACTGTGACAGCACATCCTGGGGGAATTTAACCTCTAGAGATGACAAAATGGCCAAGGGAAGCCTGGATTTCACAGAAGAGTGCCTTTTTTTGTTGTGGTTTTTTGGGGTTTTTTTTGTTTTGGTGGTTTTTTGGGGGTTTTTTTGGTTGCTTTTTGGTTTGTGTTTGGTTTTTTTTTTTTTTTTTTTAAATTCCACTCCATGCAGCCAAACCCCTTTTTGCCAGCTGCAGGTCTGGGGATGGCTCCAAGGACAAAGCTCCAGCAGCAGGAGATGGTTTGCAGCAGGGACAGGGAGGGAGGCCAGAAGCTGGAGACACAGAATCCCAGAATCATCTTGGTTGGAAAAGCCCTTGAAGCTCCTCCAGTCCAACCATGAACCTCACACTGACCGTTCCCAACTCCACCACATCCCTCAGCGCTGGGTCAACCCGACTCTTCAACCCCTCCAGGGATGGGGACTCCCCCCCTGCCCTGGGCAGCCCATTCCAACGCCCAACAATCCCTTCTGCAAAGAAATACTTCCTAAGAGCCAGTCTGACCCTGCCCTGGAGCAGCTTGAGGCCATTCCCTCTTGTCCTGGCGCTTGTTCCTTGGCTCAAGACACTCATCCCCCCTCTCTGCACCCTCCTTTCAGGGAGTTGTAGAGGGCCATGAGGTCATGAGCTGTCCCTGTCTCTCTGGCACTGGGGAGCCCAGCGCTGTCTTATGAGGAGCAGCTGAGGGAACTGGGGGGGTTTAGTCTGGAGAAGAGGAGGCTGAGGGGAGACCTCATTGCCCTCTACAACCAACCTGGGGGGGGCGGAAAACGACCCTCCCACAGCCAGTCCTTCCCCTTCACCCCCAGGAATTATTTGCAGGGCTTTGCTCGCCACCATCAGCACGCCCATTTCTGACTCTCACGTTATCATTGATGCTTGTTAACGAACTACAAGATTTAACACATGCACGAGTACAGTGGGAGGCTTTCGAACGCAAACCCCCCCCAGCACAGCCCCCCCACCCTGGGAGCCATCCCCACGCAAGACACGTTCAGCTGCACGCCCTTCACAAGAGGGTTTTTCATCAGGCTCCAAACGTGGAGTTTCCTGGCAGCAGCCCCAACACAGCGCATCTTTGTCTGCCTCCGGCTGCCAGGAGCTCAGCCGGGGAAAAAGTAGTTTATTCAGGGGGGGGAAAAAAAAAGATTTCTCTGCAAGCTGAACAGAGGCTGCACAGTGCAGCACAGAGCAACATTTTGCTCCCCATCCACCAGCTCCTGCTTATAAATGAGCACTTTATCCCAAAATATATCCCACTGAGTCACCCTTTATGAAGGGCAGGGGCTGAGCTACCTTCACCCCGCACAATCGCTTCTCCTCACTAATCACAGCTCATTATCTTAGCGACTGCTTACTGGGGTTTGTCATCAGGGAATTAAGCTCCTAATGAGACAAGAGCCACCAGGCTCTCCCTGCCTGGGCATGGCTGGAAGAGGGGGGACGGGGGGGGTCTGCCAGGGCCACTGGCACCCACAACCGGCACCCACGGGGGTCTGGGTGGGAAATGCCGCCGACATTTGCCCATGGAGGGGGATGCCTGCTTGTGTGGGCATGAAAAGCGAGTGCCCTGCTCAGGAGAGCCCCCCCCCGCCCCAAGTATTAAGTGAGAGCAGTAATAATAACAATTAACAACACAATATAAATTTCACATATACAGAACCGCATGTAAATCAGACCGTGCCCTGACGGGGCAGCAGCACAGGCAAACGGACCCTCACAAAAAATTCAACACAACCACCACCCCAGCCAGAGGGAAGGGCAGGAAGGAGTTTAAAGAAACTCATTTATTCTAAAAATACTCGACTTCTTTGTTTTATAGAATATTTGGTTTCACTTATTGCTCTCGCACTTCCCCATTCCTCAAGCATTACAAAAATGCATGAATGGAGCAAGTCTGCGGATTTAAAGTCCAACATAAGACAGTTACTTTCTGCTGACACAGTTTTGGGTAGTTACTCTACCTTCCTTTGCCCTACCCTCCTCCCTCAGACGCGGCACAGTTTGTATTTGCAAATGAGGGCTAACGAACTGCTTTAGTTTCACAGTTTGAGTATTTCCTATTTTACGTAAGAAGGCTAAGTTACAGAAAAGCACGTTACAACAAACAGTAAAATGTCCCAAAGCCACCTATTTGGCCCAGAAAGTATCATGCCACCCACAATCCCGCTTCTGGGGACAGGAATCCTACCTTCTGCGCATCTCCGGTGAAGTAGGCAATGGTCAAGGTGGGAAGGATCATAAACAGTGCATTGTAATAGAGCAGGCCGTATTTCCCCAGCTCCTAGAAATAAGACATTTGTGTGTTTAAGGTTCCAAACAGCAGCAGAAAACCTTATTCACGTTGCTACTGAAGATGGGGTCTTGTGAGCTAAATCCGTGTGGGATGCTTGGGGACAGAGGTGTTGGAGTGGGGTTTTTAATATATATATTAAAAAATGTATGTATTTCATAAATATATATATATATTAATATATGTGTGCATATTTATCTATATATAAAAACCAGACTTAGGTAACAAGCTTGCAACGAGCGTTGCGGTCACCATCAATCAAAACACCTTTTCTCTGCTGTCACTGTGGCTGTGACCGGCACAGGGACACGGCTCCGCCCGGCACCAAGAGCAGCCCAGCGGCACCACCAAACCTTCTGGACAGGAGATCTGGGGAGCGGGACGGGGTTACGCCGGGTGAGCCCCACCCCGTCGCCCTCGCGGACGCGAGCGGCTGCCAAACCAAGCGCAACGCTGCGATGCCCGGAGCGGAGCCAAAGGTCAGCCTACCTTTGAATCCAGCTTCTGTTTCACATAGGCACCGTTTGCAGCTGTTAAGGCATCGTTAATAAGGATAAAAATATATCCTTCCAGATCAAATGCCAAGTCAGCACTGGGAAAGGAAAAAAACGTAAGTTAAAAGTCTCAAACTGTGCAGAGCGTAACACTTGCAAGATTCCTTCTTCTGTTTAGCCAGTAAGTTGTTAGAAAAAATTAATCATGGGAGGAGAGACTGGGATTTGGGTCGGTAAAACATTCTTTCCTACTAGAGAGCATGGCTGAGGGTAAAAAAGAGTCAGCATTTCCTCTCTGTCTTCTCAGGACATACCATGGTACCTGATTCACCTTAAATTCGCTGGCAGGCCCACACAGAGACCCGGGAGAGGGGACAGCAAACCGGGAGCTCACCTAGCAGCTACGAACGCGCCGATGATCATTGCAAATACTGTCATCTGAATACTCCAAGAAAACTTCTTCCTGAAAAAGAGAGGCAAGGAGGTCACCCACAGTTAAACCTTCGCTGGAGCACTCGGGAGAGCAGCTGGGAGAAGCTTTTCCTCCCGGCACACAGAAAGAAAACCAATCCGTGCAAAAGGCAGCAAGTAAAAGCAAGACATTTAGACAATTATCTCTGTGATTTAAAAAAAAATAAAACCCAAAAACTTGGCATTGATGAGGTGCAAGTTTACAACTCTGCCTATGGCAGAGAAGGTTCAGCTGGGCACAGGGAGCAGCCCAGCCCCGGGGAGGGGGCTGTCGGCTCACGGCGTGAGCGGTTTTGGGGTGTCCAGGCAGAGGAGAGCCGCTGGCAGGGGCGGCCGGGCACGACGCCACGCTGCTGCTCGCCGTATCCGCTTCCTCCGCCCACCCTCGCTCCCAAAACCCAGTTTCAAGCCAAAACCCCCTGACCACACGCGCCTCCGGCACACAAAAGCTCACTGACACGCTGCGACGTCATTCCAGCACCTTCAGGGTTTTGTAACTCTAACCGGTATCTGTCACCAAGAGCCTGGGAGAGGAGGGGCTGGGGAGACTCACTTGAGTAAAAAACCTTCGGCAAACATCGTAAACAGGATGGAAAACCTTCGCAGGACGGTGAACATCGGCAGGCTGCGAGGGGAAGGTTCCGCAGGGTGAGAGGGTGTCCCCGTGTCCCCCTCCCCACCCCGGTGCTGCCAAAATGCAGCCGCAGAGCAACACCCCGAAACACCCCAAGTGGGCGAGGGGACAAGAGCTCCGCAGCACAGAGCCCCCCACTTTCCTTATGAAAACGGCATTTCTCCCCCCCCCCCCCCGCCCCGTGAAAAAGGCAGCGCTTCTGTCAGACCTCGTCAGGGTGGGAGGACCCTGGGGACAGCCCCCGACCCGCACCCACGTTGGGTGAGGGCCAGATCCGTGTCCCTCCCCGCCCGCCGGCTGGGGGAAAGCGCTCACAAACACGCACGTGGCTTGTTTAGCGTGGGCAGAGGAGGAACCGTATCACCCCGAGCGGCTCCTGCTCGGGTCACCCGCACCCCCACAAAGCCCAGTGGCTCCCCGCAAACACCGGGTCCCCCGCAAGGACCCTGCTGTACATCCCCCACCCCCCCCACCCAGTAAGAGAAAAGCCATCCATACTTCAGTTTCTTTGTGCTGAACAGTCCTGTGATCTGGTTCCCGAAATACAGAAGAGGTAGAGGAAACGTCTAGAAAATCAGAAGAGGGATAAGGCGCTGCGGGAGTGACCGGAGCAACCCGGGGAGTTCCCCAGCAGCACCCTCGTTTTATATATATATAAATATATATGAAATGATTTCCACCCCGGGATGGAAATGCTCACACACACACGTGCCCCAGCTCCTCAGCCCACAGACGCTCCCGGGGCAACAAGCACGGGCATCCCGCTGCCAAAAACGCCGTGGTGGCCACCATGGGTGAGCGGCTGAGACCACCGCCCACCTTTGGGGTGCAGGAGAGGTGGCTGGGGAGGGGGTTAGGTGGCCCAGGAGGGGGGCTTACCCGTCGGGGGACATGCCTGTCGAGGTCAGGGAACTTGACCACCCGCAGCGCCTTGCCCGCCCAGAGCACCGCCACCGTCGCCACCATCTGCAAGAAAGTTGGGGGGGGGGTGTCAAGCCGACAGTACCCCTCCCAGCATGGAAGGGGGGGTCGGGGGGGAATAAAGGGGGGGACCCCACTCACCTGGCCCAGCCCCACGCACAGCGAGGAGGGGAACCTGCAGGCAGAGAGGAGATATCAGAAGGTGGCTCCTACATTTAAAGGGGGGTGGTCAGCAGCCACGCACCCCCCCGCTGTGTGCCTGGGGAGGGGGAGAGCAGCAGCCCCCAGCCCTGCAGAGCCCGCAGCCATGGCGGGGCCGTGCGGGGTGGGGGGGGGCACCCGCGGGGGTGCACTCCGGAGTGGGGAGAGGGAGGGGGTTAAGGTGTGCACAGAGGGGGGGCTCAGGCCCACTGCGGGGGGGTCCATGCAGGGGGGCCGCCAAGGATGGGGGTGCAGGGGGGTCTCGCACGGGGGGGGGGTGGGGGGTGCCGAGGCCCCCGGGCCGTACCCGTAGGTGGTGAGGACGCTCTTGTTGACGACGACAATGAGGAAGGAGCTGAGGCCGTAGAAGGCCGCCGCCAGCAGCTTGAGGCAGAGGGTGAGGCCCGGCGCCGCCATGCCCCGCTCCGCATCGCCGGGCGCGGGGGCTCCCGCGGGGGCTCCCCCCTCGGCCCCGGCCGCCGGGCGTCTGCGCGCCGCCAGCGACGACATGGCTGCGGGGGCGGGGCCGGGGCGGGGCGGGGCGGGGCCGGGGAAGGGGCGGGGCCAGGGGAAATGAAGGGGCCGGGGGCAAGGGGCGGGGCCGGGGGGCGGAGCTGGGGAAAAAGGAGGCGGGGGCGGGGGAAAGGGGCGGGGCACGGCGAGCAGCGCACGGGGGGTGATCCACGGGGGGGACACCCCACGGGGGTTTGTTGCACGGACTGGGGGGGGGGGGAGCATCCGATAAGGGGTTTGTTGCACGGGGGGGCATCCCACGAGGTGGGGGGGGTGGGGGGCATCCCACGGGAGTTTGTCGCATAGGGGTGGGAGGTGGGAGGGGGCATCCCACGGGGGATTTGTTGAACGGGGTGGGGCATCCCATGGGGGGTTTGTTACACGGATGGGTGGGTGGGGGCATCCCACAGCAGGGTTGTTGCACGGGGGGGGGCACCCCATGGTGGTTTGTTGCACAGGGGTCGGGTACGGGGCGGGGGGGCATCCCACGGGGGATTTGTTACCCAGGGGCCTGGTACAGGGTGGGGAGCAGCACGGGGGGGGGTCATTGCACGAGGAGGGCGGGGAGACACAGCACTGGGTGGAGGGCATTGCAGGGACAAGGGGACACGTAGTTGCCGCAGCACATGCCTTTTTCTGGGTGGGGGGACAGGATGGGGGGGTTCCCCCCCTCCCTCCCCACAGTTGAAGTGGGGGGTGCAGGCCGGGGGGTGTCACCGGCATGACGGGGCGCCCAGCACCCTGCAGGGTGTTGCCCTTGGGTGACCCCACATGCAGGATTTTGGCACCAGGCCTTTCCCTTCCAGAGATTAAATCTTCCCCTCTGGGCCACGTTCTGCCAAGTGGAAAAAAACCACCAAAATATGGCAGCTTGGGAAAAAAAAAAAAAGAAAACAAACAACCACCACCCTATAGGTTACATCAGAAAAAAATGGCATTGTTTTAGGATTTTGCTGGAAAACAAGAACTAACAGATATACCTCAAGCAGTGGCTGCTGTGGGATCTTTTTTCCATCGCCCACATGTTCCCACCCGGCACGGCACGGGGGAAAATATAGGGGTGTCTGCTGGGGGGGTGTCTGTGTCCTGCAGCCCCCCGGGAGTGGGGTGTGGGGCGAGCTGGGGCCTGCACAGGGCTGGAGGGACAAAGCCAGTGATGCTGCACCCAGTGGGGGGGGAGATGAAGGGGGGTCTTGGGGTGTCCCAGATGGGGTGCAGGGGGGTTGGGATGAGCCCCAGCCTGGCAGCCCCCACCACAGCGCTTTTGGGGTCACTCCCGACGCAGCTGCGGGGTGTTTGTTGCTCTTGGCCGTGGCGCTGCTGGCAGAAGGAAACAGCCCCTTTTTGAGAACTTTATCCCCCAATTATCTCCCTGCCACGTCCAGACCTGCCTGGGCACGGCCAACCCCTGCGGTGTGAAACCGGGCGCCGTGGCCCCGCGGGCGGGAGCTGCTGCTCGCCCCGGCATGCTCGCCCTCACCCCCCAGCTCCTCACAGGCAAGCTCTTCGCCCAAACTTTCTTTTTCCTGGCCAATTCCCGTCCCCACTGCTGCCCCGCTGCTGGCGAAGGGGCAGGGGCTGTTCCCTGGCACGGCTCACACTGAGCTGCAGGAAGGACAAAAAGCCGAGGAGCAGCTCTCCCATATCTAGAGCGTCCTTTTAGCTGGGCCAAAAACCACAGGGAAAAAACCTTTCTCATTGGCATCACCTTCCTTGTTCCCGCGCTAAATCCTGTCTGTCCTTATCAGAACGCAGTGCGGGCTTGGGCCTGGAAATATTTACTCCTCCAACAGCAGAGAGGAACCTAATCCTGCCCCAGCTCCGGCGCCAGCGGGATTGACGCAAACAGCCCCAATTTCCAGGCAGATCCGTCCCCGCCGGCGGCACCGGTGACCCCGCGGTGATGGACGAGGCGCCACAGACCCCTGCGAACCCCCCCTTGGCCCAAAAAAATGCCATGGTGGTGGTTTTAAGGCCAAGTTTTTGGCCCCTCTGGGTTTGGCGGGCAGCAGAAGGTGCGGTTGCAATGATGAAGGAGTTGCATGGGGTGGCCTTACCCATGTCCCCCAGGTCCCCCCGTGCTGAGAACAGCTCTGGGTATGACACAAATGCTTTGCTTTTGGCAGAAAAGCCCGTTCTGGCCCGACCTTTCCTTCCTGCTAAACTAAGCCTCTGACTCACCGCAGTAATTTTAGCGTGCCCGGCCAGCAGCGAGCCCACCAAAGATAACAAATGTTAAATTAATCCGGTTTAATCTTAATCTCGTTTGACAACCGGCTCAACCAGAGGTTTCTCCCCTCTGTGTTGACTCTGGGGTGACGCGCACGTCCCAGGGTGGGGGGAAAGGGTCTTCCCAACCTGGTACCCCCCAGGGAACAAGGGCCGAGGTGAAGGTCGGCAGAGGCGGCGGCAGGATCTGGCAGCAGCAGGGCCCGGTGGCGGGTGGGGGGCCAGGGCAGGGCAGGTCTCGGCAGCCGGTGAGGAAGTTTCTGTGAGATGCACGGGGGTGGGGGCGCAGCTAGGGCAAGTCATGCTACAACAGAGGTGGGAGCAAGGCACCACGGCCCCCACGCTCCCTTGCGTGGTTTTTTGGCCTCTTGAATTCAAGGCTAGCCCCCCAAAACGTGGGTGCTGCGGGGAAGGGGTGCAAGGGCTTGATGCAACCGAGGATGGGGGGCAGGAGAAAGCGCTGGAAGATAAAGGGGTAACTCCCCCTGGCACGGGGATGGGCACAGCGAGCGTGGCACGGGGACGATGGGCCAGGTGGGCGTTTGGGTGGAAAAAGGCTGGGGAGCACCCTGGGTCCCAGGGGAAACAGGCACTGGGTGCTGAAGGCACCATACTGGGATGTGCTGGGAGAAGCCATGTCAGCCTCTGGAGGGACTCTCCACGGCAGCAAAATGTTGGGAAGGTATTTCCACCTCTGGATATCAGGCTGTAAGGGAGATCTAAGGAAATGGCGAGAGGCACGGTGGGGTTTGGAGCACCGAGGCGGCATAACCTGCCTCAGGGGAAGGCCAAAGCAACTGGGATTTCTGAGCACGGGAAGGAGAAAGCCATGGGAAAGAGCCAGGCGTGAGCACTGACTCTGCTCCCCTCCTACCCGTGGGCTGTCTGTGTCGTGGCGCTGAGCCGCAGCTCGCTGAGGCCGCTCAGGAAGAGATAAGAAGACACGAGTTTAACCGGCACCAGAAAAGGGATGGTCTGGGAAATACGGGAACCAACAGCTCAGAGGGGCCCCAACACCCGTCCCAGGAAGGGGTGCGCGCTTGCAATGTTGTCCCAGCCCCAGATGTGCAGCCCCAGACCCAGACATGTGCCCCACAGCGTTTCATCCTCAGTCCCAGCTATGTCACCCCCCTGCCCGGGCAGCCCCGGGACCCTCCTCAACTCACTCCCCTCCACACCAGGACCCCCGAGCTGCAGCACAGCCCCCTGCAGGCAAACGCCCCCCATCTACCTCCTGAAAATGATTTATCAATAGATTAATACAAATACTTAATTACATAATGCATTAAACACACCTGTCAAGTGCTGAAACTAAATTCCCCACACCCATGAAGTGCTGAAACTAAAATTCCCACCAAAATTCTCCCCATCTTGCTCGGGGTGTGTGTAACTACATACAGATGTATCCTATACCTTGCTGTAACTACACGTTGTAGTTTCAGCACACGGTGAGGCTTCACCCCCGCAGTGCCAGCAGGCTGACGCTCTTGCTTACACCCACCCTTCATTTTCACAAAAAAACCCCACGGATCCGTCAAAACCCAGAGCAGCCGGGGCTTGCTGGCAGAGGAAGGGTCTGCCTTGCCCTGTGGCGGAGGAAAATTATGTTCCTTAATGTTTCCTTCTGCGAGGGCAGCGGCAGGCGAGCGGTGCGGTATTTCCTGTGGTTGCAGCGTCTAATGAGGTTAACACTGTTATTGAGGTTTAACTCTTCAACCGGTGTGAAAAAGGAAGCCACGGGCTCTGCAGCAGGAAGGTTTGGGAGCGACTGCAAGAGCCGGCGGGATGGGGAGCACTGGGGCAGCCCCGGAGCCTCGGCCCCTTCCGCCCCCCCACCCCGGGGGTCCGCAGCCCGTCACATCCCCGGATGAGCTGGGGACAAGCAGAGTCAGGGTGACGCTCAGTGATGGTGAAAACAACCTCAGTTCTCAAGGAGTTTTTCATTATAGGCTTCAGGATTAGCAGAAAAATGTTCTTTTAGCTGACAGAGCTCAGCCTGCCTCCCCAGGACCTCTCCACTGGGTTCCTGTCGCCTCGCACGTAGCAACATGATCATAAAAATCCATTTGGGATGGACTTAAATTTGCCGGCGGGACTCCAAAGTCTGTAACAACTTAAAGACTGAAAATACAACCCCCCTCCCCACCCTGGCTTGAGGCTGCTCCTTTAAGGGATGCTGGGTTTTCCCATGGACTGACTCAGACTGGAAACTCTCAGTTTTTCTCGGCGCAGCAATCTAGGTCAGGCTTGCTGACAGTTGCTGATGCTTCTCGCCACGCTCGGCAGCCACAGCGGCAGGCGGAGGGGCCCGGCAACACATGTCCTGAGGACTGGCAAGGTAAGGACCCCCCCTCTGCTCAGCTTCCCACCCTTGAGCACTCGGATTTAAAGCCAAAAAATATCCCAGCTCATGTTTCTTGGCTTATGTGCTTTAGCCACCCCTGACACACATTGCCAGCAAAGATTTCGCATGGTTTGGGCTTGCACAATCGGGACAGCTTTTTCCTTCTGCATTTACTTCGCGTTTCTTTAGCGCTAATGGATGAGGAGACTTTTTAATAGAGATGAGATCAAAGCCCAGTATCCCTCGACAAGGGGAACAGCCTCATTCCATCTGGCTTTGGAGTCTGCAAACGCTTGGAGTTTGCAAACGCCTGTAAATTGGAATAAAAACTCAAATGTGAGCGATCCCTGGAGGAGGCAAAGCCTGCAGTCTTGTCTTAGAGCTGGCAGTCAGGCAGATTTATTATATTTTTGGCTCTTTTCATAGACCACAAGGATCTTTTTTTTCCATTTGTTCTAACTTGCCGAAGGTTTGCAAGCCATCGGGAGGCCTTCAGGTTCTTTTAGTAGGTCAGGTAATAGGAAGGCACTTGAAATTTGACTCACTCGTTATGAACAGCCCTTAAAACAAACGAGGTCAACTCACACAGCAGGAGAAATACAAAAGCATGAGCTGTAGCCTAGTAGCCTGGTTTGGGTGGAACAACATCATTTTGAAACTTTTATAGTGGGCTCTGTTTCAGCGTGTCCCTCGAGGGAAAACCTGCCATTTCTAACATCAGATTTTTTTACAGGGTTATTTTAATTATTGCTGGCTTAAAAAGAAAACTATAGAGGTGCGGGGCTTTGCTCGATTTCCAGCACTGTGCACACAAGCAGGGTTTAAGGTTGTGGTGATGGTCTGCCCAGCACCCAGCCCTGTGCCCACCACAGCATCGCCCGCAGCATTCAGGGGGGCTCGGGGGTGCTGTGCAAGCCGCCTCCAGGTGGGTGTTTCTCTTGGAAAAGTGCTATGCCCCCTCCCAGGAGCTGCATTTCCTTGCACCCTGGCTGCTACAAAGCTCTCCCAGCCCTGTACCCCATATTTATACCCCATATCCTGACCCCCATGGGGCTGGCGAGGCTGGGCTTCCCCTCTGGAGGGGGGGGTTGGTCTGGGGGGGGTAAATCCAAAGAGACTGGGGAGGAAGGTGAAGCGAGCAGGGAAAAATTCAGACTGTGGGTTGCAGACACAAGTGTGGCTCCTTGGAGAGAGAGGGGAAGCCTTGCCTGGGATTTTGGGACTGTCTGGGGGGGGAAGAGCCATTGATTGGTTTGGGCAGGACCTACCACAGCAAAGGCATGGGAAAGACGTTACAGAAACAGGGAATTTTCTGTCCCCTGAAACCGCGTCTCATCGGGTCTGAGCAGCTCCAGGGATGGAGACTGCAGGGCAACCCCTCAGGGCAGCCGGCCCCATGCGTGGTCACATTTAAAGTGCTTTTTCTTATGTTTAACTGGAATTTCCTGATTTTCAATGTGAGTCCACGGCTTCTCGTCCTGTCACCCCTGAGAGGACTCTCTCTTGTCCCCGGGGGAGCCTAGCCCTGAACCCAGCACTCCAGATGTGCCTCCCCAGAGCTGAGCAGAGGGGCAGAATGAAAACAAGCAGCATCGCCCTCACCCATCTTGCCTTTGAGGAAGGCTCTCTGGCTGCTCAGGCACGATTTCCCTTTTGTAAAGCCATGCTGCCCACTCCCACCGGCTCCTGGTCCTCCTGGGTGTGTTGGGAGCTGCTTTCCAGGTGGATTTTTGTTTCATCTCCTGCCCTGGGGGTGGAGGTGAGGCTGTCCCGCCTGCGCTTCCCCACACCCTCCCTGCCCAGAGTTACCAAAAACTGCATGAATTTACACATCCATATAAGGATTGGAGAAATTTCACAGATATGAAAACTAAGAGAAATGTCACCAGAGGTGGAAACTCAGGGAAAGTGGCTCACCAGGGCTGGACACTGGGCTGTGCCAACAGGGTGCCTGTTACCAGCAACACTGAGTCCTGTGTGCCTGCGGGCTTGTCCCCTGTGCTCCTGCTGCCGGCACGACCCAACCTGACCCCAAATCCCCAACAAAACCCTCGCCCTGTGTCCCCACTGCCACCTCCGGGGCGGTCCCTGAACACCCCGGGGCAAGGGCAGACCTGGCTGTGCCAGACCACAGTGCGGCTGGTGGGGCAACTCACACTTTTCCTCCCCCCAGACTATGCCATGTGTGGGCACCGGCCACAGCCCAGGCCATGACGGGGTCCGGCGAGGCTTTGGCACTGCACGTCCTGCTCTGCTGCTGCCTGTGCGGAGGTAAGCGGTGTCACGGCACAGCCACGATGGCATCACTCTCGCTGGCCACCGGAGCCAACCCCCTGGCCCAGTCTGGGAATTGGAGCAGGAGTAGGAAAATTACAGAGCTGCAGCTATGGATTTTGGGGGGAGCCTTTCATTAGTGTTGCTCCCACGCCTGGCCACCCTCTCCTCCCCGCTCACATCCTCGGACCGGGGAGGGGCTGCATCCAGCCACATTGAAGCATGCTGGTGTTTCAGCAGCTGCCACAAGCAGCTGCCTCCGGTGCCGGTGTGATCCTGCCTCCGCGCACACGAAGCCGGAGTGCAGCTGCGCCCTTTCCAGGAAGGCCAGATCGAGCCCGATACCGGCTGCAGGCCGGGTTTGCCGGGGCTGGCGCAGAGCCTTCATCAGATAGCGAAGGGCAGCGTTGCTGTGTGGGGGCTGCTGCCCTAATCTCAGGGGATCAGAGCTCTCAAGACTACGGGTTATTTCCCTGCAGTCATTTAAGCATTAGAGCAAAACCTAAAATTGGTGAAACTAGCTGTTTCTGATCTGAGGGAATGAGTCACCGGGTGCTGGGTCGCTGCTGAAGGCAGAGGGGTTTATCCCTGTGGTGGCGGGTGGGGGAACTGAGGAGCTGGGGTCCTGCCATGCTGCTGCCTGTATCCCAGCAAAGCAGAGCAGCGCAGCCCGTGGGCATCACCGCTTCCCGTGGGACACCTGCCTGGAGCCACCCTGACCCCACGGGTGTCGGCACAGGTGTTGCAAACATCAAATGCTCGGGGCACGTCTGGATCGAGCCCGCGCCGGTGGTGCAGATGGGCTCCAACATCTCCATCAACTGCCTCTCCACCCTTGGCTGCCCCTGGGCCAAGTTCTCCATCTTCCTCAACTACACCCCCGTTGAGGGTCCCCTGCACCCCCTGAACAGCAGCACCGTCCAGCTCCAGCTGCGTGATTTCCAGATGCCCGTCGGGGCCATCGCCTGCTTCATCATCTGTCCCAACAGCGAAGGTCGCCAGCTGGTGTGTGGCACCGACATCCATGCTGGCTGTGAGTTTTTCTTTTTTTTTTCTTTTTCCCTGTAGCTGTGGGGTTTTGGTGATTTTTGTGAAGCTGCCAGCACTGAGGAGGTCAGGGGGGAAGGGGCAGGGGGGGGGGGGGGTTGCACAGCCTGGGTTTGGCACCACTCAGGGGGGGTCTCTGCACACCCTGCCTGATCTTGCCTCTGCAGACCCTCCGGATCCCCCCAACAACTTGACCTGCAGCATCCACGAGTACTCAGGGCGGCTGGTGTGCACGTGGGACGCGGGACGGCCAACCCACCTGCACACCCACTACACCCTCCACCTGCGCAGGTACGACCCCGTGGAACTGGGGGGGCTGCGGGAGGGAGCGATGCAAGAAACCAGTGCCCGGCATGCGATCGGGGCACGGCAGCCACAAACTGGGGTGACAGCGGGGCTGCTCTGTTGCTGGTGGCTGGGAACGGGCGCCGTGCCCTAGTTATGCTTTCTAAAGCTCACGCCTTCCTGGTCTCCTGCTTGCAAACCGCACGTTAAACCACGGGTTTAATTCTGCACCACAGACCTGACCCGCTCAGTGCTGGCGGCAGCCCAGCGCACGTCGCATCCCATTGCAACTCCTTGCAGCCATGCAGTTTTTGCAGATGCATTGCCTCTCTCTGAGCGAAAGGGCCTGCAGAGAGGGTGCAGCCGGCAGTTTGCACCTAACGCTGCCCAAAACGCTGAAACTGAAACTCTAGCAGTGCTCAAAGGAACCTAAAGTGGGTGCGCTGGCTGCTGCGCAGCGTGCCGCAGCCCTTCCGACCCGGCCCGGGATGCTCTCTGCCATGTTTGGCACCAAAGCCCCCGTGACACAAGACCGGCAGGCTTTCAAAGTTAATCTGACTCAATTATTAAAGTCAAGCGCCTTAAATTCCGTCACACATAGGCTTTGCGAGGAGAAGTAATTAACCGCCTGCCTAAATTTGTTTGGGTTCAAACTTTGAGGAACTGAGAAAGCTGCCTTCCTGTACAGCCAAGACACAAACGCCCTGGAGAATTGTCAAGAACCGCAGGCCATTATTTTCTAGTTTGCTTTAAAAGGGACAAACTCCAGGTCTGGAGGTGACTGTGGCTCAGTCACGAGCCCCTCAAGAGCCAGGGCTGCCTTTCCAGCGGGTGTGTGATGCCAGGATGGGCTCTGACCGGGGCTGCCTTCTGCTTCCCAGTGTGGTGAAGGCTGCTGAGGAGGAAGATGCTGAGGAGGAGGAGGAGGAGGACGTTTTCCCCGCGGGATCACCGGTGCCGCTGAGCGCGCTGCGTGGCGGGACCCGCTACTCGGCGTGGGTGCAGGCCAGCAACGTGCTGGGCGCTGCCCACTCGGCCCCTCGGCTCCTCAACCTGCAGGAGCTTGGTACATCCATCTGTCCGTCCATCTGTGAGCTGCACCCCATGCCAGCCCCCCCCGCCGCCCCACACTTTCCCGGTTCTCCCTGCAGTGGTGCCTGCTCTGCCCCTGGTCACCGGCGCCGAGACGATGGAGACATCATCATCTCCCACCACCATCATCCGCTGGAGGAGGCAGACACTGCTGGAGAACGTGCGCTGCGAGGAGCGACACAAAGCCACGGGCACCCTGGAATGGCATGTGAGACAGCCCGGGACACCCCAAAACCTCCCCCCGATGCAGACCTACATGCATGAGCTGTTCCCCCGTTAGGACACACCAGCTCTTGTCCTGCTGGAGACCCCTGAGCACCCACGGGCAGTGGGAGCCCCTCAAAACCCACCCCTTGGCTTTGGCTCTGGTGGGGGGCATGCACCCCCAGACATGGGCAGCCCCCACCTTTGGACAGCTGGTGCCCTTTGAGAGGGCAGAGCCTTTTGGGTGGGGTTGGCTCTGCTTTTAAAGCAAAAAGAGCGAAGTTCAAAATATTTCCCAATGTTATCTAGCTCTGCAAGGACAAGGCGAAAACACCTCCGAGGATGGTGGTGCTTCGGCCATCGCCCCCATGCACTCACAAACACAAATACACTCAGGGCAGCTCCACCTGGGTCCCTTTTGGAAACCTCTCAGGGCGCTGGCAGGGGCTGGATCCCAGCACCCACGGGAGCCCCCCAAATTACCATGGTGTCAGAAGCCCAGTGTGGTGACAGCCTGGGGGCTCTCTGCATCCCCCCAGCAGGGGGAACTGCATGTGCACCGTGTCTTACAACAGCATCAGCCTCAAAAACACGTGTTGGAGCCCAGGGGGAGGCACAGCAGCGATGGGGACCCCCTTGGCAGGCAGTCCCCCCACGCTTTGCCAGCCCCAGGTGTTCGCAGAGGACCATGCCCATCCCCATTTGTGAAGATGAGGAAAGCAGCAACTGCTGAGCACTTCAGCTCGGGGAGGGGGGGGGCTGGCTGGGTCCTGCTCCCCCTTAGCACCCTGCTTGCCTTGCAGGTGGCGGCGTGGGATGATGTGGCACAGCATGGGCCCCGCTCACAGCACGACCTGCAGAGTAACACCCAGTACGTGTTTCAGGTGAGGTGCCGGCTCAGCCCTGCCGACAGCCCCTGGAGCGCCTGGAGCCCCCCTTTTCTCTACACCACCCCCGAGGCAGGTAAGCTCAGGCCCATCACCTCTTTGAGATGCTCTGGGGGTACCTGGCCCACGCTCCAGGCAACTGAAGTTAGCTAGTGACACACATCACCGTCCCCACGCCGCAGCTGAGGGCTGAGCACTGTCACGAGCTGGCAGCTCGTCTCACGCCCTCCAAGCTCTCCCGGCCCTGCAGTGGGTTGCAGGTCGTGGTGATTTTGGCAGACTCCTGAGGCTGCTGCAGTATGGTAGGAGCTGGAGAGAAACCAGGGGGGGCTTTGTGGACACGTGGTTTTCCATACAGAAGGAGGGCTGGGATCCACTTATCCCTTTTCGGCCACTTGCCCGCTTTGTCCCCGGCGGCAGGGAGCACCTCTTGCTCTGGGTGGAAAAGCCACATCAACCAAGGTGTCTCACCAGCCACAAATATCTGTTGCCTTGGGTCAGCTTTTCCCCTTTGCATCTTGGTTATTAACGCTGGGATGAGCTTAGACACAGCCGGCTCAGTTATTTTGGCCCAGGGAGCGACGCTCTCGCTTACACCCCGGTGGCAGCGAGGAAGCCGGGGATGTGCTCGCCCTAAAAAGCGGCACTGGCTGCTCCTTGCCGTCTGGGCCGTTTCCTCCCCGCAGCGGCAGAGCTACGCAGCCGCCAACCAGCCGCTGGGCTTCGACGCTGCCTCCAGCCACCCGCACACCAGCCCCTTGCCCCCACCGAGGGGGGCTTCCTGCCAGGGCTGAGCGGGGGGTGGGAGCCCCACGCCACGTCCCACGTTTCCTCCCGCAGCCCCCGCCGTGGCGCCCGACGTCTGGCGGCGCTTGGGCCCGACCTTCCCAAACGGCAGCCACGAGGTGACGGTCTTGATCAAGGTAAAGTCTGGTTTTGGCAGCTCCTGTGAGATTTTCCGCTCCTCCCCCGAGAACACCCGCCACGAGGCAGCAGGAGGCAATGCCCTTCCTAAAGAGCCCTTTGACCAGAGATGGGGGGAAGATGAGACCCCCACATGGCCTTGGGGACAAAATCCCTCCATCCTTGCCAAATCCACCCGCGTGCTGCCCAGCCGAGGGGGTGTCTATCTGGCACTGGGGGGGCTCAGTGTCAGACCCTACACCCATCCCCAGGGGTTGTATCTCACCCTTCACAGCCCCTGCCACCCCAGGATGCCCGCGGGAGGATCCTGGGCTACACCGTGCTTGCTGAGAGTCCCGGGGGATCCCTGCTCCTCTGCAACACCTCCAGCACATCCTGCAGCGTCCAGGTGCCCCCAGGAGCCCGTGCCCTCCACATCACCGCTCACAACTCCAAGGGGGCTTCCAGCCCTGCCAGCATCCCCCTCAGCCAGGGTGCCAGCAGCCAGGAAGGTAGGAGCTCGCACACACCGATTGCAGCTTTAACAGAGATCAGCTTTTATCAGGATTGCGGGGGAAAAATGCTAATTTGTGCATGCATGGTTTTAAAGCAAGGGAAAAGCCTCAGTGAAGGGAACACAACATCCTCCAGACAAGGCCAGCATCCCCCGGAGATGGAGACACTCCACAGCCACGTATCACAGCCCTTGGCCTCTGAAGGCTGCAGCAACAAGCTTAAAAATAAGTTAGTCCTGCCTGCGTTGGCTGGCAGGGCTGGGCTGTGCAGCGGGCCCCATGCAAGGGTGCTCCTCTGCTCCCAAAAATAGCTCCTGCCACCTCTGCCAGGGAGACAGTCCCAGCTGGGTCCTTGCAGACAGAAAGGGAGGAAAAAATTCCTTTCTGGGCCACCTTCGGTTCCCTGAGCCACAGGTTGTGGTTTTCCCCCCAACCACACTTTCCTATTTTTGAAAAAAATGCCTCTCTTTAATGAGCAATGGGAGGGGAAAGTCCCATTCAAACTGAGGACAAATATATGACTAAAAAGAAACTGAAGAGAAATAAGGTGGAAAAAACTCTCTAATCTCTCATTTCTTGTAAGAAGTGACAGGTAAAGCACTTCAGACAAGACATGACAAAGCTGAAGATGTGCTTTTGTGATATGTGTTTGTGAACAGACATATAGATTGATATAGATTTTGGTATCCATAAATCCAGATTTTGAGATCCAGATTTTGAGATCCAGACATATTTGTGTGTGTATATATAAAACTACCACATTCTAGAATTTCTTGTTCCCTCTTCAGTCCTTAAACCCTTTCAGGAAAGACATTTTGCCAGGGCTTTGCTGACCCTTTCAAGTCTCCTGCTCTTCAAAGATGAGGTTGGGGTGACAGCCCACTTGCCATCTCTCTCCACAGAGTTCCCGGCGCCGACGGCTGTGGAATTCAAGGCCAAGAACCACAGCAGGGTCTTGGTGGCCTGGCAGCCTCCCCAGAGCAGCAGGAGGTCCCCGCTCTGGTTCATAGTGGAGTGGGTTTCTACCACCCAGTATAGCCAGGAGGAGCAATATTTTTGGAAGAAAGTCCCATACCAGGCAACACAGATGTACATCCAAGGTAAGATAATCCAGGAGTCCTTGGTGCAGTTCATCAGGATATTATAAAGCCAAAATATATTATAAAAGCAGAGTTTCATTTGACATTGAGCCCCTGCCCACTTGCTTTTGGAGAGCAGGCCCACGAAGAGCCCTTTGGGAGCAAGGAAGAGTGAAGCAACAGGAGACAGGAGGGCAAGTCAGTGGGATTTGGTCCCCCACGTGAAAGTCACAGGGAAAGAGAATGAAGTGACAAGTAAGCTGGCAGGCCAGGAAGCCACACGAAACCTGTGGAGGCCTGTCCAAGTGCAGGAGATGCATGGGTATATTTAAAGGATGCAGGGAGAGAAGGCACAACACTTACTGCACCAAGGCTGTGGCTCTCCTCCCCCCATGCCCAGAGAGACAAGCCTGACGGTCCTTACCAGCGCAGCCTGAGCATCTTGGGACCCATCCCACACTAATTCTGGTGTATATTGGGTTTTGGGTACTTCCTAGCCAGGTACCCAACCAAGCTTTTGCTCTTCCACATGTGTTTTTGGGAACGGCTCATGCAACAGCTTTCCCCAAGGGAGGGAAGGGGTGCAGCAGACTCGGAGCTGGGGACACCACACACACACTTCCATCTACTTACACCACTCACTAACAAGCCCTTGAGCAAGCCTAGAGCTTTCACAGCAGCTTACAAATACATTTTAAAGGCAAATCTTGCTTCTTTCTAGAAGAGGCAGTAGCAGGAGGTCACATCAATGTGTCAGTATACGCAGTCTACCCCGACGGAGTCAGCAAGCCAAGCTCCAGCCAAGGTAAGCCCTGTTGGGTGGAAAAGTTGCTGCTGTGGAGCGGCAGAGCTGAGCTTGCTGTTTAATTCTCAATGTTCCCACAATCTGCCAGTTTTGTAGAATGACTTAGTTTTAGAAACAAGAGGTAAAACCCTCTCATTGATCAGAGGAAAGCAGGGCTCTAGACAGAAACCTCTTAGCTGCAGGATATGAAAATAGAGATTTTTTATCAATGCATCTGTCTGAAAGCTTCTCTAGCCAATCTTTGCTCCTGCGCCCAGATCTAACGCACATGAGAACCACATCTTACTTCACAAGATACATCATTGGAGTTATTCTCCCTTTTTGTGATAGAAAAGACGGGGTTGCTGCTTTGCACATTTGTCAATAAAATGTTACAGATAAACCAAAACATAGAAAACAAGTTCTAGAGAGACCAGCTGGTCAAGCTGCAGCCTGATCTTTCTTACCTGGGGTGGGAAGCAGGCAGGCTTCTGTTCTGGAAGCTGTTTCAGATGAGAACACAGGCCAATTTTCAAGGGAAAGTCAGGACTGTCATCACCTCCAGTGCTGTGTGCATTGCCTTTGGTTGCCCTCAGGAGCTGGGCATACTGGGCCCCCTGAGCTGCTCCATCCTGCTGCTGGTTCTCACGTGGGTGAAGCTGGATAATCCAGGCACAGCTCAACATCTGAGCACTTAGGACACCTCCCAGCACCCCCATACCTGCTGACAGACACCACAGCGCACACAGAACCTCCGTGTTGATGGAGGATGCACACAGTGTCCAGTGGTGGCTGGGCAGATCCATAGAGACAGTGAAGAGCTGAGGTTAAGCCATGAGGTCAGCCCATAGGTCAGGATTTGGCCTTCCAGAGCTTATCTAAACCAGACCTAAGTGCCCAGGGCTGATCTTAAATAGAGCCCCAGGGCAGGGGGTGTGGGTGGAGGCCCCAGGTGAGGCTGGTCAGGGCCGTTAGGACCCTGACAGAGCTGGCTGTAGCTGCAGGCAACAGTGACACCTGTGGATGTCATCAGCTCACCCTCCCGTGCTGGGATGTAATTTTAGATGGGTTATTTGAAGCTGCTCAGGTACTTTCCCTACGACACACCAGCTCTGTGTTTCTGGTTGGCACCTCTCAGGGCTCTGAGAAGGGCAGTTACTCAATTTTTTTCGCAAGAAATGGAAACAAATATTCCTGACCGGTTCATCCCAGGCTGTTCACATCTGTTAGCCCTGGCTGTTAGGCGTTATCCTCACAGACACACTGACAGCCTTCAGCTCCGGGCAGGTCAGTGTTTGGGCACCTCCAGCTCTGATCACATGAATTTTCAGGGTCCTGATCCTCAAGTGGGCTTAAACCTCAGCAGCAGGTCTCCATCTGTGCAGAAGAGGGAAGAGCTGGGTGTCAAAAGGAGGATGCTCTAACCTTTGCACTAGCAAATGGCTTAGAAACGTATTAAATACTTAAAAATAGAGACTTCATCCTTAGTGGCTGCACAGACTCCGTTAACAAAGCTTGGGGGTTCATGTGGGGAAGTACCAACATGAGGCAGCAGCAAAGCTTGTGTCGGCAACAAGGTTTGTGTCCAATGCACCAGCACAACCCACAGCTGACACTGCAGTAAGTCCTCCAGCTTGACCCCGCAGCTTGAACCTCTTCCTTCACCTTCCTTACTCAGATTGAGCCTACTCATCAGCAGCAAGGCATTACTGTAATAACATTAATTTTTTTTAATGTATACAAGTTCAATACGCCAGTGACACCTGCCCGCCAAAACTGCTGAATTCCCAGGCTGCAGAACAACGTACTCCATCACTTTCTTTCCACAATTCCATATATTTGAGGGATGCTTTGCAGCATCTGCAGCGCGCTCCAACTGAGTGGGCTTGTGCTGCAAACACTGAGGGAACGGAAACACCTGAACTCCAGGAGCTCTGCTAGGAGACGCATATGCTTCAAATGCACAAAATCAGAGACAGTACCTTTTTGGGGATCTTCCTGTCCTTTGGAGAGGAAGAAATTGCATTTGGCCTTGGTCTGCATTGATCCTTGCAAAGGAAGTACCAAACAGAAGCGGAATGGGCCTTGCTCCACCAGCCTTGGATAAGCTCTGTCCTTTGACAGCCACTGTTTCGTTTATTAAAGGCTGTGAATTCCAGAAGGTTTTCACTCATTTTCATCTGAACTCGTCTCAACTGACAGATTACTGACTCTGTTGCAGAAATCACTGGCTAAAACCGGCTGGCCCATGTTGTTTAGGATATATATGTATATTATAGATATATATATGCTGTATTATGCTGGATATCCTTAATTGTCTTGGCCAGTTGAAGCTCTGTGATTGTAGATGAGGATGCTAGCTGCTATTCTTATTAATGCCGATCCTCTGCTTAAACGCATTCAGCCTTCTGCTGCCCCAAGCAGACCTTTGGCTCGAGCCAGGTGATGGCCGCGCTCTGTGGAGGAGGTGGCTTCCCGTCCCTGTCCTGCTGGGACAGCCACTCTCGGGGACAGAAAGGCCAACACAGGGAGCAGCAGGATTTTTCCTAAAGCAGTCAGCCAACTGAAGGGTACGGAGGAGCTTTCCGATGTGCAAATGTGGGATTTCACCAAGTACCTGGATTCTTGCACTTCAAAAGATGCGCTTGCAAGGCTGCCCTTCCCGAATTTCCCAGTATTGGCAATTTTGGGAAAATCCTGCTGCCAGTGTGAGCTGTGCTTGCACAGATGACTCTGCAAAAGGGGCCTTTTGTGTTGCCAGCATTTTGGGGTCATTTCCCTTCCTTCAAATGCAACACGGACCTACGATCACGGCATCAGCAATGCTCACTGCCATTGAAAGACACAGCAAAAGGGAATGGCTGAGTCTGGCAAGAAGGAAAGCTTGCTGCTTATTTTAACAAAAACATACTCCTTGCCATGGCAGGCTGCAGATCTTCCCTCACTACACAGCCCATCACACAAACAGATATTATCAGAAAATTCAGGCTCATGGGGTTCAGACACTTTGGGAAATAATCTGTAGGTGCTTATCAGAAATGACGTACAATTCCTCAGGAAGACTAAATTCTTGTTTCGGGTGCTGAGGGGGGCGATGTGCGTGGAAGATGTTTTGTAATCAGTGTTATGTGTTCATCAACATCTCTTTTAATGAGATCTCTGAGAAATAGAAGATTGTGTAGAGTCTGGCCAGAGCTGGAGTTACTAATTACTTTAGTACTAAAAGTACTGAGGGCTTTATTTTTCTCATTATACCATTATTTATGTTTCTAAATAACATTAACAAAATAGCTTCTATGTGACCTGCCGTTCTCTAAATGAAGTTATGGACATTTTTTTCCTCTCTCTAAGTCCCTTCAGAGGACCATCTCCTGGGCAGCACCTACAGCGAGCTCTCCCATGGTAAGAAGATAATAGCTCAGACTTGGTAAGCCAGACTTTCTCCTTGGCCAGAAGTGGATGTTTTAGCCCAAGCAGCACCTGCAGCATCTGGTGATGAGGAAGCAAAAGCTCCCTTACCCTTTGGAGAGGTCAGGGCCAGAAAAACAGCTTTTCATTTGATGGGGACATGAGCCACATAGCAGGAAAGGCTGCAGTGCTCTCACGGATGAATAGCACCCGCGTAACGCGTGCCTTAAATTTTGCTTTCTCATGAGACTTATAATATAATGTACATTACAACAAGTAGGAGATAAGAAAACAAGAAAAATATAAGGTAACATTAACATATAGCATAACAGCGATAGACTGTTTCAATCTTGCACTTTGAACCAGAGACTCGTTTAAGCGTTTCCCACCCATTTTTCTAACTTTCGGTTATGCTCTGGTTTGCACATCTTCTGCTAAAGGTTACGTTATGATCTGTTGCAGTACTTAAACCAAAAGCAAAACCTACATAAGCTGAAGAATGCACTTCAGCGTTTCTGGAAGGTAAGTCTGTGTAGGAAATGGTTAAACACAGCGACCACACTTCTTCGAATGACTTGGCCGATGGCGATGGCGAAGGGGCCGTGCATGCTCTGGCCACAGCACAACGCGGATGGGACACCAGTTTTGATTTTGCTTTTGTTATGGCTTTGCTTGGCTCATTGGGGAGCGAAAGGGCAAGTGAAATGCCGAGGGCTGCTTTAGCAGAGGTCTGCCCTTTACATCAACGACTGTGGTGGCAGATGGGGCGGTGGAGCAGGGCCACCCGATGGACCTTCTTCCTCTCTGTCCTTTTGCAGATGATGACGTCGGAGTTTTCCTGGGACTGGGCGTCAGCATGGTCATATTATCGGTTGTTTTTCTATTTCTGATGTTTAAAAAATCAGCCAGAAAAAGGTATTACTTTCCCCTCCACATTTTTTTCCTTATTTCCAACTCATACTTTTCTTCCAGAATATTTTAAAATAAACTACAGAAACCGGTCCTTTTCTCTACAGCCTGCTCTTACTGAGGGCAACTTCACCCATTAATCAGATCGCTATATGAAAAGACATTTGTGTGCTCTACAGTAAGGCAGAGACCAACAAAAAAAGTAAAAAATTTGTAAAGACCACACTGGGGACACACAGGATTATTACAGAGATATAAAGGCAGGGGTAGAAAAAGAGGAAAAACATAACCTCTGTAGGTAAGTTTTATCCTAGCACTTGTTACTCCCAGTTTTGACTAGAGGAGAGGATGCTGAAGCTCCTCACACCTGCACCCTGAGGGACAGACAGAAACTTGAGAGTGGACCAGCTGGAAAACTCAACAGGGAGGATCTTAATACTGGTTTTTACATTGACTGCTGTTTGCTAGGCACCCTCACAAACCAGCGCTCATCTATCCTGGTTTGCTGTTTAACTGGAATAGGGATGTCTAGCAGTCCAGGCACTGCTGTCCCGACACAAATCCAGGGGAATGGGTGACCTCTGTGGCACAGAGCTCCTGGTTGGATCTTCCTGACAAAACAAGAGGAGACCTGGGGGTAGAGGCTGTTGAGAAACTGCCTCTTTCGGTTTCTGAACCCAGCCTAACTCTTCTGCTCTCACTGTAATTGTGAAACACAGGCATTTCAACAACAGGGACTGTGTATTTTTCCAGGAATGCAGCAAAGCACCAGAACATCAGCAAAACTCAACAAAATTAAAATATCTTGCAAATTATTTTAATTTTGGCTGCAGGAAAATCAACTTTCGTTACTGCTGTGAATTTGATTTCATCAGTTCAGGGCGCACATGCCTGCTCTGGTTCATACACATAGCTTGGGCCTCCCCCCACCCTCCAGCCACATTTTCACATAGAAACAAGTTTTACATAAGGGATTTACCGAGAGTAATTTAGCTTCCAGGCTTGCACCTCCATGAATCAAACCTGGGGGAATGAGGTTGAAAGATGAAGAGGTAGAGTTCAAAGGGGGAAACCCACCTGTATGGTGTAAACCTGGGGCTTCCGAGCCATCCCTGAAGGATGGATGCACTTGGTGTGCCCCTCCTGCCAGGGGACAATTTCATCCTGAGTGAAGAATAAGTAACTAATAAAATGGACTAACATCTTGGGGTTTATTCTTTTCTTTTTCATAAAGAATTAAGGCCACTGTTGTGTCGCTCTTGCCAAAATGGCTGTTTGAAGACTTCCCCCACCTGGAAAACAGCAACGTGGTAAAGTCACTCCAGGTAATTGCACCATTATCTCCCAGATTCTCTTCACTTGTCTCCCCTTAGATTAAAGCTTGCTCCAGAGCTGTGAGAAGCACAGATGGGAAGAGGATTAAGCTCTAAGGGACCAGGAACTGATCAGGAATCATTTCCCAGGCACTTGCAAGGTGCATGGGAGCCCAGCTTAGCTGAGGTTTTTAAACCTTGCCTGAATATATTCTTTATTCAGTGGCTGCAGTTGACTTGAGCTGCCCTTGAAGTGCATGCAGAAGCATGGAGACAGGCAGAGCAGCTCCCCGTCTTCTCTTGCCCACCTCGCTGCCGTCTCTTTCACAGGGGGGATTGGCTGAGAGAGGTGGGAAGGAAGATGAGATGAAGACAACAAGTCATTGCCCCATTTCTTCCTTGGGATGCTCTAATGATATAGCTCTCCTGTCAGTAAAATTTTCCAGTTTGTTCCTACACTCACAATTTTTTTCCAGGAGAAGAGTGATTTCGCGAGTAACTGTTTCCATGAGCCATTCTTGGACACCAGTGACCCCACAGTTATGGAAATCGAGGAGGTGCCAGTGCACAAGGACTACAAGGCCGTGGCCACCCAAAGCAAGCCCAGCAGAGAGGTCCCGGAGGCCAGGGAGCACCCGGGGAGCACAGCGCCTGCCAGCATCGTGACCCCCGAGCAGATCAGTGACTACAAACCTCAGGTGTCCGATGGGAACCCGCTGGGGTACGTAGCCACCAATATTTACCAAACACAGCTCCCCACACCCCTCCCAGAACCGGAGGTGAACATCTTCTTCAGAGACTACACGAGCCCTGTTCCCCAGCTGTGGGACGGGGAGGGAGGGGCGCACCATGTCTGTCTGCTGGAGAAGATCAACCTCATCTTAAACAACAGCCAGAGCGGGCAAAGCCACATGTTCGCCTTAGCCCAGGGGGGACCCGGCTCCCTCGCAGAGAACCAGTGGGGACACGTGTTGGCTAGCGACGTCCAAGAGCAAACGCTGGTCCCCGACGAGCTCGTCTCCTGCCTGAGAGCCATGAACGGGGAGTCGGTGGATATAAAGACCTGCTTTCCACAAAGTATCGGGAGATTATTTTGAGAGGAATTGTAGCTGTGATTAAAAAAAACAAAGTGGTGACCATAGCACATATCAGCCTTTGAGACTGCAAACAGCATAACTGGAGAAAAACTCCAAATCTGAAATTTGCCCTCTTTATCAACTACAAATTCTTGTGGCTGCCTGGAATGCTTTGGCCAGTAAATCACAATTTTAAACTTACGTCATATCATCACAAGCATAAAAAATGTAAAACTTGGATTCCCATAAGGACTGAAATACAGAGCAGGTGATTTTTGAAGGATGCAATATGCTTCAATTATTATTCAAAATCATTCTCTTGTTAAATGTTTGGGGCATCTCATCCCTGGAGCTGGTTGTAGCTAAGATGGATAAAATGATCTGTTAGACATCCTGACTGAATTGTGTAAAATGTCTTGGGATCACTCTTAATGAAGAGACACTACACCAAGGAAGATTTAGATTTCCTACAGCAAACATGGGTACCAAGGAGGATTTATATATCTTACAGCAGACATGGGTACCAGGACATGAAATATTTTCTGTATGACAGAATCACCCAGGTTCATTTTCCCTCCCATTCATTAATGAAAACTGTATCAGGCAAGATCAAGCCTTCATCATCTTCCAGGCTGATTTAAAGTCTCTCTAAAGTCTCTCTCGGGCATATTCTTCACTTTGTGTGAAGGATTTATCATCTCCTCACAGCAGCTTGTCAGCGCCTCGGCCTTGCTTTGTGAAACAGAACGTGGCACAGCGCAACAGCATTTATTTGGCACGTGACAGGGAATTTTGGATCTTCTGAAATACAGAAAATGAACTACAGGAGTCTCCTTCCTGCTGAACAGTTGTGAAATCATTTAAAAGTTTGCCTGGCACTGCAGAGGTGGTCTTGCAAAATGCTCCTAAAGCAACCAGAAACTCCCTCACAATGTGGAGGTTGGATTATGTATCGATTCGCTCATCACCCACAGCTTTTTAGGGAAACACTGCAAATGCTTTTAAGGAATACAAGCACGAAAGATGTTTACGATACTTGGTAAAATGCCTGAGCACTCAATGCTCTCTGCAAGGTTTGCTCTGCCCATCCTTTTCTCCTACCTCTTCTGTCCCAGCAGAGACTGGTTTTGGTGTGGAGCGGCAGCCGGTGGAGGTGACACCGCGTGTGGCTGGGGTGGGGAGGGGTGCTGGTGCCACAGCTGCATGCCCTTGCACGCTCGTGCACGCCCTTGCATGCCCATGCACGCCCTAGCTCACAGGGTGCTGGGTGACTGAGCTGCCCATGCATCACCAGGAATATTCACAGGGAATGTGTCTTGTAAGAATGACATTAACACCAGCACCTTAAAAGCCAAAAGGATCGTCTGAGCATGCGTTACCAAACCAAATTCTGTAAAAGACCTGACAAATTTTTGTAAGACTTAAAAGTTGCAAAGCTAATGTAAGTGCTAACCTACAACCTCCAACCTTTCTAGAGTTATCCACTTTATTACTATGAAATCACTGTTTGCAGTAGAACTGTTAAACCCGGAGATTATAATCTTTCTTTCCATTTTTGCTAGGCACTGTACACATTTCTCTAAATGGATTGATTTTGTTGTCCGCTCCTGGATACCTTCAAACCAACACTGTTGTGTGTTGTCTCCTTTTAACAACCTAAGAGATCTGTCGCTTCAATTTACAGAGTAGCAGTTACCTGGCAAGACGGGGTAGGAATCTTCTTTAAGAAGCAGCAAACTATTTCCAAGCCAGAAGAGTGACTTTTACATGTAAGCGAGTCTAAAATTAGTACTTGCTGCCTGTGCAGGAAGGAAATTGTAAAAGAACAGCCACATACTATCAGCAGCCCTCATGTGAGATGGAGAAGGTATTTTTTTCAATGTCCACATCCTGAGACTTGCGCTGCCTGTATCGCCTGAACTACCAAACCCTGTGGGTCAAAATGCTCGTCTTGTCAGAAAACAAAGCTGAAAGCCTCCTCTTACATTTCAGGTATCTGCTGGTTGAATTCCCAGCCCTGCTAACTCACCCCAGGATAGATACCTGTAAATATATCTGCTCCTTTCCTGTTCAGCAGCTCTTGGCATGCGGCAGCACAGGGATGAAACATTGCCTTGCTCTCACCATGCACCTGTGCTTCATCGGCGGCAAAGATTTCTCGGGGGCTGAAGGAAATCTCTCTCTTACATGGGTGCATGGATGCATCTGGTAAACATGGACTGGTTACTGGAGAAAATGGAAAGAGAAGGGCACAAATATATGTGTGTATATATATATGTACACCAACTGAACTATTCTGTTCTAATATACAGTACAACTCCCCCTCTCCCTCCCTTCTAACCCATTTGGACAGTGCTTGTCTCTACCAATGGTTTAAAAGAGGTGACAGGCTCATTCTGGGATGGATACCCGTGCTGCTCACCTCTGGCAATGAATGAATCAATGGGTAAATTGTCCAGTGCATGAAGAAAGCAGGAATTTTGATAACAGTCCAATACCCCCATGCCACATCATGTCCTTGCTTCCAGATTTTTGACTTGCCAGAGGTGCTCTTCACTCTGCTGTTAGCCTGCTTTGCCCTTGGAAAGGTTTTGCGCCCCTCCTGTGCCTTCTTTCCACCAAGTGCGGTATTTAGGGATGGAAACCAGCATCCTGAGTGATGGGGATCAAACTATAGGTGTGCGAGTCCAGCACTGAGATCCTCATAGTGAGCAGCCCAGTGTTTTGAATCAAATCATGATGTCGCTCTCAGTACATTTATTTTAACGTCTCGGGGTTCACTCCCTCTCTCAAATATTACAAGCTCTCTAATTCTTGATATTAGTATCTTCTAAACCTTTTTCTCAGTTTGGTTATGCTGTTGGCAGCCGTATCTCACGCCAGCGATTTCCAGAGGTTATTTATGAGTTTGGCAATGAATTTCATGGGTGGTTCAGCTTCTTTGCAACGTGGGGTTATACACCTTGGAGGCACATAAAGGAAGTATACGCTGAGTAATGTCTCTACCCACAGACAGCATGCTCCAAAAAGCATTGATCTCTCGTGTGACTCTCACTCGGCCTGCACGAGATTGCAAACTCATCTGTACGTTATCCTGTGCAAGTGAAATCTGTGTGTAATTATTTTATGACAAGACGTTTTTGTGCCGAATGAGTAACACGGAGAAAGCGGCTGCTGTCGAGGTGTAGTGGGGGCAAGCTTTGCCCAAGGCAGGGTTTTTGGGTGCGCAGGAGTGATGACCCTATGTCCTTGGATGTAAAGAAGTGGTGGGCCCGTGTCCCTTGATCCTGGTGTCCCTGTCCCCCAGACAGAGACAGCTGGTGGCCCGCAGAGACGTCCCTCCCCAGCCTGAGGAAGAGCTCGGCAAGAGGAGCACCGGTGCAGGCCAGCAGCCACCAGCTCATCTAGGTGTAATGTAATTAAATATCAAAGCAGAAGAGCTCATGGGCCAGAGATGCACCATGATGCCACATCTCATTCACAGGCTTAACAAAACCTCAGTAAAAAGGCTCTTTTTGTGTAAATGGAAGGAGAGAACAGATTAAAAAGAAATAAGACATTGGGTGTAGTCTCTTCAAAGCTTCATCACGCTCAGAGAACAGCAGAGCTGTCCACCGCCTGCTCTTATCTCCATCCCGTTGCATCAGGGCAGGGTGTATCAGGTGTGAGCTTGTGATCTTGCTCAGGCACAAGCCCTCAGCTCAGCCGGAGGAGTTACCGACAGCGTGATGCAGATCAGCCAGAGACGCTCTTCCTCTGGGACTTGGTGTTTACCACCCTTCTTCAAAAAGCGTGCTTGAAAAGAAATTCAATGAAATGCATAATAATAAAATAATAAATAAACACATAATAAATGATGCACTAAATATGCATCAATAGTTACAATTTTAAATCGTTGATGCTGCTGCTCTGCCACCATTGCCATGCTTTCTGCAGGAGGACACAGCATTCATTCTGGTTTAGTGTTTGAAGCACGGGAGAGCTGGGTTTTAGTCTGAGCTCAGTCACCAACTGGCTGCGTGACCTTCACCAGGTCTCTTTGCCTCCGTTTCTTATCTGCAGAGTCTGGATAGTAACAGCTACTACCTCTGGTAAAGCCTCAGGATCTATAACCCAAAAGCACCGTACAGTGTTTGGTAACAGGAACAGTACAAGAACACAAAGACAATAGAAATGTTTCCTGAGTAATCTTGCACTGCTCGTTTCTATTCTGCATATGCATTTGCCAGACTCTGCTGAAAGGTTTGTAAGCTTTGGTTGTCAGTAAATCGTGGAAGAGATTTAGTGGCAAATAAATATGCTGCAGAGACTAAAATTGAATTAAAAATGTTAACGTTTCACAAAGCTAAAGAGCAACGGTAGACCTCTGGGGATTTCTGAATGCACAGACAAAAGATCAAAGCCCAGATTGTGACCAACACTTGCGAGCAAAGCTGCAAATAAATGCTTGGATCAGCAAAAGCCTTCTGAAAACACAGCAATGGAAAAATGACAGCAGATGAAACGGCCACACAATGAAAGCAGGCATATTCATTAAAAATTATGCTATTTATTTAGTACAGCCTCTTACAATCCTTAGCTTTCATGAGGGTTAATTCTTTAAGAGGAAAGCTGAGGATTTATTCACGGGATAGAAGGGCTGAGCACAACAGCAGAGACTGAAACCAAACCTGCATTTCATAGACGAGGATGTGAGAAGCGAGGCTGTGGTTTGTGTCTTGACTGGCTTCACTGAATGTCAGCTTCACAGAGTCAAATCCCATGAAAATATCAGTTGTAAAGCAATGGGAGCAGGATTCGGATAAAAGATCAAAGCAAGCGTTGAATACAATGACTAGAAAACAAACTATAGAAGTGATCTATTAAAGGAGATTGCAGGACTGCAGCTTACCAAACCAGCCAAACCTTTCCTTAGCAGAAAGGAATTAATATTGTCGCAAGAATATTAGAAAAAAAAAACACAGTTCTTAACTTCTTAAAGGATACAAGGTGGTGCTGTGTCTCACACATCGTCTCTATGATTTTCTAGAATGGCACTGTTGGACCCACACTCTCCCGGCGAATCCAGCCTTCCTTGGCTCAGGTATGTATCCAAGAGGAGGCAGATTTGGTTTTGTTTATTCCTGTATTCAGCACTGAATCAGTGTTACCTTCTCGCGGTGCCACACTCTGGGTTGGTGACCGTGGAGGGCTGGTGTGCAGCGTGTCGGTGTTGCTGGCTCTGGCTGCTCCAAACGTCCCTGTCCTCACTCCTCCGTGGTGGCCCTGCCACCGAGAAGGCTCTTCCCTGCCTCCCTGGTTATCAACTGTTGAAATCAGCAGCTAAAGCTCAGCACTGAAGAACCAGAGACCTTCTCGTCTGTACAGATAATGGCTGATGATGGAGGGTTGGCAGCATCGCAAAAAAAGACAGACTAAATACGAAATTGCAACAAAATGCAACCGCAGTTTTGACACAAAGATCAACACAGTGCTCATGGCGTAGCCAGAGACCTCTCATTTCGTGCAGGGCTGCTGTACAACCTGGCCTGTGTGGTCCCTGGTACAATCAGATCTAGAAACTGTACTCCAAAACCAATGAGAAACCAACAGATATTCGGAGAAATTAAAAGAAAAAGAGTAGGCTGGAAGGAGTGACCCTTCCACAGCATAAGAGATGTCAGTCTGAAAGCAGTCTGTGAGCCTCTGAGGTCTTCAACCAGGCAGAAAAAAATAATTGTTTTTTTAAATAATTGTCTTTGCTGACACAAGAAAATGACATTATGTTGAACACAAACTGAAGACAAAAAATCATGGCAGATCTTTGAAAGAGCGGGGATGCAAACACCATCACAGCAGCTCTTCCTAAGCTGGACTAGACAATGTGGTAAAGTCAAGAAAATACATTAAATAAACAAACACTACTCCTTCCTGGCTGCCCACCGATGACAACCACAGCAGGGTTTTTGGATATACTCACATTCTCTTGACTGGGTTTTTAAGCACCCAATAATTAACTCCCAGTGCTCTGTCGCTCATCATTTTGACATTGATGACTCACCACCATTCCTTCACAATTCTTCATTCTCAAGGTTATTTCCAGACCTACAACCTGACAAAACCAGAGAGTGTAAGGGCTGCACCTGCTGATTTCACTTCTGAGTTTGAATTCCATTTCCTTCAGTAATATTTCTAACGTTAGCCCTTGCCTGTTTTTACTGACTGGGCTCCAGCCTTCTTCAATCACCAGCTTTAACTTTCTCTGATTTGCATTCAAATAGTTGAAAAACAGGCAGCTTTGCACCATTTGAATCTTCTCACATTTTTAGAGAGCAATTTTTTTCGTCACAAAACCAATGAACACAATGGCTGGATAAGCCATTTCTGGCCTTCTGTTTTGGTTTGGTTTGCTTTAGAAATCTCCTTTTATGTGCACTTTTGATCCCAGATAAATTATTTTGTTGTTCACTTCCAGAAGCTGAACATGAATGACCACAGTAGTATACATTCAAATTTTATTACATTGTTTACATGCACTTTATTTTCACTATCTATAAGGGAAGTCCATATTCTTTACTCATTCTTCTTCCTTATTCCAACATTCGTTGAGTTACGGGGGTTGGTTGAAGCAGAAAGCATCTTGACTTCAATACATTGAGGACATCTACCAATGGAGGAGTCCTTCCAGACTTGGACCACTGGAAGCTCAGCAGAAAGAAGGCATCGAGGTACCAGCAGCCACTCATACCTCACATCCCATGGGCGAGATAAGTGCTCCCTGCCTCCCCGGAGGTAACCACCATTGTCTCCTGTTGGCCGCAAAGGTCTGCTAGGACACAGTTTGTAATCCTCTTGTGAGCAAGCTCCACACCAGGCAGCCGGCGTTCCCTGAAGCACACAGTCAACACGCAACCTTAGGTCTTGTGTTTACAGCTTTGCATTGGCATGTGCTTAACCACAGAAACACAGAATCCCAGAATCATCTTGGTTGAAAAAGCCCTTGAAGATCCTCCAGTCCAACCATGAACCTCACACTGACTGTTCCCAACTCCACCAGATCCCTCAGCGCTGGGCCAACCCGACTCTTCAACCTCTCCAGGGATGGGGACTCCCCCCGTGCCCTGGGCAGCCCATTCCAACGCCCAACAACCCCTTCTGGACAGAAATACTTCTAGGTTTCACCCTGTGAAAGCCAGGTCCCTGGAACAGCACGGCTGCTGCCGGGGGACCCTCAACTTCACCCAAGGTGTAGGGCCCTAGGCTACAACCACTACCAGCCTCTTTCTTTGTCCTCCCCTCCGTGCTTGGCTGCAAGTTCTCCTCGGGAGCTGGCCACTGTCACCTCCAAACATCACACATTCTCATGTCAGCTACTGCTGGTGCTTTCCCGAGTTTCGTTTTCAGAGAACTGATGACTCCGTACTTTCCTTGACATCACCCCCTTGCCCGGGGAGCGGGGAGGTTGGCACAGCATCCGCACAGCACCGGCGGCTCCATTTGCAGCAGGACCTTGTGCTTCGGCTCTTCTGTTGCAGTCAAGCACCTGGCAGAGGTTCTGCAGGGAAAACCCTGTTTTCTTCATGATTTGTAAATACCACATGCTCTCTCCTGGAGCTTTGTGCTCAACACAAGTCAGTGGAGAAAGAATCGTATGAAAAAGCAGACTTCGTCGCTAAAAAATAAGCAAAGAGAAAAAAGAAAGCAACTACATTTTATAAAAGGCAACGGATCGGTGTTTTTCAGTTTAGCTTCCTGTCACCAGGACACAAAACTCCAATCACTTGGGCCACCCAACGGGCATCTTCCCTTAGCTGTATCATCAATGAGTAAAATACTACTCAAGGTCTGCTAATGCCAGCTGAGCACATCATGTAACGGCCGCTGCCATATTTTTTCCGAGGAGAAGAAGCAAATACACGCAGCGAGGGGCAGCGATGAGCAAGGCCTCGATAAGAAGCACGAGATAACATTCATACAAAGTCCTGATGGTCTCCTGGTTAAAACTGATATGAATCCTGTTTTTTTTTCAGAGTGTAGATCTGCACCGGGAAGCAGTGCTGTGAAAAGTGAAAATAAACTAAAAGAAGACAAGAGGGGAAACGAGCTATAGACTTAAAAAGAAACTGTTAATATTTGGAGTTTCATCCAGTATGCACAGTTCACACATGATATCTTAATGAACTTTGTCAGCTCTCTAGAAAAAAGCACAAATGTTAGGCTGGGCTTTGGAAGAGAGATAAAGTGAACTGGAGGTTCAAATGCAAAACTCTGGACTCCTGAAGGATGCAAACTTTGCGCTTCCTCTACCCGTTCATTTGAACGTCTGCCCCCCAAAAATACCTTTGCTACAATTTTCAAGCTAGAAAAAGTTAATCCCATCAGGGAGATGCTGTCGGGAAAACCAAGTTTATGCCATGGATGTGCAGAAAAGAGAAGGAACAATAGCAACAGGAGACTTTTTCATTAAAAGCTCTTTTAAATATGGTGGTAGGTTGGGGAGCGCTGAAAAAAAAAAGTGAGAGAAAGCAAGAATCACATGAAAGAGAAGGTAAAAATCGGCGTGGCTACATCTCAGGCTCTCTCCTCGCAGGGGAGGTGAGGGTTGCTCTGGTTCTAATTGCACTTCTTGTTCCCTCCAGGTCAGAGGCAGCCCGCTGGTAGTGAGAGTTACACTTGGGAGTTTCATCAACTTTTTCTGGTAATCTCATCCTTCTCTCACACCCGGGCTTTCTGTCGTTGAAATTTCCCGTGCGTTACCTTCCCGGCGAGAAACCCCAGGGGCAGGGCGAGGCGGGGAGGGGGGGAAGCTGCCGGCCCAGCCCTGCCTTGCTCCTGCCCCTTTTTCCTGCCTGCAACCAGCTGCCCGCCAGGAGCCGGATGAAAAACTGCCGGCGCACGGCACAGCCCCCCCACATGCCCCCCCCGCCCTTATCCCCGTACGAGGCGGTCCCTGGCTGCCGGGGCGGCTGCGGGGCTCCGGGGTGAGTACCCCCGGCTCGGGGAGCGGCGGCTGGGGGAGGATGGGGGGGGGGGGGGGGGGGGAAGCCCGGGCTGTCCCCCCGGCTCCCGCTGGGGACGGGCAGGGGCGAGGGGGCGGCGGGAGGGGGGCGGCCACGCACGGGCATTCCTCGGGGTGCTGCCGGTCCCGGGGTGCTGCCGGTCCCGGGATGCTCATTGCCTGCCCCGGAATGCTCGTTGTCCGCCCTAGGATGCTCGTTGCCCACCCCAGGGTGCTTGTTACCTGCCCCAGGATGCTCGTTGCCCACTCTAGGATGCTCGTTGCCCACCCCAGGGTGCTCGTTGCCAGCCCCAGGATGCTCGTTGCCCACCCCAGGATGCTCGTTGCCCACCCCGGGACACTCGTTGCCTTCTCTGGGATGCTGCCTGCCCCCTGGGACATTGCAGCACGGAAGGGCCATCTTCCAGAGATAAGGCCATCCCTTTCCTCCGTACGGCGAGCTCTTACCAAACACCTGGCGCTCGGCAGCTCTGGGGAGGGGTCGCTGGCCCGGGGCGTGGTGGCACCAAGGCTGCGGTTGCCCAGCCCGAGAGCGCGGGTGCCACCATCCTGGCTGGGTCTGCCCAGGGCAGGAAGGTGCCCTAAAAATGCAGCTGGTGTTATTCTGGTGATATGTAGCCAATGGCGCAGCTTGGGCACAAATAGCTTGGTTTGGTTGGTTTTTTTTCTGGGTGAAATGCGACAGTGAGAAATGTTCCTCTTTCCACTGGTGTGCGGTTGGTTGTTCCTGCAGGTTCGGTGTAAGACCCTTAGAAGAGACACTTGCTCTGCATGGAGTAGAAGTGGGGGCAAGGGCATAAAAAGTTGATTAAAAGCAAACGAGAAAGCTTTTGTGCTTTACAAGCAATTTCATTTAAGAACTTGACCACTGCAAACGGGCAACGTAATTATGGGGAATCCATAGGCAAACAAAATGTGGTCTGGAGCCCTTGTGATTTCAGATGAGATTTCACAGAGATAAGCACACAGAAACAACCATGATCTCGTCCTCTGTGAACACCTTCTATACTTCCTCTACTTTGTACTTACCAGGACAATATCCCTTATATTTTCTTTAACCTATGCACAGCGGTATCATTTTCCCTCATTGATGTGGAATCTGAAGATTTTTTCCTTCTTAAAAACATTTTTCCATATATCTTCGCTCTAAGCTGAAGGTTGTTTCTCATTCTTTTCTCATTTTTTTACTCTGATCACAGTTTATATGCTCTGCTGCATTCATATGATGCTGCATAAATTGTCTAGCACTTACCTAACTAAACCACTGATTAAAATTATTTGAAGTGAGACTATTTTTGTCTGTTGACTCAAGTATTTTGGGGACAGTTTTGCTGTCAGAAAGCAAGCTGTCTGAAGGATGTTTACACAGTCACTGGGCAATTTCAGTTTATTGGAAGGCAGAGCATTTACTTGAAGAACCTTGGTGCTGTGATTGCTCATCCTTGCAGTTACTAATCACCTACGGAAGGCACCGCACGAAGTGTCTTTGTGTAAAGCTGAGGCGCTGCAGCAAGGCTTAACATTTCAGTCTGAAGAACATCTGGGTTTAAATAAAGCAAGGTGTTAATAATGCATTTTGGCAAATCTTATGCATTTCACATTCACCTCACTTAGAAAACATGGAATGGATCCCATCTTGTTATATAAAAACAACCTGAAATAACTTTTTTTTGTCATTTTTATATTAATATACATGTGGCAAAGACTATATTGTGCAATGCCTCCCCATGGAAGTGCCCCTTCAGCTGAGATGGCATGAAAAGCAGTCAGGATTTAAAGTTTCACTTTACAGCAGTTTGTTTCCAATATGGCATCAAGTCATTAAAATAGCTGCATCTCTGGGACAGGTCGGGAGTTACAGAAAGTGCTTGTTGGTGTATTCACTTCTGAAGTGTCCAGTATTTTCTCACTGCTCCTGTAGTTCTGCAGGGAAAGGGTGAAAAAGGAAACAGTTGTTAATGCTGATTGCAAAATGTAGGGGAAAATACTGAGCTTAGTTCAGGCTGACCCTGATTAATTTGTGTAAAACGTTTGTATTCATAACTTCCAATAATGGAGTGTGGGTTTAATCTAGTAAGTCCAGACATGGCGTAGGTTTGCATTTGGACAGAATTTTTGAGCAATCCTGTTGAGTTTAAAACATTTCAAGAGCCGTTTTGTTTGGTTGTGTCATTAATAGCGTGCTTACTGCGTGTGGCTGCAGCTCTGTCTGTCGGAGTTAGTCATAAATAAGCTGTGTGGGAGGGCTTTCCTTTTGGAAAGCCGTCAAAAGAAATTGTAAGATTGCTAGTTCCCAAGGTCTCATCCAAAGTTTTCTTTGAGATACTCGGGTCTGGGAATCTTGAGACTGTGTTAGTCATCTGGGATGAGATCAGTTCGTTTGGATTTGGGGTCATCTGTACAAAGTCTGAGCCCAGACGGGCTGAAGAGCACACGAGGCTCCTCGTGGGGTGCATAGACAGGGCTGCTCCCTCTGAGGAGGGTGCGGGATTTCGGGAGAGGGTGGGCTGTACTGGAGTGGGGCTTGCAAGCCAGGTCCTGGGGAGAGATAAGGAGTACTCACGGTTTGTTCTTGTTTTCCTTCACAGGAAGGATTTTGGTTCTGGAGTGAAGGGAGCAAATATTAGTTTTTCTAAAGCACAGAGCTGTCTGGTTCTAAAGTACCCATAACTCTGCCATTCCCCCAGCTCTTGTGCCTGTCTCTAGGGAGAACCATCCAAAACTTAGCTGCTGCTTCGGATGGGGTCTCGAGAGTCACAACTTAGCGACATTAGCAGAGGATGTTAATTAGAAAGGTCTCATGAAATAAGCATTTTGGATTTTCTGAAGTTGTAAAACAGTAAAATACAAATATCTGTAAATTATTTTCCCATTTTTTAGGAACTGGTAAAAGGTATCTGTTTCTCTATAGGGAGCAAAATGCTGTTTGCATGGATTGTGCCCGCAGCAATTTGGTTGTTGGTGCACTTCACAGCAGGTAAGATTTTTTTTTTTTTTCCTGCATAGCAATTATCACTTAAAAGAAGCACTCTGGCTAATTAGGGGGTTTTCTTTCAGCTTCTGCATGGTATGCTAGTAAACATCTTTCTTATTGAAGAGAACAAAATTTGATGCTTGATTAGGTTTATCCTGTAATTTCTGTCAGAACTCCCCTATCTGCTGCTCCTGCTGAGTGTCCTCCCGTTCTCCACGGCAATGCCCCTTGCCCTTGGCTGTCTGGGTAGGCTGTGGGCAGATTTTCTGCCACTGCTCGGCTCGTTTGCCCCCAGTCCTGGAGTCTGCCAGTGAGTGCGTGCTCTCGTACGCTGAGTGCAGAGGACAGGATCGCCGGTCCCCCGTCCGCGTCCTGCACCTCTCGGGACAGACAATGACGCACAAGGGGAGGTCTCTGCAAGCCAGAGGAAATCTTGCTTCTTCCTTCAGTAGCAACATGCCTGCCACTGCTTTACTGAAACACAGATATTTCCTTTAAACAAAGAAAAAAAGAGTTCTGATAGATTTAGCATGGGTTGTGCTTTTTTTCCTACGATGGCTGGTAGCTAGCCCTTGGTTTCTGATCCCAGTCGGTCAGGTCGGTGAGGACCGTAAGTTACCGTGCAGAGGCACAAATTCTCACATTATAAATATGGGGAGCCTCTCTTTCTCGAGTGCAGCATGCTGTACAAGATAAGCGACGTGTCGGTGTTAAAGGTTTGTTTTCCCATTCTGTTGCAGAAGCCTGCAGTAAAGGGAACGTGCCCGCTAGCAAATGTCCCCGTGGTGCTGCAGAAATATGTGACAAAGGGACCATGACTGCTAACACTACTTCTCACGTCCAGCCTGGAACCAGCATCAGCCTCTCATGCCAGCTGAAACCCCTGCAATACTCCGAGCAGTGCAAGATAGCTATTTTCTTTAACAGCTCTGAACTAATTAGCAATTACGGCAGTTCAGTAAGCACCGGGTTTCTAGTCCGTACATATGGCAAACACATGTTTACGTGCAAAAGGGTTTGTCAATCCAAGAAAAGACTCATCTGTGGAATCGATATAGAATCTGGAAGTAAGGATAATTTCTTATTCCTTGTTCTTAAATATTTCCTGTGGTACCTCTGAGACATGTCTTAGAAACTAGCAGCAGGTGGATTTCCCAGAAAAGGTGCTGCCTTTTAGTGGCTCTTTGTATTTAAAATATTCCCAGCTGGAACTGTGCAATTCCATTATTCACAAACAAAGAGATGCTAAATAAAACTGCCCCCTCGGAGCAAACAGCATACTCTCCTGTTCTAGCCCTGACACCCACCAGTCTGTCCAGGACACAGGGGACTTGCAAGAAAAATTCTGAGGAAATTTCAGTTTTTCTTCTAGCCTGATGAGCTGATGCTGCTGCAGCAGTCCTCTACTGTATCAGTGTTGTTGTTTTGTTGTAGGTTTCTTTTTATAAAGTAAGAATAATGGTTGATTGCTTCAAGCAAAGCTTGTGGTGCCCAGTCTGGAGAGCTGTTAAGCACTTGTATTCATGTGGCACCCTAGTAAAGTCACTGGGGTTTTGCTCAAGTGTTAGAGGTCTCAGAAGGCTGCAGATATGATAGACTCAGCTGTTTTCACATATAAAAATTGTTAGCCTGAAAATTTTGTCTATAAATTCTTTAAAAAAAAACCCCAAACAATCAAAAAGCCAAAACTAGCATTTCTTAAAATGTGTCCTATCAGTATCAGTTTTAACTGATAAGAATATCTGTTTAAGATCCTCCAGATGAGCCAAAAAATGTGTCATGTATCCAGTATGGGACAGATAGCCATCCCACCTGCACCTGGGACAAGGGAAGGCTCACGTACATCAACACTACCTATGTAATACAGTAAGTAACCCAGGTTCTTTGATACCTATAATTGTATCTTAGAGGGGTTTTTTAAAAATTTTTGCACCGATTATTGACAATTTACCCTTCTCAAAGCACACAGAAGAGTTGGTTTATGAATAAGTCAGTCCAAGGCTGCCATTCACAGAAGCCAACTGGAGCAGCTGAAGCCCCTTTGCTGTTCACATCCGTGTGGGCCGCACTGCAGGAGGTTGGCTGCTTCTGATAAAGAGGGTATGCCAAGACATGGCTCCCTTTTGGAAAGGAGATGGGGTCTGAAAGGCTTTCCTGTGGTGGATATCCTCTAGTTAGTGATTCCATGGCTTGGCTAGCAGTGCCTGCACTGGGAATACTACAATCTGAGCTGCTCGCTCTGTCTAGGAGTTTAGCTAAGGTGATGGAGAGGGACTTTGCTTGGAAATGTGTTATTTTTGCTTCCCATTTTAGACCCAACCTGTAATTTTGTTCACTCTGGTTTGGCTGAGCCTTTGCTGAAAAAGGCCGTGGAGACTTTTGCAGCAAACCGTGGGGAAGGAGTAAAGCTTCCCCAGAGCCCATCGAGGCGCGTTAGGAGACGTTTGGATTTCAGGAATCACCATGCATGGGAGGAACCTTATTAAAATCCTCTATTCAAGCAAACATCTGGGTAGAATGAATTAATTTTGCCCTCTGCAAACTACTAGGTAGGCTGAACTAGCCCCCATTTGTTTCTGAGGTGCTGCATGTTGACTGCCTCCTTGCCCTGAGAGTCTCACTCTTCTTCACCACCTTCTTCTTCACCTGCCTCTGTTGGCCAAGGTAGCAGCAACTTTCTTAGTAGCTTGGAGAAACCTGTCACTGCTCTTTAAGCAGAAGGAGAATATTCAGGTAACTTGTGGAAGGGTAGGGAAGTGCAGATAACGAGTCCTGCAAGTGTTGTAACATAGGGATACAGCAGCGCTTGCTAGTAAGTTATTAAATATATTACAAAATGCAAAAGGTCACCCTGAAGCAACATGATACAAACACCTCTGACTCAGGTGGAAGAAAATACACAGAGAAGCTAAATGAGTTACTCAAGGCAATGGGTTGAATGACAGATTGAGAATTAAAGGTTGTGTTTGAAATCATACCATCCAACCGTTAGACTGCAGATAAATTACATTTTTAATCACTAACTTATGTAAATAACAAAAAAAAACCCCAAACCACTCCAAAATCCATCATCCCCCTAAATGCTGTGTACCAATGCTCATACATAGAGAAATATTAGGTAACCAATGTTAGGTAACCATTATACTATTAAAAGGAACCTACTCACATACTTGCAGCTCACTGGAAATCTAGAAGTACTTCCTTTGTCAGCAATTAAACCCCAAAAGCAGTGTAACACCTTTACTACGGACTTAGCTAGAGGAGCATTTGCTGTAAGCACTGTATTGAAGCAGACAGATCTTTCAGGGGGCAGATGACCTACCTGCCTTTCGTTGCAGTGGTCCTCCCTCAAAATCCAACTGCACGGGACCTGCTACAAGAGCCGCAGCCGCGAGGGACCCGGAGCAGCACGTGCCCTGATGCACCCAGGGTTTAGCTTTCTTGCTGTACAGGAGAATATTAACCAAGAATTTTCCTTCTGTTCCAGGTTATCAAATGGGACGGATGTCTTATGCGTTTCAGAAGGAAGTCTGAATAAGAAGTTTGGCTCGTTGGCCCTGAGCAAGTTGAATTTTGACTCTACTTACACTGTTGTGGTTGCCGCCTCCAATGAGCTAGGAAGTGCTTTTTCACAGCCGCTCGTGTTCATGTTAATAGACATAGGTAAATGCACTACTTACTACCTTTCAGTTAGTCCCAGCCCTTTAGAAAGACAAGAAAACATTTTGAGCATTTCTTGTTCAAACCTCTCAGAAAAACCATCCGTCCAGTCTAAACCAGTAACTCTATTTCCCCCAGTTCTGAGCTGTGCTGCGTATCTGAGCGCTGTTTGCTTCTTTCTGTTTTTGCTGCTAGTGAAACCACATCCTCCCAACTTTTTAGTGGAATTTGAAAATTCTTCTGCGACCAATTGCACCTTTTTTTGGCACGATGAAGCACAAGCGCAGCACTGGAGGCTGAGATACCGTCCACTTACCAGGCACACCTGGAGCACGGTAATCCTCTTCTGAAGAGTAAAGGAAATTATGGTCCTTGGAGGTTGCTGTCATTATTTTTTCATTATTTCTTACCAGAATCTGTTTGTCCAAATTTGCTTCTCTCTGCTTTCTAACATCATATTTAAGAAAAAATATTGCCTACAGGTCAAAAACTATTGTTGGTCTAAAACTGAATGAAGGTAAAACACCAATCCTATAAAAAACTCTGTGCATGAATAGTTCCCCTTATGCCAGGTGTCTCTATGACACACTGAAGAATCAGAGCTTAAGTTTGACCCATCATTTTATTGGAATATGGTCGTATCTGCTTGTTGCAGCTCACAGCTACAGGCATAAAATGTCCAAATGTTTGTGCCTTCCCTCATGTCGATTGGAAGTCTTTGCTTTTAAGTGGTAAAAGAAATGTATTGAAGTCGAGTAAAACATGAACAGAAAATCTGTTATCTTCACATAATTAAATGAGAGATTTTTCAGATAAAGAACTGCAAGCCCGATGATTCATTGCATCATTCTTTGAGTTATTAAAGCTGCCTCAGATCAAGGTTTTCCCCATAGTTTTTTTAAAGATGTGTTTTGGCTGGCTGGGCTTCCTTTGGGCATTAGGAATTCAGCCTGTCACTGCTTTCAACCTTTATTTCCTTGTGAGTTTCATGTTACATGTCTTTTATCTTCATTAAAGGTTGAAAGCTTAAACAGTGAAAAATGCAGCCTTTATGGTCTGGAGCCTCATACAGCCTACGAGTTTCAGGTCAGCTGTAAAATCCACCCCGAGCGAGGACTGTGGAGTAACTGGCGCACGTACCAAACCCAGACTCCAGAAGCAGGTAACACACGATGGCACCTCCTGCACCGAGCCCGTGTCTGACGTTTGCATACAAGTGGAAACTTTAGCTAATGAAGTCAAAAACGCTGCTGGGTTTTTGCAGGTTGGTTTGCAGAGTCTCTGTAGATCCAGAGCCAACAGGGTAGCAACTTCTGAAAGAGAATTGCTTTTCTAATGAACAAAAAATGAGGCGGTTCAAGTTTCTTGCAAAACAGGAATTTCAAGAGTTCACTGGGAAGGTCTGAAGGATACATTCATTTGACGTTGTTGAAGGTTGGGGGGGTTTTCCCAGAGCCGTAGTGGCCTCCTGCTGCATCGCGACACGTCTGGAAAAGGCAGTTTGTCTAGCTTAGCTGGGGAAAGAAAAATATTTCGTATTGGTTCATACCTAAGTGTTTTACTGACTTCCTGCAACAACCCCATAAGTCAAGTCAGGATGGCTGCTATGTCATCCCCCGGTGTGAACAAACAGCTTGGGCAGCAAGCTCTGGGATCTTGACCTTGCTCGACCATTTGCTGAGGAGTTGAATGAATTGGCTGGGAAACTGCCTGGAGTCTTCCAGTTCTGCTGATGCTGGCAGGTTTTAGCAGAACAGTTTAATCTTAGCGAGTCACCTTTCCTCAAGTAGAGAAGATATTTCACTTGGAACCTCCCCAGGTAACCCCTCCAAGGCGCTGTGGAGTCACTGGAGACCTCTCTGGCTTCAGAGCAGAACCTGGCCAGGCACTGGAGAGAGATCCCACCAGTAATTAGGTGAGCAAAGAGTGTTTCTGGCCCAGAGGACGGCACAGCAGACTCCAGGGACAACCAACCTGAGGGCAATTCTACTAGTTTCTGCCCGCACGCTCACATACCTGCCTGCCTGACTTCACCCTGAGCTGCATAAACTCACACGATGCAAAACTTCCAGTTCTTACGAGAGAAGAAAGCTTCTCAGAAGTTTGTTTCAACAAAGACGTGTCGGCTGCTCTGGCATCCCCTCCTTTCATCTCTTACTTGGCTTTCGTTAGTCTTTTTTGTGAATTACTATAAGCTCCTCAGGCTAGTGCCGTTATTACTCATGCTATTTACCACTACTGACAGCATCAGTTTCTGTAAGACACATTGATTGATGCGTGAAGTTTTCCTCCTCTCCCTCACCTTCCTCTCAACAGCTTTCTCAACCTTCTCGATGAACCCTGGCTTGCTACAACATTTGTGGTTATCACCCCTCTACACAGCCAGTGCTATAAAATGAGAAACTTTTTAGCTAATCAAGGAGCATTTTCTTATCTCAGACTAGGTGACAGCGAGGGGAGGTTGCAGATGAGAAGCGCTGGGTACATCATGGTTGCCTTTCTTTGAAGGAGCTGAAGTTCTACACAAGAGTTTGGCCTTTTGCAAATTCAGAAGCATACCTCTGCAATGAGATTTTTTTTTTTTTTCCTAAGCCTGACCTGTCACAAAACTTGCTTTATGCAAGCACTGTTTGTAAGTGAGCATAATTTTTTTTTTCCAGCTAATTTGTGTGGTTCACATGTGAATTGAACTTTAAAATCTGGGCTAGAGTCCAAAAGATGCAATCCCATATTTTATTTTTTCCTTCTTTGAGCTTGCCCCTTCCTTGCTCACAGCGAGCATGCTCCAGTTTTATTTCTTCTGCCAGTCCTGCTTCTTGTTTCTATTCCAGTCTCTATTTGCAGTTAATACATGACAAATAGCTCTTAACATTGCTGGCACTGAGGATTTTTTCTGTCTTTGAATATAGGAAATAGCAGGCAGTCCCATTCTAGCTGGGGTTGTGCAACGGCTGCCTGCTGCTTAGGTTATTAGCAACAATTATTATTTGAATTTGATGGATTTATTTTGGTCAGAGACCTCGAGGAACCAAGCTTTGTTACCTTTTGTCATATTGGCTTTCTTTATGTGTCTCTGATTCTGAATTGTTGGAGCATATTGTGTTCACCAGTTTCTGCAGTCAGAAGTTTGCTTTAGTGTTATTTTGGAAGGTTTATTCAAAACATCAAGGGTTTCCAGTCATTCTGTGACTATAAGGAGAATCATGGAAAGAATGGGGGTTTTAAGCTACCTCTGACAAGGTCCTACCCAGTTGGCTGTTAAAGGCATTTATTGCCTAGAGCCAGGCAGCAAAATCCTACAGATCCTACAAACTCTATTGCCTGAGGCTGGCTGTTATTTTAGGATTGATGTAGCCAACCCTGAGGACCTCAACTTTCATGCAAAGATGAGAGCTAATACTGTCACTTTGATGTGTAGGCTTCCTTGGGATCCATCCTGATTAGCGAGCGCAGGATAAAGTCACCAGCAAAGCAAAACCCTCTCTGGGGTTTATGGCTTGTTGTCCTCATGAGTACCATCATCAACACAGCTGAACTCCAGCCGCAACAGCAAATACGGGCTATTACACATTGCGTCATTTCAGGGACATTTTAAATCTTAAATTTTAATTGTCTCAGAAGTTTTACCTCTTTCGCCTATTCAACGTCTTGTTTACTTCAAAACACAGTCAATAACGCTGCTCACTCTCCTCCTCCCACACCAGTGCCGACCGGGCTCCTGGACGTCTGGTACCGACAGCAGGATGTGGACTCTCAACAGCAGAACATCTCTCTTTTTTGGAAGGTAAGTTAAGGGAAAGCTAAGCAGAGGCATAATAATCAGCAAGGTTAGAGGGGGAACCCTGGTTTAGGTGTTCGCAGGAAAGGACTGAGCCCAAGGGGAGCACAGGGCTTTTACCAGCACCCAGTGATAGGGACACAGACCAGCTCTGCTACCCAACACTTGCCTCCCCCGGAAGATTCAGCAACTCTTTTCTCCCTACCATCTCCCTTTTACAGTTCTCCAAACTTTCTGTCGTGCTGAAAGTATAACACGTTCCCGGCACATCACATCAGTGAAGAGAAGTGAGGGTACCACAGCTCAGTTACCACCTTTCCACAGGGTGACTTGTGTCCCTGATGATATACCTAAAGGGACAAATCACAACCTTACAGACTTCCTGATTTGTTTTCTAATTAATATCTCCCTGTCCTTGTTGCTGGTTGCTGCCGTTGCCATACGTGGTCGCAACAGGCCTGGGAGGCCAGGAGGACACCATGCCCCATGTCCTCCACGGGCACACGCCTTGCGTGTCTGCTTTTGGATATGAGCCTCCTTCAGAGGTGTTTCTGCTCTGTTTTGCTTCTATGAAGAACAGAGCAATGAAGAATAGGGGAGGCAGAAGAGGTAATTTATTGTAGTAGCCCTTTAAGGTGACCCAACTCTTAAAAACTGAAGAGCTGGATGTAGTTTGGGCAACTGAACGGGTCCCGTGGGTGTCACTGCTGTGTGGATGGATGGTTGGCTGAGGCTTCTGTCGTACAGCAGCAGCAGGAGGAAGTTGGTTTTCTTTGCAGGTGTGAAGCAGGTGATGGGCAAACCACATGCAAAAGGGTTTGCTAATAATAATAAAGCTGCAAATCTGAAATTGGATGAACTCAGGAGTCAAAAAAAATTGGTTGTTTGGGTCTGCCAAGCAGAGCCTTCTGTGAGCTGGGGGAAACTGCAAAAAGAATTCAGGTTAAAAGCCAGCTGTGGGGTAAAAATTCCACATTACTGTACATTGCCATCCAGCTCAGGTCTGCTGTGCCAACATTCCCAGTGAAACCAAGCCCTGGTACCAGTGCCAGGTGCTGCGTTTCTCCAGTATTACCGAGGCAGCACTTAGAGCCAGATCCAGGAGAAATTTTTGGATTGTGGGGCGCTTTGCTGTGGTTTTATTTTGAAGCCAATAAGATGATTTTTTTAAGCATAAACTATCCTTGACTTCCAGTTTGCAATCTCTAGTTAATCTCTAGATAATATTATATCTTCTCCTCACACCAACAAGCACTACGCTGTAAGTGAAAGCAGAATTTCTCATATAATTATGTGACTCCAGCCGTTGTGGTTTTAAGACATTTAACTTTAAGACCTCTATCTTGCAATAGCGAGCTGGTGACACTTTCTTTACCGAAGCAGACTTCCTGCAGCATCATTCATAAAACGGGTGCAGTACGTTGCTTTTATAGCTTTCACGACAGCTACAAAGCAAAGGACTCAGACTCAGTGCAATGTACTACCGTTGTAGGTTTTCATATGTTCACACAAATACCAAAGAAAGGATCGCCAATTTATTTTCTGCAGGCTTTCTGAGTAGTTTCAGCACTGTGTCCTGTGCCACTGCCAAAGCGATTGTAACACTGCAAACATTTTTATATTTTTGAAAGTGCTTTTTTCCCCCCTCTTCCTTTTTTAATGACAAAAAAAACCAGTCAAACAAAATGAACTGACTTCATAGACACTACAGGAAACTGTGAAACTGATAGTACAACTGCAGACACCCGGGGTGGAAAAAACAGCGCGAGGTGTTACAGGGGACAGCACAGGCTGACTTTTCAGAAATACGTATTCTAAGTGGTTGAATTTAAATAATTCTTCATCATGGCTTTAAGTAAAAATCTGGGTTTTTCCCTAATCAAGAATTGCTCATTTTCACAAATCCAGCTGTGCAATTAATACTTTTTTTTCCCCTTGTGAAAAGCTTGGCTTGAATTCAGACTGAAGGACGGAGGAGGCTCTGTGCTGTCCCCAGCTATATTGCCGCTTGGAAAATCAGCAGCTCACAGCAAAAGAGCTTCACTAAACTGGAAATAAACAGGAAAAATAAATAAGAAATTAAAAGAAAGATATGTAACCTTAAGAGAGGCTCAGGTAAAGTCATGCTCTTGGCTCTACGATCTGGGAATTAACTCATGTCGTGGGTCGTCAAGAGCAGAGCAGTGAGGGAGCTGGGGTAAGGGGTGGGAATGGAGAGCACTGGTCGCAGGGCTGGGCAGCAGCAAAATCAAAGGGAAAAAGTCAGAATAGGCTGTTAGGTGGTACAGGTTTTACACAAACCTGCAAAATCATGGTGGAAAAGGGAAATTCTGCAGCAAGGATGCTAGCTTTCTTTGGAAAAAAACGTGCGTGTTCACTTATGAATGTGTATTCTTAGGTTGATGGGGAAACTATGCTATCTTTAAAATGCATTAGCTGTGCTTCAGGCCAACAGATCTTAAGTTAATTTAAAAAAAAAAAAGTATTGGAGAAGAAAGCAACATCAACGAGTGAGCGAGCAATCTCTGTAGCACTGCTTGTTTCCTCAAGCTTTTAGAAGAGAAGTAAAAACTGGTAATTGGTTACAAAGAACATTAGCTGGTATGTGCTGGTGTCCAGCAAGTCACACTGTCATGGTAAATAACCCCTTTGCTGTTAGAACAGAAAAAGTAGAGAAGAAATTACCTTTGAGCAGCAGTTCCAGGCTTCGATGGGGCAGCTTGAGCTCCGGGGTCAGGGGGATGCTCTGGAGCCATCCCTGCTGCCAGGCAGGAGGGTGGGTAACAAGCCTCCCCACCTCTCCCGCGTGGGGCAGGGGCTGTGGCTGCTGCCCCATGGCGAGCACAGCGTGGGGGCTTGCCAAACTCCTCTGGGAGGGCTCCTCCCTGCGACACAAAGATCCCCTTCGTGGCAGAAGGTGCATTTAAAAGGAGGTGAAATATTTGGTTCACAAATAAGCAGTAACACCTTCCTCCGCGAGCGGGTCTGAAACCTTCCCGGGTACCATCATCTTTCTGCAGGTTTTGCTCATCAGAAGAAGAAAAGAGTAATTAATGGGCTTTCCTCGCAGGCTTTGAGCCGGTCGGAGGCGAGAGGCAGAATCCTGCGGTACACAGTGACCTTCGAAGCCCTGGGCACACGGAGCCCCCCGGCAGGAGAAGTCCATGTTACCACCCAAACCAGCCTCACCAGGGTCACGCCAAGGGTGGGCTACAAGATAACGGTCACCGCCGAGAACTCAAGGGGCAGGTCCCCCCCCGCATCCATCGTGACGGACCTGGGCACCCAGGGTAAGGGCTTCTGCTGGGTCTGGACCACTGGGAATACCACCAGTGCTCTGCTTGGTGACACATGCTACGGAAACATCCAGGTCCACCTCAGTGAATCATCAGGGATCTGCAGATCCAGCGTTCGGTGTGGCCGGGGTGCAGTGTCACACCACGTTAAGCTGCCCTGCGTTAGGGTCACCTCAACCCCTTCTGCCAACACAGTGGTAAGCCACACTGTCAGCCATCTGGGCACCTGACACAGCAAAAAAGTAACCATGTCAAAAAAAAAAAAAAAAAAAAAAAATCAATGAGCAGCAAAATCAACGAGTGTTCCCTGAACTCACCCAGCCCCAAATTTCCTGTGCCAGTACCAGGCACGACAGGGCCTCGAGGTCTCAGGTGGTTTGTTCAAAGAGGCAGTTCTCTGTTTGCGCTTGTCCTGGCGTAACGTCAGTAAACCAGTGACAAAGCCACTGCCAAGTGTTTTGCCTTTTCCCAGTGCTGCACCGAACACCAGCGGGATGCTATCCTCCTTTGGGGACGAGCCCTTGATGGCACGAGCCCCTCGTTAAGGAGAGATAGGATGGGTGCAGAAACATCACTGGCATCTGATCATTTGGAGGGAGTTGGACAAAAACTCCTTTGTGGGCTCAGTTCAATTGTATCTGTCAGAAAAACTGTTCAGAAAAGATGTTGGGTTTATGTTACAGATAAAAAAATCAACGACCCAAAACATTTTCTCCTGCAAGAAAATGTAACCTGGCCCTAGCTGTGAAAGCAGGAGCTTCGGTCTTGTGGAGATGGTGTGTTTGTGGCTCTGTCATGGGAGCAGGGTGTTAGTATGTGCCCTGACAGCATCTTCTCAGGGTTTGGGGGTGAGAAAACAAGCAGTGCTGCGTATGTTCAAACAGCTGCACCATGAGACAAGACAAGAACGTGACCCTATTCCTATCAGCATAGAGATCACCCTCGTATAAAGACCTTTTCTTTCAACTGCAGTTTATTTTTGTACTTCATGTGGCACCAAACTGGATGAGACACAGTAAAAACCATATCTCAAACTTACCAAATCCGCTTGAGGTGAAGGCAGGTTTGTGCTGATGGTGTCTCTTCTCCCCTGTAAGATCTGCCTCCTCCTCAGAAGGTCTCTGCCGTAGCCACGGGAAACAGCAGCATCTTCGTGAGCTGGAAAGCGCCCGTCGCATTGGCTGCGTCCGTCAGCGGGTACGTGGTGGAGTGGGCAGACACCCCGAGGAGCCCGCGCCCGGAGCCCTGCCCAGCCTGGGTGAAGCTTCCAGCATCCAACCTGTCCACGGTGATAGCAGGTAACTACCACCTCCTGGTAGGGGGCAGCTGAGGTACCATTTTACTTCAAAAGCTTTCCAAGGAGCAAGTCAGATTCTAATTTTTATTAATCCAGCGTAAGAAATCCTTGCTGTATAGGAGGCAAAAAAATATCTGTGGTCGCTTTGGGCTCAGCTGTGCAGTCACTCTCAGCTGAGATTTATATCTGATAAGTAAAATGTCTCTGAAAAAAACCAGTCCCTCCACAATGAAACAAGCCAGCTAGAGGTATAAGAGACCAAAGGCTTAAGAAAAGACTATTTTCTTTCTACTAATTGTTGGTTACTAATCCCAACCAGCACTACGTGTCGGTGTTCTGCACATTGGACGGCTACGAAGTTACAACAGGGTGACAGCGAGTGTTACCCTCATTAGTCTTCCCTGTCCTCTGTCCTGGTGCTGTGCCTCTGAAGCGTTTACATCCCCACTCTTGAATGAGCTGGAAAAAGCAGCGTATTCACGCCATCACTCCGTACTCTGCTTCCAAAAGGAGAAAAGCGAGTTCCTGTCGACCTCCCGCAGGAACAGCTGGGAGGAGGATGCTCCCGTGAAGCCGCGGGGAAGAAAAAGGGTGTGAGATTCTCGTACCCCCTAAGTGACCCCACGTGCAGGCAAACCCTGCACCTCAGATCTTGGGGCAATAAGCTGGGTAACAGCTACTCACCTCCTCCCTTTACCTGGAGCACTAAATGCGGTACAGGGTTTCCTGCAGAGGGTACAGGTCTGCCGGCAGCTGTTGCTTCATGAGGAAACAAAGGACTTCCCTTGAGGAGTGTGAACATCCCTTGCTTAAGGCACAGTAAGGTTCTGCCAACCTCAGCAGGAGATCACAAAGAAGATTTTTTTTTCCTGCTTTATGAAAGATGCATTAATAATCAGAAGATTCATCTGAGCTTTAAGCAGCTGATGTAAATACTTTAGCCATGACCAAATACTTTAACTAGTAACGACCCACTTTTAATTTCTTTATTTAGAGCACATAAAAGATAACGTGTGCTATCAGATCAGCGTGTTTGCACTCTATCGGGACAGAGCGGGACAAGCGGCATCAGTTAGGGGATACTCAAGAGCAAAAGGTAAATCACTATAATACTCTTCTGGATGTTTTTAAGCTAGCTTAAGTTCAGCTTTAAAAGCCAATCTTATGTTTTGCAGCACCATCAGCTGGGCCCCGGATGTACACGACACCGTGGGCCAACGGCATCTTGGTTTCATGGGAAGCCATCCCTGTCTCCCAGCAAAGGGGCTGCATCACAGGGTACCGTATATACCTGCAGAAAAACGATGGGCAGGCAGCCCCAGAGGTCTACAGTAGGTATCTGGTGAAGACCAACGTGATGTGCGTGTGCTGCAGGTGGGGGATTGAGGAGGAGGAGGGAAGGTGCCTTCGGAAAGCTCCTGTGCAGCCGGGGAGTCACCGGCAGCCGGTCTGCCACGAGGGTGAGCAGCAAGAGTCAGCCAGCTCCCTCTACTACAGCTGCCCCTCAACAGGCCTGCGGATTCAGGGCTTCCAGCTTTGAGTTAACACCACTCTAAGTTATTCTGAGTGTGGAACTATCCATTTTCTCCCAGCTTTTTTTGCAAAAATTATTATTTTCTTAAGACATAACCCATGCAAACCCTTGGTGATATAACAGACTTTCTAAACAGAACATAAAAATAACAGCGTTTCTAAAAGTCCTATCCAACAAATACATGCTCTTATATACATATATATATATAGCGCCTTATATCGTGAGACACGCTCGGCAGGCAGCACCCACTGCATCCCCACACCCCTGTGCTTTTCCCATCTAAGCCCTCTCCCATTCCATCTGCATAACTCCCAGGCTTCCACCCAAGAAATGGGTTTCTTCTTAACTTTATGCAGAAGTTGCACCACAGTTTTTACTGGGTGTTCCATAGTTCCACCATACAAATCTCATTTTAGACTGAAACATTAGCTTATCAAGCAACAGCAGTCAGGGGACAGGACACGCAATCCTGGGTGTCCAGTCTGTACATTAGCACGGGTCATCCCTATAGCCTTCCAAAAAAAGATCTTTTACAGCCCTTCCAATGATTTAATAACATCAGAAAGGAAATTAATTAAAGTAACAGGTACCTCTCTGTGCTCCAAGCTCTGGAAACCCAGTTCATTGGAGTTAAGTGCCGTAAAAACATCTGCTAGGGGCTTCACTTGCTTCTCCCCGTTTCCCTCCCAGCCGTTTCCAACGTGAGCGCCCCGCGGTCGCTGCACATCACAGAGCTGCAGCCCGACGAGCCCTACACCCTGTGGATGACAGCATCGACGGCTGCCGGAGAGGGGCCCTGGGGCAACACCCAGCTCCTCTGCTTGGAAAGTATGAGTCTGCCGGGGAGGGGGGCCAGGAGAGGTGCTAACCCTTGGCCCCGTTTTCCACAGACCGGGAATGCTTTTCCCACTACTCTTAACTACTGAAAAATCTCTAGTTTTGGCTAGTTTTAAAACGTAGCGTCTCGCTGTCGGCATAGCTCCCAGCTCTGTGCCAAGCTCTATCATTTTAGAGTAGTTGCAGGCCAGCAGGACGGTTATTGTGACAGGGGAAAGAAGGGTTTTGTCCCTTTGAGTTGCTGGCCTAAATATTTGTGTGCTTCAAGCTCTGGCGCAGAAAGTCCTGCTGAGCTCCACGTCAGGGTCAGGGGCTCTCTGAGGACACGTGGGCACTGAAGAGCCGTGACCTCAGAGCCACCTTGAGGAGCAGGGCATGGCATGCACGACCCCTATTCCTCTGCTGCCCAGGGGATGCCAAAACAAGACCTTCTCCCACCGATTTCTGATTTGTGCTTAAGTGTTGCCAGAAAGTTTGTGTAGCTGTGTTCCCTCCCCAGCAACGTGCCACAACAACAACTTGAAGCTCCCAAGTCGCATACATTAGGAAATTCCTCTCCACAGCGTGGGAGCAGGGCTTCTCTGGGGGCAGGTTTCTCCCATGGGCTGCAGAAATCCAGGGAAGTAAGCAGGAGAGGAAATTAAAGCAATCCAGGCAAATTAAAAGTTTTCCTGGCATAAAATCTGGATTTACAACAGTTACGTTTTAAGCAGATAGTGTGAGCACGGTAAAGCCAAGGTGTTCACTGAGAAACTTCGGTCACTGACAATTTATTAAAGATGCACTGAATTTTGTAAGATCTTTTCTACTTAACACCTCTCTGCTGCACGCACCACCCCAAGTTTACGTCCTCTGTCAATGTTTGGTTCAGTACTGGAAGAGAGACCAGCAATTGCATGTTTTGGGTTGTGGACTGCGTATCTCGAGAGACATTGGTAGGCATCTTCATGTTACAAAGTACTGTTGGCCCCAGCAGTCCATTCAGATTCCCGATTTTGAACAAAAAAAAAAAATTGGTATGTTTTACGAGTGCAAACGCTAGTCAGACCACGACTGTTGTCCGACTTGAGCTAACATATTTGAATTTTTAGGTTTTTTTAATAAAGATGAATGATGGCTGTTCTGTATTTCAGGTGCTGGGCACTGGATGGCTGTTGTGCTTACCTGCAGCTTCTTGATCATCTTGGCCTGCATGTGTTACATCCCTCCAGCAAGAAAACTGTGAGTGGATCCAGCTGCTGCATTCCAGGGAATCACAGAATTGTTAGAAGGGATGGTCCTGTCCTTTCAGGGCACCTTGGGGAACAGCAAAGATTGCTCTGAATAAAGGGCTCAGAGTACATGAATAAGAACACACATTGAGCTTAAAATATAGCCTTAGTTCATATATATTATGAAATATAGAGCTTAAGGTCTGCTTCCACCAAAAAAAAAAAAAAAAAAAGAAGAGTTACAATCCATGGGAGTGAAGTTAAACCCTGAGATTTAAAACTGTTTTCCTTTAAAGCAACACACACACACATCCCCAGGCTGGATTTTCCAGGACTGGGGCTCAGGGCTGTATCCAGCCAGCTCTGCCTGCAGAGCTGCTGTTGGTCGTTGCAGGCAAACCCCGGGCAGGGGCTGGCAGGAGGAGGATGCTGGGCAGCATTTCCCTCTGCCCAAGAGCTGCCCTGCAGCGTGGACGTGCTCACAGGTCCCCACTAAAGCAGATTCGGGGTTACACCGAGCAGGTCGGTAACCACACGCACAAACAGCACGTCCCAGCGCTGCGGGTATCGGCGCTCAAGCTTTTAATTGCACTTATTCAACCTGCAGATTACACTCGCTCCTCTCAGTGCTTGTGCCACAGTGGCAGAGCAAAGCCATTCCAGACCCAGCTAACGCTACGTGGGCTAAGAACTACCTGTCTATGAAGGTAAATTTTACTTTTTTTTTTTTTTTATTTCTAATCCCACCACCTTCAGAAGAGATTGGAGCCATGCAGGTCAGTAATCTCTTAATGCAGCAAAACCTGATGGCGGATAAATTCTGTTCTCATATCGTGTTAAACTGTGGGATGTGTTGAACGCTGGAAGGGTTCAAGGCCAGGTTGGACGGGGCTTGGGCAACCTGGGCTAGTGAAGGTGTCCCTGCCCGGGGCAGGGGTTTGGAACTCGATGATCTTTAAGGTCCCTTCCCACCCAAACCATGCTACCTATGAGGCAAATTAAATACAACGCGGAAATCTGTCATTTTTAGCATATTAGCTGCTGTGTGGAGGGCCACTTGCATTGTGGGGGTGGGAGGTCACAGGCTATCACTCACATCATTAATTATTGCTCCACAGCCTGAGCTGAGCTTGCCCCCCAGCCTGTTCCTGCACAGCACCGGCAGCTTTGAAGAGCCTGAAACAACACAAGTAGAGGAAACCTTGGTGAAAACCGAGCCCCCGGCCCTGCGGGACAAGCTCCTCTTCGGCAGCGGGGGAAACGGCGACTGGCCGCCGGCGAGTGGCCCGGGGCAGGAGGAGCTGGGCTACAGGGCTCTGCCCAGCCCGGCGGACGGGGAGGTTTATGAGCAGCAGCTTCCCGACCCCTACAAGAGGATAGCAGTGGAGGAGCACACGCAGACTGTTTCAGAGTATATCACCAACCCCATCACCGACACAGCCGCTGTGTGCCTACCCCCAGCTACCGGTGCTACCGACCATCTCCCTGAACTTGACTGCAATCCGCTCGCCGTCTTCCCAACCACTTTTTTGACTCCCATACTTTCCTGTGAAGGGAATCTTACTTTGGATACAGTGAAAATAAACTGCAGCTCTTTCACAATGTAGGCAGTCAGCGGGACATAAGCCTGGCCTGTTTTTTTGCACTTTACTAAAGTATTTCAGTGTGTTTTCAGTAGAGCCAGTCCAGTAACTTACACGCGACACCTTTAAGCAATAAAAAAGCCAACTCACAAACTTTTCCAGCACTGCAAGTCACACCTCACCGTACAATACAGCAGCTCCTCACCCACCTTGCACGCTCAGGTAGAATCACAGATGCTTGGGAATGCCAGGGCTGCGTGACCTGGCTTTTAGAGAGGTTAATTAATTATTCAGATGCCTTCATGTAGCCTAGGCTGCCTCAGGCCCATCCCACTGCCTGATCAGGAGTGGTTGAGCCTGGCTTGGTCCAGCCCAGGACTCGGAGCTCGCTGAGGAAGAGTGAGGAGTTATGGCAGGGTCAGTCCTCAGCCCCTCAGGGCCACGCTGCAGGCCCTGCTGCACCCAGGTCAGCGATGCAGCACGGCCCCACCTGCAGCCACCAGTGCTAAACTGAAACGCCCACAGGCATTATTCCTCTCCGCAACTCCAGCACTAAGTCGCCTTGTCCCCAGTGACGTGGGTACCGAGGGTCGGGGCTGCAGCAGGGCTGGCAGCTCAGCCAGGGCCAGCCTGCCTGCACGGCTCGGTTCGGGAAAGGAGAAATCCTCACCAGCAAGAAAAGCAACAGGCAGGAAGGCAAATGGACTGGTGAGAAGAATTTAAATCATTTATTGAAGTATTCTAATTACAGGTTTGAGGTCTGTCTTACACATTTAATGACTTTGTTTACTATATGTGTGTGTGTATATACATACACAAAGTGATGGAAACATGAAATTTGTTTCCTGTTGTTTCCTTCTGGCCAAGCTCAAGCGCTACACTGCAGCTACACACAGAATAAAGTGTCTTTAAAAATAAAGCTGAAACACTGCTGCTACAGATAAGGTGTAAGTCTAGATCTGAACTTACCTGGAGCATCCTCCTCCCGCCCAGGCCCGGGCGGCTGCTCTCCATCGCAGCCAGCTACCCAAGCTGGTGATGAACCCTCCTGCGATACCATCATCTTGCAGCACCTCCACGAAGAGTCACTCCCCGACTCGGCAAGGAAACAGCCCCCCTGCCACCGTCTCCTTCCACAGCAGCGACAGAGGCACCTGCAGTGCAAGGCCACGGCTTTCCCCACAGCCTTCTGCTTGAAGTGAAAAGCAAACCTGAAATGCCACGTTAGGGAGATCTCTGCTGGCTTTTTCCCCATTTTTATCCCAGATGTGGCCATTTTACCCTCTGCAGGAGGCCCCCACACAAGTTGTGACTGTTAATAACCCGCGGCCTTCCCGGCCAGTGCCAGACAGGCCGGGCTCGTTCACATCACCCAGAGTGCCGAGGTCTGGACCTCCAGCCACACGGTGTAAACACCTCTGCAATAGGCAGGAGTACATGAAGAGAGTTGTGTGCACATTAAGCTTTTTTAGGAATGTGAAATTCAAGCCCTGGCACCAGCTTTCCTCGTGTTTGGCTTCCAGTGACTTCTCTGCAATGCCCAGAGTGTTTCCTTTTGATCTGTACAAGCGACGGAAGTACTCCGCTATTCTCAAAGCCTTACCTCTCCAGTCTTCTCCTTCTGTGTACTGAAAACAAAATAAAACCATCAGCAACGATTTAGCTGTTGTTATCACACAGCTAGGTGTATTTTTAGGAGGGAAAAGCATCCTGGTAAAGGTGGAGCAGCTCAGCTGAGGATCCAGTGCACCGCTCACTGCTAGCTTCAACCAGAAACCCCCTGAAACGTTCAGAAAATAGAGCCTGCAAGTGGCCCCGACAGCACGTGGTCTTCCTCCTGAAAGCGGCTTCTTGGGGATAAGGAAACAGAGAGAGGCTGAAGACAGCTACTGCCCAGGAAACCGCTTCCCCAAAGCGGCGGGAAAACGCTGCGAGAGCAGCTGGACTCCAGGGAGCAGCTGGGCCATGCTGCTCCGCAGTGCGGGGACCGCTGCTGGGATGCACAATTCCGGCTACAGCTCACTCAACAGCCACTGCCCCCCCATCCCGTGCCCACCCCTTGGCTCACCTGCAGCAGGATGCTGCCCACGACCTCGCCCAGACGTGCCAAGGGATCCTTCGTGTATCACAGCTGGCCAAAAAGCTTATTTTTCCTGCCAGGGAACTCACCGGAGGACAAGAGCGCTTACCTGAACTGCCCAACCACGGGGCACGAGCTCACCACACTCACGGTAGAAATCGCACACCGAATTAAAAATGATTCCCAGATGCACCAGGAAACACAGGATAGCCTCGAGAGAGAGGTGCAGGTTTCAGACACGCGTGCAGGCTGCCTCACCGCAGTGCCGGTGCGAGACGCACACTCCCCCCACCACCCGCTTTCAGTAGGGGTGTCAGAGCTGGCAGATTTTTTCATCTGCAGGCTCCCAATAAAACCATGCGTAAGGAGCTCTGCAGTGCAACCCCTACTCGTGTAGTTCCCACAAATTTAGTTTTGGGCTGTATTTGGGGATGGTATTTCAATCCTGGGACTTGTTTGCATCCTCACTGCCTCCTCCAAACTGGCCCAGGACCTCCATGATCAAGGTCACAGGCTGGATGTGGACGTGCTCAGGCACGACAGCAGGGTAAGATGCACTTCCACGTGAAAACAGCTTTAACAGCACTCCCCAAGCGATCTGGAGAGCAGCCACCCCTCTTAGCATCTTCCTCCAAGCCAGAGAGGTAACAGTGATCGGCCGTTAAAAGGAAATGCTGCACAAAAAATCACCAAGTAGCAACAGCCGCTTCATCCCAGAAGGCTTCCCTCCCGCCCCGCTGCCCTGCGAGTGCCACCCAACCTCACTGAGGCAGACAGCCCTCCGGGCGCTTTCTTAGGAGAAAAAGCAAGTTTTCTCCGTGTCTTCCACACAACGGGAATCCGGCAGTTTGTCCAGTACAAATCCCAAACACAACCGGGCATGCACCAATTCGAATTTCTGAACTGGAAGGCTGCGGGAATCCCGTCTCGGATTTACCTTCACTCCGCTCAGTAAAGAACAAGAAAGAACAATAAAGCTCCCTCACCTCTGGGTGTTACGACGACCTTTGTCGCAACATCTCAGGGGGTGAAAATCAAAGAACTCAAGCACACATATCGGTGACTACAGGCACCTTGGGACAGCAAACCGACACACACCAAAACCAGCCTCAGCTCGTGCCCGCCCTGCTCGCCTCCTCCTGCAGCACACCTCAACGCCTCAGTTACTATTTTGAAGTTGTAATTGTTGCTGAAATATGAGGGAAAAAACCCCACCCTGTAAGCACCTACTCGCTTTCTTTCTTCCAGGGAATGAAGCAACAGTGTGATACAACTCATCTGCCAGAAACACCCGACTTCGGCGGGTTCTGCAGCCCCCCCCGCCCCGCCGCTGACCCAAAGCTCCGGCCCCATAGAAAAACCAGCCACAGCCCAGCGACACAGGGGCAGCCACCACTGCAAGGAACAAACCCAAAGCTACTTTCTTAGCCAGAGTTACACCCTCCTCTCGCACCACCTTTTGTCATTGCTGTCAGTTATCTCACCTGGGAAAATAAGGTACGTAAGGCAAATAAAGCACAGACCGGTCTCCCCGAACAGAGCCACTGGCCCTGCGAGCTACACTGAAAACACACAAGATTTTCTTCTGCAAAGCACCCACTCTGCTATTTCACTTTTTGGGTCTAGCAGCTGGTTCTAAGGCTGGTACACCGACATCTTCCCTCTGTGAGGGCTGCCCTGGCTTGGGTCAGACATCCAAGGCAACAGAACTCCGTTTTTTGTGCTCTCCCTACCATTTTCATGCTCTCCACACCCCTGATCTGGCAACCACCCTGGCAAGAGGATTCTGGCTGGGCATCACAGACAAAGCAATACCTCAAGTCAGCTGTATACAACCAAATTAAGATACCTATCACTAAAGAAAGGTATTTTTTCAAAAAGGCAAAAAAGCACTATTTTGTCATTTTGTCACACACAGACAACAGAACACTGGAGTGCATTTTCCCCTTGCTCTTCAAAGTCTCTAGATAAATTCCCACACAGGGCTTCCCAGAAAGCCTTACTCCAGCTTGAAGAGACAAACACCATCATTAGTAGGAAAACCACATTTCTTTTTACTCCTCTCTGAAAAATCTCCCAGAAAGAGCAAAGGAAGAGTTTTCCCCCCAGTCAGGTTACACACACACACCCCCACACACCCCAGCAAAATATTACACCCGGCTTTTCTAGCAGAGAACCCAGCGCAGCGGGGACCTGCTGACCGGTGACCAGGAATGCGAAATGAAGGTAGCACGGCCCTTGTAATGATTTTAGAAAAGAAGCAGGTTAGCAAATGCTGGAAGTGTCAGCTTTAGGCGTATGTCCTGCGTTTATTAAAACATAGGCGTGGCTATGCAAACCAATCTCCACGGGCAAAGAGTCATTACAGGTAAGAGTGGTCTCAACTCCTCCAACTGCAAACACCACATATTCACACCGACTTCTGATGTTTCAGAAGAATTGATGTCCTTTCCCACACAGCTAACACTTGCATTTATTAATCAGGCTTGTTTCCTCTCAGCATCAGTGGCATTCAATCTGTAAGATGAACTTTCATGCTCAAACCTTGCCATCGTTACGTTCAAAAAAGCCAATTTGCACCACATGCTTCTCTCTTGTTTCTCTCCAACTTTTACTGCTGACCATCTTTTTCAAATTGTTCAGATTTTAGAAGGTCTAGTCCTCTAGATTTGGCGTGACAGCAAAAGTAGCAAGCAAGAGGACAGAAAACATTATACTAAAGAGCAAGCTCGTTAATTGTGAATAAGCTACTCAGGAGACATTTTCCCAAGGCAAAGTCCGCTCCTGGCAATGGAAACGCCTGGGCACCATCACCACAGGCAGACTGGACCTCCTGGGGCAGGACCTAGATGAGACACTATTAACCTAAGTGGTTTCATCTCCACGTGTTTTCATGACATTTTTAAAAGAGCATGAAAATAAACCTTTATTTCAGTTAACACCCACCAATATTAAAGATATATGTTCACAGTTTTAGTTCTTGACACAAATGGACTGAAAGAGGCAAATTTACATCTATCAGAACAGCAGACGGACCAATTGTTAAGTACAAGCTGTCTTGAAAATCGTACGTGACGTGCGATTCGGGGAACTCTATGCTCTAAAGCAGGAGAAGGGGAAAGCTTCTGACCAAGTCCGGCTAGCAGGGCCCTAAACAACTGCCTGGCTGGCCCAGAAGTCATCTGGAAAAAAAAGCTGAGCGCCAACCGAAACAGCAAATAGTTTGGATAAGGGGAGGAAGGTTTATGTGACAGAGAAAGCTTTTCCACAAGCGTGTTTCTGCGTATCAAGGCCTTTGTTGAATTGTATTATCCAAGGTGTCCCTAACGCTGGAACTGCAACACGTTCTACCAAACCGCAACGGGAGAGGGAAGAGGAACAACTCAGTGCTGGACCTGCAAGAGCCCCCCAGCTGAGCACCTGGGTAAGGTCAGCTCAGAGTCAGGAGAAACAAACCAAGAGGTTTTACCATCCACTGTTTGAAAACTTGCCTCCTTCTCACAGCCTGGTACTTAAAACTATAGGTGAGTGCACTAAAAAGTCAAATCCAATGATATTAACAGTGGTTTACAACAAAAACTTCTGTAGAAAATAGTTCAGATAAAGCAAGCCAGCTAAACACCACAATTAAGGAGTCTGATATTTCATATTCAAAGGTCTCCAATACTTTTTGCCTGTCCTGTACAGCTTTTAAAAAAATAGGGCGTTACCTTTAGTTTTCTATCTACCTAGTTAAGAAACTACAAATATGTTATAAGCTGTCCAAAGTGTAAAACATTAAATAAAATGAGAAACCTGTTTCTAGTCTCCTAACAAATGCTGCAGATAAAAACCCTAAGAATCCCTCTTTATTAGTCATTCTCTCAACTCCTTTTGCGTACTGAAGTGGTAATGTTCCTGTTCACAGGGATTAAATTAAAGCTACGGCAAATTTCTAGGGGGGGGGGGGGGGGGAGCGGCATAGAAAGGGTTTCTTACAGTCACTCTCTGAAAAAAAACGAAACAAACAACATTCATTTGTCAGCTAGCTATCGGATCTCAAACACTGCACAAATCCAGAACAAAGCTTTGATGGAGAGGTGAAGCGTTGGGGTTTTGGTTTTGCACCTTTTTGTCGTATTGCGCACAGATTGCAACGTCCCCACCAGAAACGGTCCTGCCAGACCCAGCCAAGGCCTGCAGCGGTTTCTTCTGCAGCAGAGCTGCCACTGTGGGAGCGGCACTGCGGGTGTATCGGGTCCTGATGTACTCAGGTCAAGAGACCGTGCTGCTAAATTCCACCTCCCAGCCAGAGTCCAGGCGGACTACGGGGCAACGGCTACCACCTTCCCCCACCTCCCAGCTCCAACAACAGGAAAGGTTACGCCAATCTGCAGGGTACCCTCTCAAAGAAAAAGCATAGGTAATTTAAAAACTCTTTTTTTTTTTCTTTTTTGCCAACAAAGCATCTTGTTCTGTTGAAGGGAGGAGGAGGGAATAAAGGTAAAAAGGGTGAGTGAAAGGTGTAACACGTTAACTTTAAAAAACTGTTTAGACCAATTATCCACACATCGTTGCTGGATCAATACACAGGTATTTAACTATAAACCAATGTGCTTTGAATCTTTTTCAAGTATCTGGTATCAATTTTGTAGAAAGATTTTGTGAAAACAAACTACCAAACATAGATGAAAAATGACTGTTTTTCCAAGTCTGAAATTAAGCATTAAAACTAAAGTACTCCAGGAGTTAGTATTCCATACAGCACTAACAGTCTGCCAAATTAAAATTTCACATATTCCAAAAGACCATGGGCTGATAAAAATCTGCTAAACAGGAATTAAGGAAACGGAAATAGTGTGCAATAATTAAAACCCACTCTGTAGTTTGGGGAAAATGTCTAAAGTCCTGAATTAAAAAAAAACCACAAATGAAGTGAAAGCTTTTAACTGGTACACACTGTTCACACCTATATTTCAAGTTTGGAAACGCATATTTTCAAGCAGCAATACAAAAAAGTATCCATGAAGAATGCATAATCTCTGAAAAAATTATGAAAACATCCCTGCTACCATTACATTTCTAAATACAAAACTGACTACCATATTGTTGCTTCTGTGTAGCGAGAGAAGTTCATTTTCAAAACAGATAAAATTCAGTCTTTAGGTGTGAATGGTATGAATGACAGTCTCTTTTTTTTTTTTTTTTTTTTTAAATTTCTTAGTTGTTTAGGATCCTTAAGCATGCAAGCCTCGGAGAGGAAGGCCCGACGAGGGCAGGGTTGGCTTATGACATCCAGTTTAGGACAGAGCTGGGAAAGCCTCTGGGTCATCTACATCAGGAGCAGAAGCACTTGACTGAAAGAGAAACATCAGAAAGTTATTACCCTCAGCGGCATCGAGCCCTACTGCGATTCTAATTCTTGACACATTACCAGGTCCTTCCACTCACCAGGCAGACACGTGCTCAGTGCAGGGCTGGGCAGCGGCTGCGGGCACGGGGACAAGGTTAAGCCTCTGTCCCTGGGCAGACAGACTGGGTGACACTTGCACGGGGCAGCTGCAGGCCCGGGGAGTCCCTGCACCCCAGACAAAACCGGGGTGGGAATTCTTTCTTTTCATTTAAAACTACTTTAACCTCAGCCCTATTCAGCAGGGAAAAACTGGGGTTCCAAGAGGTACACAGTACAGCAGAATAAGCAGCCTAGTGCTGGACAAATCACTAAAAGAGCAACTTCCTTCCCCCCATGGTAAACAACACTTTTTTCTTTTTATTCCAAGGAATAGAAAGTCTCCTTGTATTACTTTTTGAATCAAAGCTATCTATCTGAAGAGGCACTATAGGCAAACAGACCACGTTTGCACACGATTATCGCACAAGGTTACAAGTACGTCTTTTTCCATTCCTAAAGAGATCCCCACATGTGGGCTTACGCTACTCTACTACCACATAACCATCAGTTCTTACCGAGGGACACGACTGAAGTGTTACAGAAAAGGCCTGTTGGTAGCACAAATTAAGTTTCACACATTTAATTCTTCCCCAGCCACAAACTAGCTGTTGATCAGAAGAATTTTTGTGCCAACCTAGCCCTAGAAATCCACATTAACCAAGAATCTCCCCAGTACTTCCCAACAGAGTTTTTTAAAAGGCTCTGTACCACACCTAAAGGCCAGTGCTGCAATGAAATGCAGCAATTAAGTATTTTAGAATACTCTTCACTTTGTCCATGAGGGATGTGGAAGAGAACAGCAGGAAGAGCCAGGATAGTGGAGTTTCCTGTAAACATACTCATTTATCAAGAGATATATTTAAACCATTCCAATAAAAGTTCTATCAACACCTGTAGGCAAGACTAAGACACTTGTAGAATCACCCAGCCCACAAACTAGAATTAAAAAGTAAGAGCAGAGTCTTAAGCCTACGGGCCTTAGTATCTCTGGTTGCTCACTGCACAAAAGCAGAAAGCAAACCAAAAAAAAGCCAATCCACTGCAGGAGGGGAGTTACAGTCCTGCAGCAGGAGGCCCTTGTTCACAGGTTAACCCAAACACCAGCAGAGATCACCAACCTGGTTGGGTGTGTGGATCACGTCAAACTCCTTAACCAACTGGAAGGAAATAAACAAAGTCAGCATAAAATAAGCTGCAGAAAAAAAGTTTGTAACTACTTTATGACAGCATTCTTGAAGCAGCAAGATGTCGTATTAGTGAAACAATTCAGAGCAAACACCACCACCGTTTAATTTCAATTCCTTAACGTTTTCTTATGTTGCTGTCAGGAGAGTTTTCCAACTAATAAGCCTAAAACTGATCCAGTGTAAAAAGGAAAAAGTCAGTGTCCTAGAAGAGACAAAAATGAGCTAGTGTGGTCTATGTGAAGAAAGCCACACCACACAGACTGAACTCATTTTCTAGTGAGTAACAATTTGTTTAGATGCATTTAAGCTGAGTAAGTGATCCATATTAAATCAAATCTTTACTGTGGCTAAACTACAGCACTTCAACTTTACGTGTTCTCCCCCCACTCCCATTCAGTACTCTTCCTGAGTATTTCCTTGGGGCTTTAGGACTAGAGCAGGAAAAAAATTACTGCAGATTAGAAAAAAAAACCCACACAGAACAGTAAGAGTCCTATTTCCATAGGAAAACTCTAAATTCCTCAAATTCATGATAAAACATGCAGCCGTAAAACCAGTCTTTCACCCCCAACAGGTCACAATGCAGCCACACTGTGCCTGTGTCTGAAAATACCCACTCGAGCACCTGCGGCTCTGCTCTGGCACAAACAGACCCATCTCACAGTACATTCAGATCTGTCTGTATCAGAGAGTCATTTTTCAGGTTCAGATATGAAGACGGACACTTTTTTTTTAATCCAACCTACTCCTCACCCTCCCTTTTTTGTGTTTAAAAAGAATGCTGCTAAAACATTCATTCTTTTGTCCTAACAGTAACCTGGTTTAAAGTAAGCTTGTAAGAACAGACACTTTACTTGGTTTTAAAATGCGGTGTTTGTCGGAGCAACTCTCCCAGAAATGAGAAAGACACCTAAAACTATCTGCACGAAAACACTCAACTCCTCTACAGATGAAAGCTGCAGCTACTTACCTTGTCAGTTCTGCCTCCACGGCTGGCCCTGCCACCGCGCCCTCGGCCACCCCGTCCCCCTCTGCCACCACGTCCGGGGCGGCCGAGGTCTCCAAAGTTGATCTCCAGCTGGGATGTAATATCATTTGCTGGCTTGCGGAAGTGATGATCCATTACAGAGTCCTCGGCGTGAGCCTGAAACGAGTGAGTGTTTCTTCATCAGTAAGAAAAAAAAAAAAAAAAAAATCACCGAAGACACCTTTCGGTCTGTAGTTGCACTCTTACCACCACAGCACGTGTCCACCTCCAAACGCACTCCCAAACTGATGACTGATTACCTCAATTGATCCAAGTTAAAAGACAGTGCAGGAATCGTTAAGAATCAAGTTATACCACTTGTGCAGACAACAAAACTACATACAGGTAATCAAATAAGCGCTCGAGCTAGCAAAGGTACTTTGCATTTACAAGGTAATTCAGGGAAGCTCTGGAGTTCCTTCCCAGGAACGTGTTCAGGCTTATCTGAGACTATCACCCAACCGGTACAGAACCTCATTTTCTAGCGTTTCTCCTCACTTCGTATCCTGAGAAATCTTCAGGTTCTATCAATTTATTTCATTCTTTTTTAAATACTTACTTGGTAACCCATCTTTTATTTTGCTCAATGAGCACTTTACATTTTCTCATTTGCTTAGCCCTGTGTAAATATTTAAAACAAGGCAGATGGTGAAAATCCCTTCCTGGTTTGCATTAGCTGTAACCAACAGCAAAGGAGGCATAAACAGTTCAACCACAATATAACTGAGGTAGGTAAAACAGTAATGCTAAAACAGAGACCCGGTCTCACCAATTACACTGAAAAATACGACTCTCGCCAGGATACAACCTTCTCTTACAGCTGGTGGCTCCCAGGGAGAAACCTGCGCCTCGAGGAGCAAGGTACACACCAGGGAGTTCCGTCTAACACCACAGATGCCACTCTTCAGCACATTTGAGTATTTTAAATTATCAACACACTGAACACAAAAAGAACCAAGGGTTTTTAAAGGAATTGTTTTTCTTACCAATGATTTTTCCAGGTGGTAAGTCAGTTTTTGGCACCTATGATGATACACAAAAATGCAGAACTGACCACACTATATCAGACCGAGGGTTTATCTAGTCCAGGACTCTGCCTGTTACAAGGCCCAACCACCATGTTTTGGAAACAACATGCCATGCTTTCTTTTCCCATAGACCCCTAACTTCTGGCACAGCAATTATCAGTTTTTGTTTGTTTTTTCCTACAGGAGTGCCATGTGCAAGCTTAGGCCTCCTGACTCTAACTTACTCTTCTTGTGGTGTAATTACACAACATGCTGACTTTCAAAGGCAGCATATTGTGCAATTAAACCCTCTACCCTTTAATTACCATTTGTGGATCCTTCACAGGGCAGCCAATGGGTACACAGAGGTCTGCAGTCCAAAGGCTGAAAGATGCTTTCAGGGATTCCTTGAGTCAGTCACAAGCACCGTAACACACAGAGCCATAAAGAACCTTCTTGCCCCCACCAATTTAATTACCCCTTTCCGTGCCCAGCTGTAAGTTTGGCCTCCACAACATCCTGCAGTGGAGGGCACTGCAATTTAATTAAGCAAAATGAGAAATACCCCTCCCCACTGCTTTATTTCAAACGCATTTCACTGGGATGTATTCCATGTAACAACCAGTCCCCAACCCACTCCTGATTTTAGGGATTTGAACTGTACACCCTGCCCTCAGAGATCTCTTTTCCAACTTAGGAAGTTAGCCTACACAGTTATTTTTTCAAGAAAAGTCATTCCACATCTCAGCCTGACATGGCACTCCTCAAATGTAAGTACACCAACAATTTGTAAAACCATACACAAAACCTTCCATTACGGTTTTGATGTCTTTCTTACTACTTAATATTTTATCTACAGTTTTGATCACTGCAGGGTACTGAGATTATGTTTTCAACTTACTGGTCATATGACATTCTCTTTTGTGAGAGGTACTATCAGCAGATTTGTACAATAATTCTGCACGTTTCCTCCCCTACACTGTTACTGCTTAAAAAAGAAACACTACAGTCTACCAAAACCATTGCATTTTCACAACTTTGCTTTAACCACTAAAGCAGCAAATAGCAAATTCTGTACGTAACCTGATGATTTCTTTATCCAAGGTAACTAAATCTAATGTAAAACACCAATAAAAGACTTGGCACGTGCTCCTCATCCTCTTCTATCACTTAGGTGACAACAGTCATAGACATACTGTACAAATTGCTTATTCTGAATCACCTTTAGAAGCCTTTAATTTATATGTATTGGCAACTCTCAGCAGTGCTCTGATCTAATCACCGACAGCATCATGAAGGCATTGCTGCACTTACGGGTCTTGGGGAAGGCTGTCAAAAATGAAGAACAAGCTACTAACGGAAAGGGGGCCAAAGCAGACAGTGAGGTACGGAAAAACAACAGCAGCAACAAAAAATAAAAAGACTCATGATAGAAGCATTTATGGTAAGGTTTGAATTCAGCTCAATTAGGAGCAAGGGTACTCATTATGAAGGGTCCTATATGGTGCAGTTAGACAACAGGCATGGACAGAAGAGCTCCATATTGGATCTACTTGTATTCTCTATTTTTGTGACTTCTTAATATCCAGACCTTCATTGCAGAAGGGGCTCATATTAAAACACAGGTATTACCAGTTAGATATAAAGGATCAGTACCTCATTTGACTCCAGCAGACTCCCCTGCATTTCTGTCATCGCCTTTGTCTGATGAAAGTTGCGTGTCCACGCCAAAGTGACAAAAGGAACAAAGGGAGAAAACAAAAGGAAGAAATGAGACTCAACTACATACAGAAACAACAGGTAATAAGGTCACATGAACTTGCTGGATACAGATGTCACTGAGCACATGAAGCAGCAAAAGGATGAGATCAACAGCTGTGCAAGCATCCAGAAAGATTAGAGGATGGACTATACCACAGGCGTGGAGACAAGAGAAATCTCAGATCGATACCAAAAAAATGTTTAACACAGGCTGCTGGAAACTCTAGTAGAGACCACAGGCAGGCTGATCTCTCAATACATCAGGCACGCTGCGTACAGAACTAGACAGGTAAGAGGGTGGGATGTTTAAAATTCATGAGAACAGGTTTCTGCACAGCCTCGATTCAAGAGTCCTTCTTCCAAATTTTGAGAAGATGAGCTATTCTTTCCAAAACATATTTCTCAGTCTCCCACTGCAACCTCCTCTAAGGAAGCGATCAGATTAGCAAGAAAGTTTGAAGGCACAGGGAAGAGGCACGGCACAGCAGATACAGAGAGTAGGAACTGAGCTACCACCGTATCAATCTTTCCAGGAGACTTGCATCCAACTTTCTGAACAAATTTTAAGATCTCTCCACAATGTAACTCCCTCTCATTTTTTGTTCAGCTGCACCAGAACTTAGAAGATACAAGCCACTAAACCAGCCGCGGAGGATGAAGAGAGAGGATCTCTTATAGCATAACTCAATCTCCTGGGAAGAGTCTCATTAGTCGGACTGCCAATACACATGGATTTCCTATTAAACCAGCAAGAATCTGAGACAGTATTAAGATTTCATTTTATACAAAATATCACTTTCCAGTAACTGCGGAGCAAATGTGAAAAAAAGGAAAGACCCGCTGCAATAGATTCAAGCGTTTCACCCTCAGTGAAGAGCACAAGGAGGAGAAGGACAGCTCTTTCCCAAGACTAAGGCAGATGAACAGCAGTAGATGCTCATACTCCCTTTTCCCACTGACTCCCAGCACATTCTCCCCATAGTTCTCAAGCTACAGGAATGAGGGTGGTCATCACAATGCTTCAATCCAAATTTCTGAGAAAATCTACTGGGGCAAATTGTGATTTTTCAGTCATAAGAGTACAGAAGATCTGGGGCCAAGACCCAGAATTTACCTATAAACCAAGTTCCTTCCACACATCAACTCCCTTCCTATCAGTAAAGATCACAGAAACCTTACATCAACCTTAATTTCATGACTCATAAGTATGTCCAAGAGAACAAACTGAGAAAGAACAGCAGGGGATCGGTAGGTTTTGTTCACAACTTCTAAATATGCCACCTTCTAAACCTGCTCACAGAGGAGCCGCAGTGAAGACTTTCCTAACGCCCGTATTATAGAGCCGTTCTGCTGCAATACTTTGCAAAAAAACCCCCATGCTGCTTCCCAAGGGATCAGTGAACAATGAGTAAGTGAAATGGGGAGACACATCTGCAGGACACACAATAAAAGCAGGCTAAAAGTATCCAGATTTAAAGGCAGTTTTGTTAATATCTCACTTCTGTGTTTATACAGCAAGGAGCTCTTAACTTCTTATGTGACTGTGTTAAAAACATCTGACTCATTTTTTTGAAGAGAAGTTACACCTCTCAAATATAAAAATCCACTGATTATTTCAGTTCTTCCATGAAAGTTATTTGGTTTGTTATTCTCATTGGTATTGGTTGGGGGTTTTGAGTTAACTACTGATTCATTTTTCAAATGGAAAATACAGCATGGATCTTTCTAGCTTCTAAATTACTCAAGAGTACCACCATCTTATACTATCATACATGCAAATATATTAAAAAAGACTGTCTTTAGCTGATTAGATGTCAAATAAATCTGCTTCAGAGGGACTGAGGCTGGGGGGAACACTTCAAGGACTACAGGCTTAGTAAATCTTGGTAAAGTACATAAATACTTCTGTTCAAATATACTCTTAATACACAGCAACATTAAGTCTAACTCAATTTCCCTTTTCTACACAAGCCAGAGAAAGCAGTATTTAATGAACACTCCAAACACTGAGCAGCTTAAGTAAACAAGAAGATATGTAATCACTTAAAGAACCAAACTACCTTTCACAGAAAGAAAATAAAATAGCATGTTTGCCACAAAGTCAAACTCACTCCCAGTTCAACGAGATTAGACATGGAAATTTCATTGGAAAGCACTGAATAGTGCCTCCCCAGCTTACAAGAAACAACTGACAAAGTGTGAAAAAGCAGGAATACATACTAGAAGAGCAGTGTATTACATACTACTCATTCAGACTTTTCAAAGAGAGTCAGAACCATTGCTATACAAAGTTGCAGGGCCAAATTAACAGGGGGCCACTTCGGATATTACACTGTTACAAAGAAAAATAAAAGACAACTAAATGCAGCCCTGCATGAGAAAACAGAGCTCTCGGCACCTCCCCCTGCTTCTGAAGTGGAAGAGCATGTCTCTCCTTGCCACTCGCACTATCTTGGAATTGAATAATTAAAATTTTTCAATGACTGAAATGCGTATGCCTGAGAAACAACAACTTCATAAGAATTCTACAGCAACGACATTGAGTATCACTGAAGCATACAAATGTATTGCACTTGGTTTCTCAAAAGCTTCAAGGAGACTATATAATATTACAAAATGAGAAGATACCTTAAGATATACAGTTTACAGACTTACAACCTTAAGATGCACAGTTCAGGCATTAATGTGTCTGAGGCACGACCTCAGTCTTACATCACGTTTAACATGCACCATAAATCTGTGTACTGCCTAAGACTAACAGAGATGCTAAATACCAGAAGCTTCCTTTAAAAAAAAGCAAATAAAAGTGATATTGACAATTTTTTTCTGAAATGCTCACCAAGAGACAGTCCTTACAAAGTTAACTGCCCAGATGCAGCAGTATTCCAGTCTTATCTCTAGATTCTATCACAGTACACGCCAACCGAAGGGTAGAGATCACCTGCTAAAACTAACCACAGTAAGAATGGCTACTTATGCTGCTGCACCACTTCAATTTGATTGAGAGAAATATTGTTCCCGCTTTATAAACTTTTAGCTACAGGTCAGCATCTCAAAGAATGGAGCTTCCACTCCAAGAAGTGCATATCAATAGAAAAAACCTACACAGTCTGGATACCAGCAAATATTGAAAATCACTTTACCTCCTCGCTCTTTGACTTGTGAAGAACAAATCCTTTTTTCCATTGCCCGTCAGCACCCTCATTTGGTTTACGGATGTTGAACTCAACTTTCGCACGATCCTTACTTTGAATAGCTTTCCACTCGTCCAGGGTCATTTCCTTAGGACCTTCTTCCTTAACTTCTTCAACCTCATTCTCTCTGTAGTGAATTCATGGATATTATGATCATGGGTTAGAACTCACATTCTAGATACAACAAATTCAAGAGCAGTTGTTAATGAGCACCAGAGTTTTTTTAAAAAAAGTCTGTCAGGTGTTTAGCAGTTAAGAGGTGTGCATAAAAAGCCCTCCATTCAGAAAGCACAGAGGAAAACTCATCTCCTTTAGCCACAGTGTGTGTGGGGGGAAAATCACAGCCAGAGATACCTTTAAGCAACTAAATGGTGAGCTCAACACAGCAGAATGTTAAAATTAACAGTGATCCATGCTGTCTATTCTCCACATTAACGACAATTTTCTTTACAAATATGAAAGCCTAACTTCTGCAATGGACTTGTTTGGAGCTTCCCCCCCCGCCTTTTTGAGATGCCTCTCTCCCAAAGGTTCGAGTTAAGTCAGTGAGAGGTAGAGCTTGTTCTTACCACAATTTTTAAGCTTGTTAGCTTTTTAAAAAACAGGATTTAATCAGCTTTGGAGAGTCTCCTTCCTTTATTGAACCAAAGACAATTATTAACTTCCCAGCTAACTGAAACAATTTTAACTTTCGGCTAACTTGAAAAAACAACAGCATACAACTTAAGTCACTTGTGTGATGTATCACCTCACTGTGAATCGCTGGTGCCTCTATCTTCTGCCAAAGAGCTATTTTTAAGTAAAACACACAACCACTATGCTCAATAACAGATCATGTTCCAACTACACAGGCGGTAATCCTCGTCCTGTCATTCTGCAGTGTGTTTATGCAATTAAATTTCCAATTTATAGAAAGCTAGTGCCACGTATGTGCAGCAAAGAGATCGTGAAAGCCTCAACCCAAGAGAAAAGGTCTTCAACTTGCAGCCATTAATTTTGATGTAATAATACAGAGGTTTTACATCAAATTACTGTATTTCAATTTTTTCCTCATTGTGTAGGACAGAATCATTTTTGACAGGACATATATTCAAGAAGCATGTTATTCCTCGGCATTCTGCACATTTTACTGCAGTAAAACATCCTGCAGTTCTGCTGAAACATTTATGTTAGAGATCCACACCAAACTAGCCAACCTGAAAACTAGCCCATGTAAAGACACTTTTTCATAAAGATGGTTTACAACAGATATGTTATGCTTGAAACTGAGAAGAATACACATTTTCTGCAGATTCAGGAAGATACAAATAGCCTGCAGAATCCTGCAGATAACTGATGTGCACACGGATGGGTCAGTACCTGGTCAAGCACTAGGACACTGCTGCTAATAACGATCCAGGAAATACTGCAGACACAGCAAATTTAACATATCCAGGCTTCCAATACATGTAATTTTTTTAAGGATTAGCTAGTTTGCATTTTCTGACCAATGCCCAAGCTGTAATTCCTTAAAAATTCTCATACTACTTCTGTATACAAGATGACCTTAATCTTGGACCACCACAACCTTGGAGAAGTAATAGCATTTAGTCTTTTTTTAGTCAAGCTAAATCCATTTCTTATTCTTTATGCAGTAATTGCACCCTCTTTACCACTAACCGAAGTTATTAATGAGGAAATCAAGCTATGGCAAACTCCACATTAGAAATCTTGTGCAAACCAGTATTTCAAAAGTCTATCTTACTTGTTTGCCATTTTCTTCTGAATCTACCATAAAGCACATTCCTCATTAAAATACATTTTATTGTACTACGCTACCATAAAAATTTGTATCATGTTTTTACATGCACTCTAAGTATCACTACTGCTCATTCTGCTTCTCTAGTTACTCTAGTTCATTCATCCAGTCACGGGTTTCTTCTGTAACAGTGTCCAAGTGGAATGAGAAGCAATCAAGTTAACTTCTTTGCAAACTGCCTGCATACATGGAAGCTGGAGAATAAGAGCACTACAACCTTCTTCTACAGGCAAGTCACACAGGCTCAACACCTGTTTTGACAAACTATGGTTAAAAAAGTTGCCCTCCACTGGCAGAAGAATATTTTGTTCCTTTTGCTTGGTGGTTCTACCTAGCTTGGAGAACAGATGCTTTTGGATTTGGTACTCTGGAGCTGCATCCTGAGACCCTAAGCATATTAGAACTGATTATTAATAACTAAATCTGAGAGTGACTTAAGAGCCTGCATGACACTAATGAACAGCTTCAAGATGACAATTTTTAGATGTGCAGTTTTAGAGAGACTGTTTTTCAGCAGCATTGTGGATAATTTCCTATCTACTGAAAAAAGTATAACTTCAGTTTGGCAAAATAGAACTAGGAATAAATATCAGAGGTTAAAGGCAAAGTAATATTACCTCTGAAGCAATCAAAGAACATTAAGAGGGGTGATACTCACTTATTTTCAGAATCAGCAGGCGGATGTTCCTCTCCCTCTGGCGTTTCCTCAGTTACAGCTGACTGATCCAATTCACTGCAATTACATAATGTTTGGAGTTTTGTTTTTTAAAAGTTCATCCCTATTTAAAGCTACGTAATATTAATGACTAAGTTCTACAGTGGATTTACACAACCCACTCTTCTTTAAAAAGAACTATTTCATTAAGGATTGGTGCTCTCTGTGCCTTTTAAACTCTTATGCTTTCCACCTTCCTAATGGTTTCCCCCAGCACTTACTAGTATCCATTCTGAAAGCTTCCCGCTGCACCCCGAGACACAAAGTGGATTTGGGTATTAAAAATCCTGTTTTCAATGTAATACTCGTAGAAAAGCATGCTTAACCTGATCAAAATTGTTAGAATTGTTCTGTTTTTAGTAAAAGAATTGTTCAAAAACCAGCACATGACGCCCCATTCCAAACTTCCCCAAAATTCTGGTTTTAACAGTGAAGCCATTTCTTATGTTAACAAGAAATTGCTAATTTTCTAAATTCTGCAAAGGCTGCTTTAATAGCATAGCAAAAACTATCAAAATCAAAGGCAGAAAAAGGCAGCTAAATCTTTACATTTTGCGAACTGTAAGAATTAGGATTTATTAATATTCTGCTAATAGTTTTCTGAGTAATTACAGATTACTAACGTTAGCTCGTCTTTGACGGTTCCCCAGTTGTGTGATCCGCTGCCACCACGCTTGTCCTCATGCTTTAGGCCGCTGAAATGTGAATGTGAAACAGAACTAACAAAACTGAGTTAACATTATAGTGTCCAGATACAGAAATTCAAAAGCAAATTTTAAAATGTGTATTAATTGTAAAGAATAGCTAAAAAACAATAGAAAAAGTTAAAGACTTACGATCTATCGCTGCCACTGTGTCTGTCAAATTCACGTTTTCCACGAGAGTCAAACCCATCTCCTCTGCCCATTCCACGGCCACGGCCACGTCCTCTTCCAAGTCCACCACGTCCACGCATAGGTCGGTCAATAATGGGTCTAGCATGGAACAGCCAAACGCGAATATTTCACCTCCAAAAACTTACATCATGATTTTTAAGGTTTTCTTTTCCTCTTTTAAGAATTTCCTTTACTTTTTCTTTGGTAATTACTATTTGTAACTGTGCCGAGGCTCTAATTTCAATGCCAAATTATTACACTGAAAAAACCCACATATATAACGCCCGCATTTCAGAATCTGGAAACAAATGCTCAGGATTACTGTTTGTTTCCATCTTCTGGCACTGAATTCCAAATTTCGTGTTTGTGTTGCGTTACATAACTAGCTGATATTACAACTGAATTTAACTCACATCCATACAACTTATTTTTAAAAGGGTTTTAACTTTGGCTACTGAAATATTAATAGTTGAACATTACTTTCAGAATACTTGAATTCTGGATCCCTCATGATACTCAAGACAGTTTAAATCTTGCCTAGACCTAAGATGGCTTCAAGCCTTCCAGATTTGGAGCGACTGCAGGCAAGGTGTGAACACCTACACTGACAAACTTTTATTGGCTTGAAATCAGCTGTAGGGATTTAAGCAACAGCTGTAACAGCAAACAAATCTCATCCTGCAGGCGACAGCTATACCCGAGTTCCTTTCCTGAGCTATCTGCTATAGATTTAGAGAGATATGGTGGATAGCTTACTGATTTAAACTGTGTTTTCAGTTACACCAATGGAACTGTTCATATCAGATCACTCCCAGTCTATAACTTGAATCGAGTTCATAAACAAAATCATGGAAAAGGGAAGAAAAGCGTTATAGCCTGTAAGACATATGCTCTTCTTGTGACTGACAAAAATTTAATTTGATCAGTTTAGTTTTGATTCAATCAACTGTTTGTTTTTTAACATAGTAGCACAAGGCAAGACAGCCCCTTCGTATCAAAATTAGAAAGTTGTCAGGCGAGACAAAATTCTTACTTATCAACGGAAAATTCTCCTCCTTCGCCTTTCTCATCGACAGGTTTATCAAAGCGGCGCTCACGAGGAGGTCGTCTCTCCGGTCTCCTGTCAATAGGCTTGCCTTCACCCTGCTGTTGCTGCTGCTGCTGCTGATCAGGCCTCCTGCCAATACGCCTTATCCCTGAAACATTAGGCAAAAACACATCAACGGAATGTGGAGCTGCGCCGGGAGAGATACTGACTCTTAACACCCTAAAACAATACTGAAGGAAAACTGGAATTGAAGTTTTTCTTCCAGCCTCATCATAGATAATCTGAGAAACTCGATAAAAAAAGTCACTGTAGGTCATTTGACTCATTCCCATTTTTACACAGTATTTCAATCAAATTGTATTTTGTACAACTGTACACTCTTAGAATGTTATAGGAAACACAACCTGTCAGAGCACAATACATCAGTCATCCGTGTTACAATGATGGGTCAACTTTCAAAGAAGGATCAAGGCAAGCTAGACTTTTTTTCCTTTCGCTGAAAAGGTGCTTTTCGGCTAAAGCAAGTGCCTTTTATTTGGATGCGCACCAAAACGAAGCCAGCATCACCACGCTGGACCCACGTCCCTGTGACAGCCACACCGCTTCATCCCACTGCGCTGTTCTTGGAAACATTTCTGGCCAGCAGCACGACACAGGGCAGGGCCACCCTCACCCAGAGAGGGGTCACTCGCACCCAGTAGAGCAGGTACCGGTCCGTGACTAAACGGTGTGTGCACCCACACCAACCCTCGCGGTCCAACACATGCTCCCTGACAAAGACTCATCTCCTTGTGCATGCACTTAAAATAGCTTAAGAATACACCGTGCCACTGAACTGGGTAAGGTTCTTCCCTTCCCTCTCTTTGCCTTCTGAAACGGTTTTTTTTTAGATAACAACTTCCCATGGGCATTATGCTCTTCACTAAGACATCTGAAGGATCTTACATACAGTTTTCCTTTCCACTCATCTCAAAGGCCTGTTTACTCTTCTTTAGAAAGATCTTCACAAACACATTGCTCCTTTGTTGTACTATTTTCCTGCCAAAATGTTTATGGAAAAAACACTAAGCAAACTACCAAGGCTGGCTCAAGAATTGTGAACTATCTTTTAAATTAAAAAGCTGCCAAACTTTATTTTTTTTTTTTAAAGAAATACGTTCCTGCCTAACAAGCAATGTCATATTGGGTGGGGCTAAAGAAGTTACAGTTGTAATGATATCCAAGCCAACACACCCAAATGAACAATGTCTTCCTTACCTTACAAGCTGTATTTAACATGAAGTTTGCATGACATACATTGCTTGCTAAGTAATCCTTACTCCCCGAGGAAACACAGGGGTTAAACTCACTAACATTTACTTTGAAAAGGACTCTCACACTAAGGACGACCATTTTATTTTAAGAGGCAAAGCTCAGCAAGGAAAGGGAACAGGCCAGTGTCACACAGGAGGTATGCTGCAGAACTGGAATGAATAATCCACATCTTTTGAATTTCGAGTTCAACACCCTGTGCTCAGAAAAACCCGGTTCCTGGTGAAGCCTAACCAAAAATACAAGTTATTTCTTCTTCATAAGTATCACAAAACTTTGAACTGGTAATTCACCAGTCAAATAATCTGCACCTTTATAGAGCAGCGGAGTAGTTTTAAACTGCAACACACTCACCCAGGAAACCAACCCCATTGATATCATGGCATCAAACATCTTTATAATGTTAGAACTATCGTCCCACAGAAAAAAAAAATAGACATTTTCAAACCGGGAAGTGGCTTTGTTTACTACAGTGCTCCATGCACACTGCTGCACAAGCAGGCCTGACTTTCTCTGTTTCACTACTATAATAAGCCACAAAATACTTCTTTCATAGTGAAGCAGTGCTTGTTCTTGAAAATGAATGTGAAAACCAGGAGGTAAACATGGGCTGCTAGCCCTGCCAAAACCCCTCTGCCTTCTCTTGTGTTGGCCAAAGACACTGCCCATGTTTCAGGTTCACCTCCTGCGGGACAACACCATAATTCTGTATCCGACTACTATTTCCAGGACACTGGCTCAGCAAATTGCCACTCGGGACAAATTACTGCATTCCCTCACACGGAAAAAACTCTCAAGCGTTTAAGTACAAAAAAAAAAATCCATAAGCAAACAGAATTATAACACAGTTCCCAACTTCTGCTTCTCACAAGGTGTTTCCAAATAACATTTGGGAGGCCCACTTTCTAATACAGCTGGCATATTAGAACTTTTCCTCTCTCAGAAAGCATAAAACGTGGTGGAGAATCATTTTGCAACGTGCACTGCAGTAAACGCTGAAGCATTAAGATGCTCTCACGTAGCACTGTGCTCTTCTGAACCGGCCACGTTTCTGCAAAGATCATTTAGAGTTAAAACTGCAGTTGGCAAGTGACTTCCTCACCCGCGTGTCAAGCGCTGTCACCACACTTTGATACATTTCAAGGATTCCAATTTAATCAGAGCTCCGACCAATTTGATGTGCGCTGTACAACTGCGTGCACCACATCTATCCCTCTTCGTGCAGAGCTCTGTCCTACTAACTATTTTGCCCACAGCATATTAATTTCTTTTTTTTTTTTTTTCCCAAACTTTCCCATGCGGGATTGTCTTATGGGTTTACACAAACGCGGCTGGGAATTCACACGACCTATTATTAAAACACAGGCGTGATTTCTATCAACACCGTTCCCTAGAAAAACGACCCGAGCGAATTTTGGAAAAGCCCGGGGACTGCCAGATAACCTGTCAAATACGTCAGGCCTCCCGAAAGACAATTCAAGTCCAGGATGCCTTGCTGGGATTGTCTCCTTCACGCTTCCCCTCTCCCGCGGGCTGCCCGCTCTCCCCCGTTCCCCGCCACCCGGGCCCACGGAGGCAGCCCCGGGCACCCCACGCCCGCCTCCATTTTGCGCGGGCCGGGCCGCGGGGACATCCCGCCTGCGGCCGGGCAGCACCGGCGTGGGGGGCCGCCGCTCCTCCCACCGCTCCGGCTGCCCGGGGCCGCCGCTAACGGGCCCTGCGGGCCCCCCCCCGCCCCACGCAGGAGCCCCGGGCGGCCTCCCGCGGCCTCGCCATGCGCTTCCCCACGTGGGTGCGAGGCCGCGGACACGGGGCTCGGCCCTGCCCGGTAACCCCCCCCCCCGCCGCCGCCGCCTCCCCGGCTCCTTCCCGCCGCCTCCTTTGTGCGCGGCCGGGACGCGGGGGTGAGGGGCGGCCCCTCGGCGGGGCCGGGCCCGGCAGCGCCGCGGCGCTCGGCTCCCTCCCGCCGCCCCCGCCTCGCCGCAGCCCCCCGCTCTCACCCTCCTTCCGCAGCGGCGCGCCGGGCTGGCCGCTGCCCTCCTCCCGGCGGTCGCCGGCGCCCCCGGCGGAGGCGGCGAAGGGGGGCAGCGGGTTCTTGCGCTCCTTCTGGGACTCCCTGCGCAGCTGCTTGGCCGCGCTGCCGACACCGCCGCCGGCCCCCGCCTGGCCCGGGCCGCCGCCGCCGGCCCCGCCGGAGGAGTTGGTCTGGGCACCCGCTGGGCCGCCGCGGGCCCCGCCGCCCCCCTGGCTCCCGCCGCCGCCGCCGCTCTCTTTCCTCCGGGTCTCGGCCGCCCGCAGCACCTCGAAGGGGTCGGACTCGTCATCAAAGAGCTGGTCGAAGCGGTTGGTGACGACGCAGCCGAAGCCCTCTTGCAGGTGTCCGGGCATGATGGGCCCCCGTCGGCGGGATCCTCCTCCGATGCTGCCGGGGCCCCCCGCGCCCTGCTCGCTGCCGCACAAGATGGCCGTCCCCGAAGAGACCCGCTTCTCTTCCGGCGCCGGGCACATCCGGGCACCTCACCCCGCGCGGGGCACGACGGGAACGGCGCTCCCGCTCCCGCCCGGCCCCGCGCCGCCATTGTGCAGCGCCAACATCGCCGGTGCCCCTCACCGACCCCCGCCGGCCGCCTGAGGCGAGGGGGTGGGCTGCGGGGCCGGTGGCGACTCAGAATCCCCCCCCGGGCTACCGAGAGCCCTTGAAGGGTTTGACCGGCCAGGGGTGACATCAGCCCTGACGCGCTGCGCCTCTTGTTTGAAGCGTTTTTTTGAACTCCGAGCGTGTGTGCCTGGCGGCAGGCGCCATTCGCCCCGCTGCCAGCCCGCTCTCCTCAGGAGCTGGGCGCCTTTGCCCTCCGGCGCGTCTCCTGCCAAGGCGCGGGGTCACGGACTGCTCCCCCTCGGTGGAGAAACCGGCCGTCCTAAGAATATACTGAGGGGAAAAAAGTGGAAAATAATCCATACGCTTTTTAAACAAATTATGCCCTTAAAGTGCAACAAACCACGGGGGTGTATGTGGAGCTTATTTAAGGATTAAATAATGCAGGCCAGCTGCAGCAAAATTGCAGTTTTTAATTAGCTGTTAAGGCACTTTAAGAGTGATACGCCTGAGCGAAAGCATGACCCGGTCACGGATTTATGCTTTCATACTTGCACATATCCGGGTAAATGCACTAATACGTGAAACTACCGAGTACCTCGCTCTGTCCTTCTCCATCTTGTTGCTTTATAAAAATAGGTCAAAAAAAATCTGAAGAGTGCAGAAGCAGAGGCAAGCGTTTTGGGTTTTGCAGCCCAGGCCTCGGCACGCAGCCACGGGACAGCCACGTGCGAGCCAGCCCTGCGCTCGGACTCCCCGGGGTTTGTCCCCTGCCAGGGTTGTCACCGGACCCACCTTCAGATCCAGTGCAGACTGGGAGAGAAACACCCTCTCGGCTGTACGTTGAAAGGTGATAGTGCCACGGTGTTTGATTTGAAAGCAAAATTTTGAAAACAAAATCGTTCTTGCGTCTTGGTGGTGGTGAAGATTGTTGCCGTGAGTGGTCAGAGCATCTGGAAGCTGGGCAAGTGCGAGCGTGGACGCGGTCCTGTCGAGAGGTCGGGTTAACGCAGGGACGCATTGCTCTGCTGAAGATAGTGAGGAGTTTTGCATTCAAAAACTGTGAATCCCACACTTCTCGCTAGCATTAGATTGCTTTGTAAAGCATGACACCGAGATAAACGTGTGTCATCGAAGGCAACTTCAGTAACAGCGGTTATAGAGATTTGCTGCTATAACCAGCTAAAGTTACTGCTTCAAAACCTGGCAGATTTACCTTAATCTTAGTTGTGTAATAAAGTTTGTGTAATAAAGTTTCCTACTTTCATTAACATTTCTACTCATCTAATTAAGAGATATACACGATTAGAAGACAATATCAAGTGAAGATGGTAAATATTTGCAGTATTAATTAGTCTTTCTAGTTCTATTTATAGCCAGTGGGAATTATATTGAGAGATTAAAACATAGTTAACTGGCACAGGTTTGACATGTCCTTCTAAAACACTATTTCCTATGCTCACAGTTTATATCTTTAAATAAGTTGTCAGAACTTTTTGGTGGCTGTTAGTATAATTAAGTTTATCCTCAGCAAGGATAATACTGCTAATATTTGCCTTGCTTACTCTGAGAACTTAGACCACTTTAAATAATTGCTTTAGAAATTAGTTTCTTACATTTGCTCAGTTCTTGAATGCGCTTTGTCCATAAACCGGAGACTCCACAAACCAACTGGTTTTGAAAAGTAAGTCCACACTTCAGTTTCTCCTAGACTAGCTAAGAATTATTCTCGTTGCATTTATTGTTCTCCACCAGCTTTCCCTGCAGTACCACAGCCACCCCTGTTCTGCTGTTCTCTAATCACTATAAATGATATCCTCAGAACTCAAAATATTTTCTTCAAACAAGCCTTTTGCTTTTGGGGTGAATCAAATGTCACCAAGCAACACATAATTAAAACTCTTTGTATTCACATGGCAGATGTTTTCTGGAAAAGCCTTGAACCCATTTTGGCCTCCTGTCCTGCCACACGCACCGAGGTTACATTGCATCACATACATTTTATGAACAAAATACAAATGTTTCTCACTTGGAGCCCTGCCACGCCGCTTGCCAGATGGAGTGGACAGCTTCTTGTTTATGAGAGGGCACTTGCTCACAGAAACGGGCTTCTCAGTTGCCCGTCTTTGGGGCTTGGGATTTTTCACTCAAAGGGAAGTCAGAGCATCTCTCTTTTGCGGCTTTTGCAAGGATTGTGCACATTCAACTTCCCTGCGCTATACTGGAAGTGACATATATTCCATATTCCAAAATTTTCCAACTGCAGATATGGCATAATGAGTTTTAGGTCACACCTTGAATTAAACACACACAAACCAGATTCAAAGTGTTCTAATATAAACTGGGAAATGGATCATCAGGTGAACACAATCACCAACTACCAGACCTATTCATCCTGTGCAGCAAGAAACGGGAGCTGCAGGGTGCATGGCAGGAAGCTCTGGCCCTTCTCGGGACCATCGCGCGCTTTGGCATGTGCCGCCTGCTTGCACGTTGGCGTTTGCAATAAAGAGGCCTGACAATTAGCCACACGGGGTCAAAAGTCCAAACGACAATCTTGTCCGCTGAATATCATTCACAATTTTCAGGTGCTTCTGGCTGTAAGACACCATTTCAATTCAGCAGAGCCGAAAAGCCGGGCTTCCTTCACCTGGGGAGCTCCAGGCGGGTCCCACCGGGTTCATCGATACCTTGCAGGGTGGAGGAGCATTGCTCTCACCAGTACCTTGCTTTCCTCCTGGGGCAGTGCTCCTCCACACACCTCCTGTAGCTTCTGGAGGAGCGTAGCAGGTCCACACAGGGCAGGGCATTGCACCCCCTCACGTCCCGGCCCAGGCTGGATAAGGACAGAAAGCGCGCTGCGGCCGGCTGAGGGAAGGCCAGATGGCAAGGTCTGGGGCTTTGCTACTCTCCAAATGTCAGCAAAATTCCCTGCCAGAGAAACATTCATGCATGCTCAGCGATGCTGAACTGCAATCGATCCTGAAGATCTGAACCGCAGACGACTATTGCCTGAGAATTAAATAGCCAAGGACTATTAACTTGGCACTTCTGCTTCTAATCAAGGATGTAGCTTCTGTATTATGGCTTCCAAATCACTGAAACCCCACACATCGGTCTCAGGACAGTCATCTCGTTAACGCTGCTTGCTGATGCAGTCATTAGACGCTAGCAGACAGCATGGGGGTCATTCAGACACGCACAGAAGACTCCCAGGAGCTGGCATCAAAGACCGGGCAGGCTGATGCAGTTCTCCTGCACAGCAGAGACTCATGTTATCGTTTCGCACTGGAGCAAAACCCCCGTTTCTACCACGCAAAGAAGTGGATTGCTGGTGCTATTTATGGCTGGGACACGCAACGCTCCTTGGCCGAAGCCGGCCTATAGATAACCTACCTAAGGAGCCGCTCCTGCCCTGTTTACCAAAAGAGGCACGGAGTGCTTTCTGACACGCTACACTCTTATGCTATTTTCAAGCTTTGCCAACAGCTGTCGGCTGCCTGCTTATTAAGCAAGAGTAGGAAATGCAGCAAGTTCTGGGCAGGGGGAGAAGAATTCGTTTGGGTCCTTGCTCCATTGCCAAGACTGTTTTTTTTCCCCTAATTTTTCACTTAAGCACCTTTATAAATCTGTTTTGCCAGTTTTCTCCACATGTATGTGTTACTTTGCTGTCAGAACGCACAATATACGGACAAGGAGGGGGTTGCTTGGTTTTTTTTGAGATGGATCTTTTCCTAGGCTGTACAAAGCGTGGTGATTATTTCTTGTATAGAAAACATTATGCTTGCTTGTGAATAAAGGCAACTACGGCCATGACTTCTGACTGGTAAGAAAAACTTCACCAATCAAATAATCATTGTATGCCACAGAGAAACTTTGCAACTTCTTGTGTGGTTTGTTCTGGCAATCGTTTTCACTGGCTTTTCAATTTGCTGCAGGAAGATACAGACCCTTCAACCCGAGATGCTCTTCAGCCATTGTACAGCTTCAGCAGAGATGGCTCAGAGTGACGTGTGGCAGATGGCCTGTTCCTGGCACTTTTTATAAGCAAAGCGTATATCAGTGCTGGGGAGTCTGAAGTAGCAGACAGCAGAAGATACCTAAAACTGCAGTTTTTGCAATTACATTGCATTACTAATATAATTTTTGCATTACTAATTATTATTGCATTACTAATATAATAATAAAGTACACAGCATTAGCTAAGCGGTACCTAATGCTTGCCGGTGCTTGCTCATCGCAGCGAATACAGCAGGCAGCAAGAGCACTTGTTACTGAGCTGTTCACATCAGCGCGGTCGGGGCGCGTGGATCCCTTATGAGAAGAACCAGAATTAAGCAGCGCCGGGCAGAAGGACAGCAGGAGTGACCAGGAGAAGCCAGAGCTCCCGAAAAGATACACGATCTACACCACACATCTTTATCCTCCCACATATTCTGCTCATTTCAGCACAGTGCTAGATATTTTTTTTTTCGTTGCAGAAAAACCAGCAGTTTCATTATGAGGAGGGCTGTAAACATGTGAATAACAACAGTGCTTCTACATTAAGTACGTGCATTGAAAAATAAAAAAGCCCAGTACTGCTTCGTGCATTAAAATGTGCAACAGACAACTGAAGCAAATCATGCAGAGACAGAACTTCGCTTGTAAATTAAGCCAGACTAATTGAGCCCTGCCTGTCCTTTCTTCCTCTGAATCCTAAACAACCTGCCAAGCAAGTGTTCTTCCTTAGCAGCAGTCAAGGTAAAAGGTATTTTTAGCCTAGAAAACCAGCACTGGAACTTTACAAACAGAAGGTCAGGTACACCAAACACTGCTTTTATTGCCTCTGTGGGGCTTATTTCCATGAGCTCTTCTTCTAGCCAGCCCTTCCATGGGGCTCCTGAGGCCCCGGTGCTGTGGAATTGGGGTGCCAGGAGGGGCTGGGGTGCACAGGAGCCACCCCGCTGCCAGGATCAAGCAGCTCCCTTAGGATCAACCCTGGAGGAGAAGGGGGCTTTGCTATCTTCCTAATCTGAAAAGACGGAAAAGAGGAGAAAAAAACATTTCCCTTTCCTAAAAGGCTCAGCAGAGCGCAGGGACGCCGGGGTCGAGGTTCTGCGGGACCAAGGAGAGCCTCTGCACCCCAGCACCCGCCACCGCCACGGGTTAAATAACACAGTTAGCAAAGCTGCACCGAAAAGCTGGGCCCAAGCATGCAGCCGTCACCCTGCTCGGTTCCCGACGGGCACCGAGCCCCAACAGGCACTGAGCCCTCCCGTCTGGGCATCCCCGTGCTTGCAGCAGCCCTCGCCGAGCCGCTCTGGCTGCCGCCACCAGCACCCACGGCAGCTCTTCTCACGGTTATTACCGGGAGAAATTAGACGGGGGGGAAAAAACGAAGGTGACTTAGCGAAACGGCCGATGGCTGCGTGCAGCAGCGCTGGGAAGACTGGGAGATGCCGAAGTGAAACCCGCTGGGCCGGCCGGTAACTGTCTGGGCAGAAAACTGCTCCTCCCTGCTCGCTAAAACTGCCTCCTGCTTCCAGGGGCAGGTTCCCATCACGGCTGCAGCTGACACAGCTGCTTTCTGCCTGCTGCTGCCTCCCACGTGCTGCCACCGGCAGCTGGATCAGGGCCCTGAAAAGCAAAGATGCTGTTGGTTTTTTTTTCCTGCCGTGTTATTGTATTTTTTTAGGCTGGCTGGGTTCACGCCACAGCCCTGTGGCTGGCAGGAAGGGGGATATATTAAACCACGATTGCAGCCGAGTGCGGGGCAGCCCGTGGTTGCATGATCCTGCGCTTTCAGCAGTGGGTCCGGTGTTGGGAGCAACGTTTCCTCCGCACCGTCTCCTCTGCCTTTGGCACTGCAGCTCGGGCTCCTCGCTGCTGACACTGACCCACAGCCACGGCCTTTGGTGCCGGGGGGTTCAGCTGCCCATGGGGTTACACCGCCCCGAGAGGAATTTGGGGATGGCAGCAATGGCTGGGACACCCACCCACATCGCAGGCGCACAGGAGCCCCGATACTGGTGATAACCTGGCCCTGTCCCTGGTCGCAGGGGCTGGGCTGGACCTGTGCTGGCTGCTCTAGCTCTGCACCACTCCTGTGAACATTCCCTAGAAAACAAAAACCCACAGTGTTTCAGAGAAAAACCATCAGTGTGGCTTTCCACGCCAGCGAGCAAAGCCTGGGGCTGCATCCTGCCATGCCTGCATCCCTGCCTGTAAGCGTGGGCAGCTGGGGCTGGGCTTGGGCCTTTGGGTTCAAGCATCCTGTAGTTACAGGTTTGGCTAAAGCCTGAGTCTGGAGCCACGCTGTGCAAATGGGACGTGTCTTTGCAGCAAGCTGACTCGCCGCCTCGTACCCAGAACAGACGGACAGAGAAAATCTGGGCCAGCACTGAAAACCCCTGAGGCACAACGTGCCCCATGCTGACGCTACCACCGAGGCTGTCCAGGAGAGCTTTGGCTGCTCCGAGTCCCACTGGGGAAGCGGCCATGGGGATGAAGCTGCATTCAGCAGCGCTGCCTCCAAACCCCACCAGCACCAAGCCCGGCTCCGTGCCCCAAACCAGCCTGTCCTGTTTGCGCACCCGGCTCCGAGTCGGATGGACTGGAGGGTGTGGAGGGTGGCCATGGGAGAGCTGGGCCGGGCTGCTGAGCCGGCAGCTTCACAGCGACACGGCGGGGCAAGCTGCGAAGCAGGAGCAGGCGAGACCGCTCTGAGTCACCCCGCAGCCGTCTCTGCCTGCGCTGGGGCTGCGGAGAGGAAGCGCTCACCCTCAGCATCCTCAGCCTGCCCGCTCCCCCTGCTCCCCGGCCAGCAGCTCTCGGCCTCTCCTGGCTACAGCCGCTCCATAGAGCCCAGATTTCAGCTGTCACACAAATAAAAAGAGCCCTTTTGTATTATGGAGCACAATGCAGGGCAGGGAACGAGGACAGGTTTATTTTGGGGCACGGCCAAGGCAGAGCTGAGTTAAGGAAGACACAGTTTCCCACCTGGCAGCTGCAGGAGAGCAAGGAGCAGGAGCGAGACCTGCGGCTCGGCAGCTCAGCCAAGCTCCCTGCTGCGCCAGCGAACCCCCCAGCCTCAGGACACCGCAGCGGGGCTGACACAGAAATGCAGCAATCCAGAAAAGGGAAATTTTGACTGTATCAGGGTATTCTTAAAAAAAAAAATAATAATCGCATTTTGCTGCATCTTTAGCTATCACGATATCACAACTGGCTCCGTCCTGGTTACTCTGAGAGTGCCGCAAGCCCCCAAAAAGTCACCAGCTTAATGGGTTAGAAAAGACTCTCTACCCTAAACCCAGCTCTCCCACACATCTGTCCTGCAGCTCTCCCTCCCTCCAGCAGCAATTTCTAACCGAGACCAGTGCAAACTGACCCAGGACCTTTGTCCTGCCGCCCTTCGCACCCGTTTTCTGGCTGCGCGGAGCCTCCACCACCTGCGCGAGGGACCTGTCCCAAACACAACCCAGCCCTCGTGCTTGGTTTTTCTTACTTGTGCCTGAAGATGCATTTAAAATAAACTCGACCCGGGCTCGGTGCCTGAACCAAGCCCTTCCTGCCACCAGCCCAGGCTGGGAGCACCCTGCGCAGACAGCATGTTTGCACATGGGGCAGGGCCCCCAGTTCCCCTCACCCTGCCTGCTTCTCCCTGCCTGCTTTGGTTCCGGGAGAAGCGGAGCCCTGCAGGACCCCTGGGGAGGGAGGAGAGGTCCTCAGGGGGTGCGTGGCACACGGAGTGACTCTATTGCTGGCTCCCCAGTGCACCACAGTCAGCTGAAGCTCTTATTTGCTCTGCTGTGTTTGATTTAAACAAGCTCTGTGCATGCTGCCGTGAGGCCAGGGGAAAAACTTTGGCAAGAGCCCCCGTGCTGGCCGGGAGCTGGCTGCGGGCTGCACCGCTCTGCACCCCAAATCCTTCTTCTCATGCTTTTTGTGTTTCTGGGCATTACCCTTATTTTTTCTCATGGGGAAAGTGAGGTTTTGAGGTTGCTCTGCCCTCCCACCTGGAGGAGGGTAAAAGGGAGAATAATTCAGTGCTTTCCCCTGGAGATGGCTGGGAAGAGACCCTGCGTTCACCACTGGGTTGGTGGTTCAGAGGCCCACAGTCCTCATGCAAAACAAGCACCAGAAATGCCTGGGGGTGTTCATCAGCACCGATTTTAGCTCTTCTCCGAGAGGCAGAAATACCCCTGTAAGGAAATACAAGCCCCTGTAGCAGGCAGGGAGGAGCAGAGCTATCCCTCTCCGGGAGACCCCACGCCGGCAGCGGTGGGATCCTTCTCCCCTCCGTGTTGCCGGCGGGGGGCCAGGATGCGGCATCGCTCGGCACGTCGGCGTTAAACCCGACTCTGTGGTGCTGCAGCAGGCGAGCGCTGCGGGGCAGGGCACCCATGTGGGGATGATGGCGGCCATGATTCACCCCGATGGCCACCTCTGATGGCCACTGGCTCCTCTTGCCAGGGATGAAACTGTTGGCGAGGCCGGGAACCAGCGAGGGGAATCTCCAAACCACCCTGGGGGCTGGGGGCAAACCGCAGGATTTCTGGCGATTTTTGGGCAGGTGGGGATGAGCAGGAGCAGCAGCTCCCGTGCAGCGAACCTTGCATGTTATGAGCGCGTGGAAGGCATCACCTCCTCCACCGGCGTGATGTCAGGCTTGGGCAATTAGCCTGAGCCATTAATGCTGATGCTGCCAGTCACTAATGAGGTATGTATTCCCAGAAGGTGAGCAGGGCACACGCACCAAGTCTCTGGGTGCTGGCAGCAAGCCCCAGAGGACATCAGCTTCAGTCAACGTGCAGGTCCTGGGTGCTCTTGGACCACGCACGCTTGACCATACCGGCTGTGGCTGCAGCCTCACCCGGGCAAGGAAATACAAGAAAAGCAAGATCAAACACACCAAAAGCAGGTCACAGAATTGCCTCTGCTGCAGCCGGGCAAGACAACTACTCATTAGGGTGATTACAGGCAGAGGAACTACCCCAGCTCCCTGCTGGTGAGCTGTGCCTGACCTGCGCAGGTCTCTGCAGCCTAAACAAGCCCCGGGGCTGTTGTTGCATGTTCAGCTCCAGTTGGCAGCTTAGGAGGTTTCCCCACTGCTCCAGTTCATCCCAGTCCCCTGCTCTGCAAAGGGTCTCACGACCCAACCAGTGCTGGGCCCCCAAATCCCCGTGGCTGCAGCACACCCCGGGCAGACTGGCTGTGCATCCTCGGGGCCGAGGCTTTGGTTCTCCATCACGCACGATCATTAAGAGATTGACCTCAAAAATGCCCAGGGAGGATGTGCAATCGCTCAGGATGTGTTTCTGAGAGATCCCAAGCATCTCTGCCCAGCCACCCACCGTGCCTGGCTCCCGTGACAGGAATCCTCTCGTCCCCCAGCGACGCGTGGGCATGTCCCAGCACATTAAGCAAGTGGAAGATGCTTGACCTGGTAGCAAGACCTCCAACACCTCCTCACGCAGCGGGTTTAACCTGGCGGGCTCCGTTGTCCGCGTCACATCGCTCATTGGCTGTCCCAGCGTTAATGTCCCGCGGGGTCCCTGCGGCTGCTGCTTTAGATAATGAGACAAACGAGCAGAGAGCTGCAGGGCTGCTGGCTCAGATAAGGCGCTGTGGGAAGCATGGTCCCTGGGCGGGTGGTGGAGGTCCTTTTTGTGGTGGAGGTCCTGTTCATGGAGGAGGTCCCGTTCGTGGCAGACGTCTTGTTGTGGAGGTCCCGCTCGTGGCAAGAGCAAGCGGCAGCATGGGGCTGCCCGTTCTGATAACGGGGTGCGGGTCCCCAGCCCAGTGGGGACACCCCACCACAGCACAGCTTGTGTAACCACAAATGTCACTAAAAATAGACTTTTGGGGACTGTAGGAAGAATCAGAGCAAGACCCTACCTTCCTGGCGGAAAAGGCATAATAAAAATAAGCCAAAAATAGCGGCAGTTTGCGCAGCTTACAGCAAGGGGCCAAATGTTGGTGACGAAGGGCCATGGAGCCACCCCGCTTGCTCGAGCCACCAGCCCTCCCCACGCAGCAGGGACTTGCCTGGAGCCAGCGTGTCCCCGTAGCCTGGGCAGCCTCTCACTGCCAGCCCCCACCTGTGAAAACAGAGGGGGGAAAAAAGGGGATTTGCGTTCGCTGTGGGCGTGCTGCACACACCGACTGTGCATCGCTCTGGGTGCTTCTGATGAAAGCGCCGAAGAACAAAGTGTTATTAACATATTGCCTGCAACGTGGGCGGCTACGTGGGGAACAGCACCCGCTCTGCACCAGGAGCTGCTGCCAGCCCTGCTCGGCCCACCTCGCCCAGCCCTTCTCCCCTCCTCAAGGCAGGGATTCCTCTCACCGGGGCTCCTCACAGTCATGCAACCCCTTCCTGAAGAAAATCCCTTTTTATTCAGTCCTTTGGTTCACAGCTCACCCTCTTCCAGCAGATTAGACACAAGCGCCCTCCCCATCTCCTGAGCAGCCCCCCAAGGGCATCCTCTTCACCCCCAGGATGCTGTCCCGCAGCTGCTCTGCATTGACAGCTCCCCCAGTGTCCCGGGACCCAGGTGGGAGACAGAAAGGGCTAAATGGGCCCCAAAAATTTCTGCCAAAATGGGAAAATAGACACCCACACCCCAAGCTGCCACCCTGAAGTCACCTTCCCGCAGCCCCGGTGTGCCTCAGCTGCAGACACATCGGTCCAGCTCTTCCACCACTCCAGAGCCAGCACTGCTGGAAAGGCCCTGGCCCAAAAATAAATGAAAAAAATGTGAAAATGCAGTATTTTCCCAGCTCCCAGCCCAACTGCAAAGGAGGAGGGAGCCGCACGGTGCAAACAGTAACACCAACACTAGAAATCGCTTAACCTGGGTGTAGGCAAGCAGGGTAAATCATTACATGAGTAACTGCAAATCAGTCTGAGAAAACTGTCTCCTGCCCGGAGACTGCTCCTGAGCAGAAAAAAAAGGCAAAAATCCTCAAGTTAATTAAAAAGTGCTGGCAGCTCCCCTAATAGATGAAAATAAAACCAGCACGGCTTGCTGCTACCGCTCCGGACTGGCCGCTGTAAGCATCCCTGGCTCTCCCAGGGACTGCAGAACGGGGCTGATCTGCCTGACTGCTTCAGGACGAGAGAATCCTCCAGCACCAGGGACCTGTAGCAGCAATATTTGATTGCTTTGAAAGTGTATTTTCTTAAAAAAATCTTACGCCGTTCATTAGAAAATTATGCATATTAAAAAAGAAAAAAAAGTATGTTTTCTTTAAAAAAAAATTACCTTTGTTACAAGTTTATGTTAAAGGACTGGCCTGAAGGGTGCTGCTCCAGGCTCTCTGCCCCGTCCCTTCCCTGGGAAGAGCTGCCCTGCTGCAGTGCCAGCATTCCGGCCCTTCAGGGATGTCTGCATTCAGTTTTCCCTGGGACTGGATCACCATTTTGGGACTATTCAACGTTTTTCTTACAGCCCCAGCTCCTAGACTGAAGTGATGGTACCAAAGATGAGCTGCCCCAGCCTGGGGGTCCCCCACCACTCCAAAAACACCCACCTGGGCTGAGCTGTTGCCATCAGCACTCCCAGCACCGCAGCAGGCACGGAGGAGGGCTCGCCGCGGGAAAAGAAAGGAGTCCTAGGACTCCTCATATCCCAGTTTACAGAGTTCTGCCACGCTAGAAATTCTAAAACTCGGTTAACGAGTGCTAATTTGCTGTCAGTTTGCAGCCACCCTGTTCGCAGGTGTTCTGCATGCTCTGGCATCCCCCAAGTGAGCACCTGGTGTTCTTGACCTTGGAAACGATCGGCTCCTGGATTGGGCAGGGTGGGTGGGGACAGGCCCTTGTGTCCGCCCGGGGACAGCAGGGGCAGCCCCTTGTCCCCTCTGCAGGCAGAGAAGCGGGTGGCACCATGCGTCTCAGTGACGCGGGGAAGCGGGGAGCCCCCAGCCCTGCAGGATGTGGCTGCTCTGTGATGCCCCAGAGCGCTGGTCACTGCATTTTTCTGCTTCTTTCACCCCCTCCTAAAAAAATTCTGGGCATGGGGGGCAGCAAGGCCCTGGGGCTGAGCCACATCCCTTCGTCCCCCCGGGGCTGGGGGCGCAGGTTTGGTGGGGAGATGCCATCAGGAGGGGGGATATCCTCCCCTCCATCCCACCCTGCTCCCGCTGCCTTCACCCTCCCTGCTGATGGAAGGTTTCACACCCTTTCTTTTCCCCCCACCCCGGGGAAACTGGGGACTCCCAGCCTGGGGGGGTGCAGGCAGCTGGCAGCATCCCAATCCTGCTGCTCAGCACCCCAGTCCCGCTGCTCCCGCTAGGCTGGCCCAGTGCCCGCAGGGACCCGGCTGGGGTCACCAGTCTCACCCACCCCCAAAAAAAAGGCAGGGCAGCCCCCAGCAGTGACCCCCAGGACAGCTACTAAAGGCTGGACTTCTCTGTCGCGACATGTCGCGCCTCGGGTATTTTTTTTCCTTACCGAAAAATTGCTTTTTAAAAAAATTAAATTTTTTTTCTGACCTGCGGGGCCAGAAATTCCTTGGGTTTGGGTTTCCTGAGGCTCCCCGGGGGGCGGCCGCTCCCCCCACCGCGGCCACTAGGCGGGGCTGGAGAGGCGGCGGCCGCACCCGCGCAGGGACCCGCGCAGGAACCGCAGCAGACCCGTCTCTCTGTTTCTCAAATAAACTGCTATTTTTTTTTTTTTTTTTTTTAAACCCCACGTCTCTGCCGCTCCGGCCCGCGCTGCTGCTGGAGAAACTGGGTTGTGGACGTGATGCAAATCAGCTAATTGGCAGCCACAGGCACCATTAATTAATTATCTGAGCAGGTTTTTTGATGAGCGAGTGTGGCACGACCACCGGGCTTTGCTGCCCTGCAAGGCATGAGGGGCCGTGCCCCGGGGTGGGCAAAGGGGCTCCCGGCCAGCACAGGTCAAAGTTGCCCTTAAAAATTTTGACAGAGTCCTTGAAAACAAGATTCCTGTGTTTCTGACCATTATATATATTTTTAAATCTGCTTTCAAATAAATGTCATGGTTTCATTTATATATACTGCAATGACTGTCAGACTCAGGGCCCCACTTCAAGGCCCCTTCCCCTTTTATTTCTAGGCACTCTCCCCATTCAGTGCTTTATAGGAGACAAAATTAAATGAAATTAATGTAAACTCACATCCTGTCCCCAAATGACCTACCTGCTACTCACACCAACAGCAGGAACGATGACTGGAACTCCAAAGGTGAACAAAACCAGTTCTCTGCGTTCGCGTAACCGCACTCAGCAGCAGGGGTTGGGTTTGCAGGGGGTGGGCAGCTCCCGGTGGGGCTTTCCTGTGGGCGTGGGGGCAAGCAAAGCCCTTGGCAAACGGGAAACATCCCCGCGGGGAGCAGGGGGTGCCGGTGGCTGCCGGGGCGGCCCCTGCAGCGATTTAACACGAAGCAGATTTCCCCGCGGAGAAAACGCACGGGGCAGGGGAGGGTTGACTCATGCAAACGCCACTCGTGTGCTATTTTAGGATTCTTGGCAGCTATTAAGTGGGATAAAGTTTGGTTTTGCCTTTTACTGCAGGTTTATCTGGGGAGCGGCGCTGTGGGCGGCGAGGGGGTGTCCTGGCTCCCGGACTTTGCCCCGGCTTCGGCTCAGGGCGAGGCGGGAGGGCTCACGCAAGCACCCAAGGCCACGGTGCTGGCACAGATGCGCGTCATGGGGGCATCTGTGAAGGTGGATGAGCACAGGGTGGGAAAAATGCCTTCCTCATCCAGAGAGAAGGGTGTAGGGATGTATCCAGGGCCAGGGATGGCCGGGGCAGGCGTGGGCAGAGGGAACATTGCTGCCAGGAGCAGCAGCCGCCCTCCCCAGAACGGTTCAGGGAGCAGCACCGGTTTCTGCTGCATCAACAGGTACCAGCAACTGCTTGAGCCTCACAGAATCACACAGAATCATCTAGGTTGGAAAAGACCTTGAAGATCGTCTAGTCCAACCATAGTCCGGCCTCGACTGCCTGCAGCCAGGAGTCCTGCCGGACTTCTGCTGAGGAAGGAATAGATTTTCAAGCAGCTACCTGGGATGGTGGAACAAGGGTGAGGCACTCCCAGGGCTCCAACTTGTGTTCCCCATTTGCAGGGTTCCTGCTGTCCCAAAATCCCTGGGCACCCTGCCATGAAAATTTAGGCCCAGGTGAGTAAAACCCCCGCAGCTCACGGGGCACGGCCGGCAGCACCACCCTGGGTTTCAGCGTTGTCTCCGGCGCCGTGTCGCCAGCTGCCTGCACACCTCTCCCAGCCCCATGCAGCCTTTCCTGCAGCTCCAACCAAAGGTGCTTCTTTATTTTACTGCAGCTCTCCAAGCACTCCAAACCAAACACAGCTCCTGGCCCACTCGCTGTTCCCTGCACAGCCCCAAAACTCATTTCTCGGCGAGGGGAGCAGCAAGAGCCAGCGGCCACAGGGGCTTTTGCCCCCATCTGCTGATGGGAAGCGGGCCCCTTATTTTGTGCACACCCAGGTGGTTCCCGCAGCACGGCAGCCTGCTGCCAAACCCCAGCGTGCCGCAGCCCGTGAGACCCAAATCCCTTTCAGCAATGCTTCGGCACCGCAGAGGACAGCAGGAATGTGCTGAGCGCTGGCAAAACGGGGCGGGATAAACACATCCCAGATCCCCTGGACTCCTGTGCCCTCAGATCCCTGTGCCCCCAGCGCCCTGCACCCCACCTTTGGGAGAGGTAACCCACAGCTCAGGAGTCCTGTTGTGCAAAGAGCAGCAGACAAGCATTATCCTGAACGCAGGGTTCTGTGCCCCAAATTTTCTCCTTTCATGCATGCGATGGGGTGGCGGGGGGACAGCCAGTGTTTGCCCCCAGCCCCTCCCCTGCTGTCCTCTCTCTCTCCTCACTCATGGTTTCCACCTCCACTGATGAAAGCCGGGGTGCATGAAACGCCCCGTACCAGACCAGCTGCCTTAATATCAAATCCCCAGTACCCCTTTTCCTCCGGGACTTGAGATTTTGGGACAGTTGGCCCTCGTCGCCTACATCTACACAACCCACCCGCACGGCCATGGGGAGGGGGCATGGCTCTTGTTTGGGCCAGGCTGCTCACCGCATCTGCTGGGAAAGGCGAGTGCCTCCACCCGGAATGTCCCATTCCTGCGAAGTGCCACCGGCAAAGTGCCACCGAGCTGGGGGTTGGTTAGGAAAGCCGCTGGCATGGCGCCCGGTGCCGGAGCCAAGCCCAGACGGGGCTGCGTTTCCCGGCTGCTCGGCACGCTCCCAGGCGCCGGCCAAAGTTGAACTCCGAATGGCAGCAGGGATTGCTTCAGCTGCACCCTGCTTTTATTTCTATCAGGCACAGAGAAATTCGTTCAAAGAAAACGGGGGGAAAATGATTTTTTGGTCTTATATACACAGGGGTCCCACTCTCCCAGGGCAGCTTCAGAGCCCCTGTGCCCACATCGGGAGGTGTGCCTGCCTGCCCTTCCCCAAACTCTGATTGCTGGGTTTCCTTTTTCTGGTGATTTTAGTGCCTTTAGAGACCCTAACCCTGCCACAGTCAGGCTCAGCCCTGTGTGGGGTGAAGGCTTTGTCCTAAAGATCATCTAGTTCCAACCCCCCTGCCCCAGGCAGGGACGCCTTCCACTAGCCCAGGTTGCCCAAAGCCCCGTCCAACCTGGCCTTGAACCTTTCCAGGGAGGGGGCAGCCACAGCTTCTCTGGGCAACCTGTGCCGGGGCCTCACCGCCCTCACAGGGAACAATTTCTGCCTTAGTTCTAATGTAAATCTCCCCTCTGTCAGTTTAAACCCATTATCCCTCATCCTATCCCTACCCCCCTGATCAAGAGTCCCTCTCCCCTTTCCTGTAGCCCCTTTCAGTCCTGGGAGGCCGCTCTAAGGTCTCCCTGGAGCCTTCTCTTCTCCAGCTGAACCCCCCAACTCTCTCAGCCTGTCCTCACAGGGGGGTGCTCCAGCCCCCTGAGCATCTTCGTGGCCTCCTCTGGCCCCGCTTGAGCAGGTCCGTGTCCTTCTGCTGTTGGTGGCCCCAGAGCTGGACCCAGCACTGCAGGGGGGTCTCCCGAGAGCGGAGCAGAGGGGAAGAATCCCCCCCCCCCTCGCCCTGCTGCCCACTCTGCTCTGGGTACAGCCCAGCACACGGGTGGCTTTCTGGGCTGCCAGCGCACGTTGCTGGCTCACAGTCAGTTTTCCACCCATCAAACCCCCAAGTCCTTCTCCTTGGGGCTGCTCTCCATCCCCTCCTCGCCCAGCCTGGATTTGTGCTGGGGATTGCCCCAACCGATGGGCAGGACCTTGCCCTTGGCCTTGTTGAACTCCATGAGGTTTGCCCGTCCCACCTCTCCACCTGCCCAGGTCCCCTGGATGGATCCTTCCCTCCCTCCCCTCCATCACACCACACAGCTCGGTGTCGGTGGGGAACTGGCTGAGGGTGCCTCGATCCCACTGTCCATGTCACCAACAAAAATGTTAAATTTCCCGGCCCGGGAAGGTGAACATGGGTGCTGCTGCCTGCACCGGCTGCAAACAGCAGGACCGGCTGGGGCACAGGGCTCAGCTCAGCAACACTGGGCACCGCTGGGAAAATGAAGTGACTGTTGGACCAGAGGCTGCCCCGGGGAATGTGCAAGCTGGCGTTTGCTTTGCAAAGGTGATCGCTGCCCTCGTTATCCAGCGGATTTAACTGGGAGTGCAAACGCCCGCCCTGAACACACAGCCCCGCGACACGAGTGGGGCTGGGAGCACGGCTGGGGTGCCGGGCTGCTCGGCGGTGCAGGCGGGGTGTTTCTGCAACACTGAGCAACCTGCACGTAGCAACGGGATGGCCGGGGAGGGGAGTCAGCAGAGCTGGCGAAAGGTCCCACGTGGGACAGCAGCAAGGCAGGGAGAGGATGGGGACATGGTTGGAAATGGGAATGGGGCCACACAAGCACGGGGGCGGCACAGGGCTGAGCGGAACAGGAGCTGAAAGGCCCCTGGTGCTGCGCTGTGGGGCTCCTGGGGCAGGAGCAGCAGTGGTGGCCAGGACCACCCGGTGGGTAGCCTCCCAGGAAGGCGCTTGGCCGGCCCCTTCGGCACTGTTTGATGTTTGGTCTCAGTCCCAAAAACTTAAACTCAGTGCTGTTACGTGCAGGAAACACGTCTCTGGCTGCCCGAGAACCTCTTTCCGTGGCAGCAGCTCCCACCCAGCAGCAGGCAGGACTCGAGTGGGCATCTCCTAAATCCCTGCATGTTAACCCGGGGATTTAATCCAAGCAGCTAAAATCCATGGCCCTGGAGAACATCTGGAGTCAAGAACCTGCCAGTGTGGGGCAAAGAGCCGAGCCCCCCCGGCCGAGCCTGACACAGCTCCTGGACCCCCCGGTCTCTGTGATGCTGAACGTGGAGAATTATGAAAGTCAGGATTAAAGGGGAGGGAGGGGAGCAAAGCACCCCGGCCGCTTTTGGCAGGCGATGAAAGGAAGGTTCAGCAGCAGCTGCTAGTCGGGAGCCGGCGGAGGGACAACTGCGGGTCCAACTCCATCCTGGCTCCCCAGGATGGCAGCAACAGTGCACCCCCAGCACAGCCACTTTCTCTCTCCTTTCTGCAAAGCAGGAGGGACCCATGTGCTTCCCGGGCATCCTCGCTGCTTCTCTGGGCAAAGGGAGGGAAGGAAAACTGTCCCCAGCCAGGAAACCTGCAGGGAAAATGCAGTTTTAGAGCATCGCCTGCCGTCATGATCAGCACGGGTCAGGGAGCTGCTGCTATCAAGGAGAGAGAAAAGAGGCTTCAGCTGCTTTTCAGTTGCCTTCAAGACAGATTTAGCTCTGCAGCCGGCCACAGATGGGGCTGCGCAGCCAGACCGCCTGTGAGATACAATCAGAGCTCTCGCAGTCAAGCCGGAGATTTTAGTTGCTAATAGAGATACAGCAAATTAACCGCACTTAATTCGGAGGGTCGCCACACAATGCTTCCACCTGTTTTGCTGCGGTCCTGCCATCTGCCACCCCTCTACCTGATGCAAAAGAGGCTTTTTTTCCCTTTCTCCCTCTGCCGTGGGCTTCGTTAAGTCTTGTCGTATCTCATCAGGGCTGCAGTGGCAGGACAATGGGCAGTGAGAGCTGAACCGAGGGAACATATGCAAACTTTTGGAAGCTTTCCTTGCAGTAGTTAACACAACCGAGGGGCTACTTAAATCACGTTCCATATTCTGCTGTGCAAACCAGTTTCATATCCAGATTTTGTTTTCTAAATGGCTAATTAAGTGATTCTGCGAGCAGCCTCTCAAACGCCGCTCTGCCTCGCTCAGCTGCGCTCGCCGGCGTGCCGCACCACGCTTCAGCAAACGCCGCCTTGGAAAACGGCGGCTGCTGTTTACGAGCCAAAGGAAAACGCCAACACAAGCAAAACTTTAAATCATAGGCTGCCAAAACCTCCGCAAGGGACCACCAAGGGTCTCGTCTGCAACCTTGGTCTGCTGGAACCAGTGGGACCCTGCCAGCTCGCAGCCTGGGTTGGGCAAGCGTTTTGGCACTCACCGCGGGAGGATGGAGGCTTTTAGGTGTGACAGCTGACAAAGCGTGATCTTTGACACAGCTCCCATTAGAAGAAATCCTCCCCGGAGGTCTCCCAGGCTGAGACAGGCCATATGGCAGCAAAAGTAAGTTCCTGGAGAAAACCCCAAGTTCGACCCTGCACTTGGAAACCCTGTGGAGAGGCTGACGAGGGGCTGCCCACTCCCTGGCAGCCAGCTGGCCTGGGGAGGGGGGTGGCTGGGGGTGCAGGGCTCCTCCGCTGGCCTCACACAACCATGGTTTAGCTAAGTCAGCATCAGAAAATCAACCTTGAGCGCCCAGCTGCAGAGTAGTCTTACGGCTCTGGCCGACATGAAGCGTTGCTTCACCGTAGCGGCAGTGGGGAAGAGTCCAGCATGCTCCCCCCATCAGGGATATTTAAGGGGGGGGGGCACTGACAGGTGTTTGCAACACAACTCCACCAGCAAAGGTGCCTGAGGCCAGCACGCCCAGGCCGTGGGGCAAGAACTGGCCAGCCAGGTCCCCTGAAATGTCACCATCCCCGCTGCCAGCGCAGAAAGTCAGGAGAGCTCAACGCCAGGCTGTTACGGGCTTCAGTCTGCGCTCAGGAAAGGTATTTCTTGCAATTATTAGCTGCAATGCCTGTGACTCACCAGGAAATTAGAATGCAGCCTAGCAGAAGACAAAGTGGAGAGAGAGAGCAGGTCACTCCTTACAGCAGGATGCGTGCTGAGCTGCCGCTGTCAGAAACTCCGGAGCTGCTGCTCTCCTCTCCTTACAGCTGACGTCGGGAGCGGGGACGGTGACTGCACTGCTGCTGCTGCTGCCCACCCAGCCCGGGGTGCTGGGGTCGTCCCATGCACCCTGAAACACTGTAGGAGGGTGATGTGGGTACCCCGCAGCGAGGCGTCAACATCGCCTGCACCCAGGAGCTCGCGTTGTGCCGCAGACCCGATAACCCGTGAGACGGAGGCCAGACCTGCTGAAGCTGCCTCCAGAATTTGGGGTTTCTCCACAGGCCGCCTTACCTTTCTGGAACAGCAAGGCTGGAAGTGAAAGTCACAGTTTACTACACATGGAGAATGTGTTTTAAGACTCTGCTGCCTTATTTGCCTCCTCTGGGTCTAACACTGGTGTCCTGAATAGTACAAGAGGTGGTGGGGTGTCCTCTAAGGCTTGGGGTAACCCCCACCCTGGGCAGGGACCTGGTGGAAAGGTCTCACCCTGCTTCTGAGCTCCCCCATGCAGGACAAGGAGCCAACTCAAACCCAACAAAAGATGCGCACGGATCAGAAACCACGTCCCAGGAGATGCCGCAGACGTGAAAACCGGCACCTGCGTGAAGGAAACCTGGAAGGACGGTGGCACGCCGAGGGTGGCTGTCCCCATGCTCGTGTCCCCAGCGTCGCAGATGCTCTCCAGGGCTGTGGGTTAAATCCCATTGTGCAAGACCATGGGTCCCTCCCACCTCCCCGGTTGACTTTTGGTAGGAACACAGCTACGTCAGCGCTGTCACGAGTGGCAAAATGCTGCTCGTAGCGTTACGCCAAGGGATTGCTCTATCGCATTCCCGGTGAAAACCACGCGTCAGAGCGTCGTTTGCTTTCACCGCAGCCTGTGCTACAGACCCTACCAGAGATTTCACAACATTGCGTGCCGAGGTTTTAAAGAGCTGGTGAGGTTATTTCCTGAGAGTGCTGGCGGTCGGTCGAGGGGGAACAGCAAGAGTGCAGTCCTTGCAGTCGCAGGGAAGACACACAGCTTCACCCTAATTATGAACATAGAGGGAAACTTGTGGAATTTGGAGGCCAGACTGCCGTGGCAACGCCACGATACAGTTCAGCTTTGCCAGGCCAAGCTCTGCCTGGCTGCAAAGCCGGAGTGAGATTCACGACCCGGCTGTGACTCCCGTACCCCGCGGCTGCTCTCTAGGGGCACAGCCCAGACCCCCGGCCGTTATCTCTGGCTGTCGCCGTAAATCGGGGACGGTGGCCACTGATGTGGGCAACGGCCAGGGCAGGCAGTGCAGTACCCGTGTACAAGCGAGCAAACGCCATCTCAGGGTGGGCCTAGCCTAGGAAAAGAAACTAAGGTAGACATTTCAACTGACAGAGGGGAGATTTAGGTTAGAACTAAGGAAGAAATTGTTCCCTGTGAGGGTGGTGAGGCCCTGGCACAGGTTGCCCAGAGAAGCTGTGGCTGCCCCCTCCCTGGAAGGGTTCAAGGCCAGGTTGGACGGGGCTTTGGGCAACCTGGGCTAGTGGAAGGTGTCCCTGCCCGGGGCAGGGGGGTGGGACTGGGTTGTTTTTAAGATCCTTCCCCCCAAACCACTCTGCGGGTCTATGAGGATTTAAACCGACGCGTTCGCTCTGCGCATGCGCCGTCCCCTTCCCCCACAGGCCACGCCCCTCCCCTCCCTCCACCAATCAGCACCCTCCGCCCCGCCGGTTCCCGCGGCCGGTAACCGAGGCGCGGGGGGTGGGGGCGTGTCAGACCGGTTAAGGGGAGGAGCCTCATTTACATGAACCAATAGGAGGGGGAACATGCAAATAGGGGCGGTGCGGGTTGGCCGGGCGCGGGTCGGATACCGCCCGAGGGGCGCCTTTGTCCGGCAGAGGCGGCGGCGCCGAGCGAGCGGCGGGTCCCGGTCCCGGTCCCGGTCCCGGCCGCACTATGACTCTGGCGGAGCTGCCTGGGGACCTCGGCACGGCCGGGAGGTGAGGTACGGGGGTGCGGTGGGGTGGGGTGCGGCGGGCAGGAGGGGTATCGACCCCCCGACCCTTCCCCCGGTGACCGGCGTGTCTGTGCTTCTCCCCGGCGGCAGGATGGAGCGGGCGGGGGACGCGCTGGAGGAGGTGCTGAGCAAGGCTCTGAGCCAGCGGAGCCTCACCCTCGGCGTCTACGAGGCCGCCAAACTGCTCAACGTGTGAGTGACGCACCCCCCCCCCCCCCCCCCCCCCAAATCCCCCTCAAATCCCCGACACCCCCCCGGTGTGTCCCCGTCCCCCCCAAATCCCCGCCGGTGACCGCGGGTGTCCCCGCAGGGACCCGGACAACGTGGTGCTGTGCCTGCTGGCGGCTGATGAAGAGGAGGCGGGAGACGCGGCCTTGCAGATCCATTTTACCTTAATCCAGGCTTTTTGCTGCGAAAACGACATCAACATCTTGCGGGTCAGTAACCCGGCGCGGTTGGCCCAGCTCCTGCTGCCCGCCACCGGCCCCGAGCCGCCCGCCGACCTCCACTGTGTCCTCGTCACGGTGAGCCACACTGGGGGACACACACACACACACAAACATGACACCCCACAACAGCCCGAAACAGGGCGTCGAGTGCCTCCAACACCCCGAGCCTCGGGGCGTCGTGCATGGATCGCATGCACCCCGCCAGCAGCCGCTTGAAGCCCTTCGGGGGGGCCACCGGTTGCTGCCAACCCCCCCAGTTCCAAAAGGGATATGGGGTGTTACAGGGTGGGCGGGGGGACACCCCCAAAGCCGGCCCGGCTGCAGCGGTGCGGCTCTTAGGGCAGAACTTGTCTTACCAGGAAGCCAGGATGAGCACGGAACGCGTCTTAAAATCCTGCAAAGCCGGGAATCCAGTGCCATTCCCAAATGTCACTTGGGGAGAACCGGAACTGACCGCGCCTGCGGCCACCGCTCGGCGCTGGGGCCTGCGGCCGGCGCGTGGGAGAGGGTCCCCCAGCCCCTGCGAGGATCCTGGGAAACTTTTTTTTCCCTATTTTCTTTCTCCTTTTTTTTGCATTTCCCCATTTCTTTTCCTACTCCACCCTGGAGCCCAAGGCTGCGAAACCCCTCGCGCAGTTCTGGGGTTGGTTTGTTTGTTTGCCTGAGTGGCAATTTAAGATGATTCATGCTGCTGCGTTTTTTGCTGCGCTTATTATTATTTTTTGTTTTCTCCCTCTGCGAGGATAGTTTTTGCTTTGTTAAAGCACTCCCCCCCGCCCTCTCTTTCCAGAACCCCCATGCCTCGCAGTGGAAGGATCCAGCGCTGAGTCAGCTGATGTGCTTCTGCCGGGAGAGTCGCTACATGGATCAGTGGGTGCCGGTGATTAACCTCCCCGAGCGGTGACCGCGCCGGGCCCCAAACGAACTGAACCGAATTGCACTGAAGTTTTGCAATACTTTCGCAGTTGCTCAGGAAGTAACTCCCTGCCCTGGCACGAGGATTACGGGAAGGTGGGGGGGAGGACACAAAAAAAAAAACCCAACAAAAAGAAAAAAACAACAGAAAAATAATTAAAAAAAAAAATAAAACTGATGTCAAGGGGGGGTAGGCTGATGTTGAACAGTCGTGGGACTGAAGAAAAGCGAGTTGGAAGCGCTGAGGATGAGCGTGGAAGCGGAGGGAAGAGCAGCGAGCCCTGCCCGAGGCGGGGGGTGCCACGGCTGCCTGGCCCCAACACCCTTCATGGCTGGTGGTGTTTTTTTTTTTTAAAGTGCAACTTAACAGTTTCTGGTTTAAATACCTTTAAAGAGCAAAAAAAAAAAAAGGTTAATCGAAACATTTTACAAACAATTTTATTGTATTTTTGGGATGTTAATTCTCAAGTTTTTATGCTAAGATATATAATAAGTTATTTTATGATATTGATGAAAAAAATTATTTATACTCAGAGGTTTGAGAACCAGAATGCCCTTAAGCAGTTGGTCTGCAACCACACGTCTTTTAACAGTTGGCTGTTAAAAGCAGCGATGTTAATATAATTGTTTGAAATTGGATAGTGTTTTGTTTTTCGGGTTTTTGGGTTTGGGGTTTTTTTTTTTTTGAAATAAAGTTTAAACTCCAACCCTCAGTCCTGGGTTTTATTTTCTTACCCTATTCATTAGCGTACAGTCGAAAGGGCTCGTTTGGCAGCTGCTTCCTTGTCCCGGCCACGGGCAAGGTCCTGTTGTGCTGGTCCGGTGTGGGTTTATTCCTAGCCCCTCCCAAGCCATTAAATGAAAAAGCAGCCAATGTGCTGCAGGAAAGGTTGGAAATGTTATTTATTTTTCTTGAACGCTGCCACTCGAGTTTAAAAAAAAAAAAAAACCAACATGAGAGGAAGCGTTTAGAGGCTCCAACACTCCTGCAGAGCCTTTTTGGAAGGTGGGGAAACCCGATTCCTCATTGGAGAAAAACTTGACCCGCCGTTTCCTTTCCCAGGAAGGTGTCTGTCCAAGGGCTGCACCACCGCCCGCTCCAAACCCTCCTGGATTTGTTCCCCGCACACCCCCAGCGCTGCCTGTGCCCCCCCTCGGGGTTAGGGGGTTTCTGTGCCAGGCTCCTTTTTTTTCATTCCACAGATCCTCTGGCACGCAGAACGCCATACTCCGCGTGGCAGAAATCTCTCTCCGGGCCCCGCGAGAGCAGAACATCCTCCCATCCCTCCCACCCACGCCGCTCGCTGCCGACAAGAGCCTGGGGGAGGCCGCGGGGACGCCGGTGACCTACATCGGGCCTTCCCTAATCACCCGCGTGTGCCGCACCCCGGCGCGCTGCCCCACGGCACCCGGCCGTGATGCCGCCCAGCTGGCCGGACGCTGCGGTCCTCGCAGTGTCACTTTGTCCCCAACCATCCCAGCGGGATGTGTGCCACATTTGCCTCCGGGCCCCGGCGGGCGGCGAGGCCCGACCAGTTCTCCCGCTCCCCGGACACGCGGGGCGGCACGAGGCCGCCCGTCCCCAGCCAACGAAGAGGTTGGGTCAGGCTCCGACACGTTCTCTGCACAAAAAGGGAGTTTTCTGAACGTATTATTTTTAGCTTCGTTATTACGGCGTTTCAAAAGCAAATACACCCCAAGAGCTGATCCACTGGCTTGTTGCCTCTGCGCACACGTATTTAAAAACCCTCTTTCTGCTGCATGTGGCTTTAGCAGCAAAAATGTCAGATATTGAGGAGAAAGTTTAACCACGCCTGACCATAAACACACGCAAATCCAGCTCCGGGGATCTTTTACCCGCCTCTGCCATCGTACGCCAGACACTCTGTTGCTCCCAAGTGCATAACAGAGGGCAGGTGGATCATTCACAGATTCAGAATTAAAATTAATTGCAAATATTTGCAATTTCGCTCAGTTCTGCCTTGAGCTGAACCTCCCCGATTTCTCCCAGTGTCCCTCCCAGCCCCTGTCCCCACGCTACAAACTGCCTGGCCAGGACTCAGGGCTGGCCCTGGGGGCACATGGCCCAACATCTGCCTGTGCACCCAAACGCTCTTTTTTTTCCCCAAAACTAGCCAGCTCCAAACAGGGGGAGAGGTGTCCCACCTGATCACGTGCCAAACTCTCCCCAAAACACCCAGAAATGGGTCCCGGGGGGCAAAGCTGAACCACAGCCCAGCAGCACCCACACATCAAGGAAGCACCAGTGCTGGGAAAGGTGGGAAGGGCGTACGACACATACCGGGAAGGACATTAATGCTGATAACGAGCCAAAAAGGAGGAGTAAGTGGCAGCTGCACGCGGCGATGGGACGTCTCCGGACTCCGGAGCGCGGCCTGGAGATCCTGCTCTGCCCTCTGATCACTGCACCCCTCCTTTAAAACTGGCTGGTTTGGGCCTTCCTTGTGCTGCAGCCTCAAAACCAAAAACCATCAAGAGAAGAGCGACAAGTTCAAGCAGATCTGATTGGTTTTGGCAAAGTGCGGCCCGAGGAGGGGCCCGGCTCCCGGGGCAGTGGCTGGGGACACGGGCGCTTTGGGGACGGGGATGACGGTCCTGCACCCAGCATGCGGAGCTGAGCCAAGAGGGATGGGTCAGGATTGCCTGGAGACAAAGGGTGTGGAAAGTAATAAAAAATATAAAAAAAAAAAAAAATCATCTCCCCCCCCAACAGAATCAAGGCTTTACCAAGGGTCTTTAATAAATCTAAACTTTTTTTTAGTGAAGAACACCCAGCTTCTGTCACTGCTCTGGGGCCGAGGTGTCCTGCAGCTCTCACCCAAATATCGCCCCGATGCCCAGCCCAGAACATCGTGTGAGATCGCCTTTTTTCCCCTCTTTTAGCCCCACGGGTTTGACATGAACAGGTCCTACCTGAGACAAGATTTAAACACGACCAGCAAGCACGTTTGAGGGTCTGGGTAGGCGCACCCCCACCATACCACCTGGGGGCTGCAGAAGACCTGTCCTTGCTTCCACCCGACACTATGGGACAGCCAGGTGCTTTTGGGGACCCCCGGCAGATTGGGAGGGGTCAGAGCGGGGGGTACTGGTCCCACCTGCACAAGCGAGCCCCATCCCGACCCCACCACCACGGAGGAAACCCCCAGCGACGCACCGGCGGGTGCAACCTTTGCAGCTCAGCAGCTCCAGGAGGCCAAGGAAAATGAGCGACATAGCATAGAAAAAGCAGAAATATTTTAGCAAGGGGCTATTTTAGCAAGAGTCAGGCCACCAAGCCACCAACCAGCCCTTCTCCCTTTAATGTGAGACAGCGTTAAAGAGTCAAATTAGAAAATACAGAGAAAACCTCACAAACAACAAGCTGGCTACTTAATTTATGGGGAAAAAAGAAAAAAAAAAAGAATAAATACTCATTCTGGAGTGGTATTGGGTTGACTTAATATAAAAAAGAGGGGTGCTGCCTCTGTGGGTTTTCCCCAGCAGCTGTGGATGCAGATGGTCTCATTTCTCCTTTTTCATTCTACTACAGCAGCGCCTGTATTTCCCCTGAACTTTACAATTCCTGTTCTTTCACAAGAGTATTTATAGCAAAAGAGCAAAGTGCAAACATAACCGCTCAAGCTTTTGCACGCCTCTATATATTGCGTTTAAAAAATAAAGGGTTTACAAAAATCTACCCATTAAATGCCGTCAGAAGCCGGCAGCTGTGTGGTGCTGAGTTAGCTGAGGATCTCAGGTCTTCTACCTAAAACTGAGAAAGCACCTGAAAAAAAACCTGGCATGGTGTTTTTTTAATCCAACATCTCTGACCACCGACGCGCTCATGGCCACCTACAATCAAACCTTTTGTTCTCTGGATGTGTAAGCAAGCGTGAAACAGATGCTGGCATAAATCCTGCCCCAGCACCACAAGGATGTCAAAATTGCAGGGAAAAAAGGTGAAAAATAGACTTAACTCGGCCGCAGGGCTGGGACAGAGCCACGGCCACAGCCTGGGCACACTCGGCATCGGCTTGACAAACGCCGGAGGGTTGGTGGGAGAGGAGTGACGGAGCGAGCCGCAGGAATGTGCCAGAAGCTCTTTATTAGAAAATACAGAGTTCAGCACCGCCGCGGACACGGCCTGACGGGTGGGGATGACGGGAGGCGGCCAAGCTCCGGTGCAGGGCAGGGTGCCGGTTTATTTAAGGGCAGACACTAGAGAAAAGAAACCAGACACCAACAGCACCTCTGCAGCCACACAGCTGATCTTTTTTTTGGGGGTGGGGAGCACTAATAAAATAAAAACACAGATTGCTACAGGGACAACAGATTGATAGAACAATATTCAGGCCGTAACAGGTTATTTACCCTCCCCACACACCTGCCTGCACAGCTGGAGTTCTCTCAGCAGTTACAGTCTTGCATGCCCAAACTAAGTTAATTAACTATTTTTTAACAAGATGTGTTATAAAAATCACAGCATCCCAGAATCATCTCAGTTGGAAAAGCCCTTGAAGATCCTCCAGTCCAACCGTGAACCTCACACTGACCGTTCCCAACTCCACCAGATCCCTCAGCGCTGGGTCAACCCGAATGATAGACACCAACACAGTAAAAAAAAAAAAATTAGGGTGGATCTACATTACTGTTTTTTAAATTGTCACTAGAAAAATACTCTAATTATAAAAATAATTTGCATGTAAGCACAGAACAAACAGTACAATTTTCCGTCAGTCTTGTATGTCTATTTTTGAACTGTTTGTTAAACAAATACGTAATGTCTCAATATATACCAATAGTGTGTATATCATTTAATATAGAAATGGCAAATATGCAACGTAAGACAGTAAATTACAAGTGGTTAATTAGTTCTGTAAATACCATCACAGGAATGCACAGCTATGGCAGATTGCAACTTCAACCTCTGAACCACCAGCTACAGGGAAAGACATTTGCAGCCAGCTGAAGTCAGTACTATCTTCCATCTCTTCAAAGTTTTCTGTTAATATGCAATGTTTGTATAAATATACTATTAAAGTTTTTATATATATATACATATACACACACACACAGAGAAAGACTTTTTTATTATATATATATAAAATCACTTACTTGATGGAAAGGCCCTCCAATTATATCTGCATAACCACAATCTGGATATAATTTGGCATTTTTCCCCTTTAAAAATGAATTTAAAAAAGAGCCCAATTCTGACTCTCTGCACAAAACAGAACTGGGACCTCGAGTGACAGAACCATGCCTCCAGCTCAGCACAAAGCCAGGGCAGTACTAGCTTGCAGCTTTCGATTCTTTTGACAGGGTTTTTTTAGACTAACACAGATTTTTAATTAAGGAAGAAAATGCAGAGAAGCAGAATCAAAGCTGAAAATTCAGCTTTTTCAATTCTTGAAAAGCAGGAAGATAAGTCTGCAGATCTCTGATTCTTGACGCTTCAGGTTTTACACTTAAAAAAGCCCTGTCAGGAGAAGCCAGCGCAAGAAAGGCTGCAGGCATGGCTCCCTGGAGTTCACCAGCAGTTGCTACAATCATTTTTTTCAAGGTAGCTTTTACTAGATAATGCACTTCTAAATGTGTCTGTGCATAAACACACGCTACCAACACAGGTACCCCCCCCTCAACACATAATTAAAAACCAAAAATGTAAACCCAGTGATGTTTAATCAGGTTTCTACACCTTTGCCTCTGCTCTGTCAGCAAAGCTCAGGCAACTTTGGTCTTGTTTGTGTAAGTTGAAAAGCAAAAAGGGGGCCGCGCTCCCGCAGAGGACGAGAGCCCCAGCTCGCTCTGCCCGTCCCACTGCGGGGACGCCGGTGCAGCGCCCGCGGGCTGGACAAAGACCCCATTCCCCTGGGCAAGAAAGAAGTTAATTCAGTTTGAAACCTCGCTTCCTAATAAAGATAGGGAACAGAAGAAGTGCTTGAGAAAGCTTAAGAAATCGTTTATACGCTCGGTAAAAGAACGGCCGCTCTGACACAGTTACTAGCGGGTACCTTACGAGTATCTGCCTACGTGCCCGCCGGTGGCTGGCTTTGCCCGGGAGAGCTGCGGAGGAGCTGCTGCTCTCCTACAACAAAATGCAGGTCTTCTTGTCCTTGAAAGGGTTCTCAGAAGCAGGTATGCCCATTAGCAATGGATCTTTCTTGGCGTGCTCTTCACAGTAGAGCATTAGGTCTGCTGATGCTTTTGACACCTGCAGAAGACAGGGAAAAAGAAACCCATAAAATGGCATTTACCAACCAATAGGATGCCACTTTTGTTTTATGATATTTCCAATTATCCATAATCTTGTGCAAAACACAAGATAAAAGAAATACACATAAAAATAACTGAAATCTGGCATTTCATTAATGAGCATTCCTAATGCTAAATAGTGTGAGCATCTAAAAGACTTCTCTGAAAAGAACTTTTCTCTAAAAGAAATAGAAAAATACTTGCAAATTTATGTGGGGGAACATTTGTGAAGACATGTGTAATTTTTCAGTTTAATCCTACCCTCTTTTCCACCTGATTCTGACAGTTGTACACTACAAAGCAGATAGAAACTTGTCTTGACCGACTCAGCTCAGATTCCTTGAATGGAGCTGAGAGCTGCTGACGGGTACAAAGTCCTTGCGTGGGACAGGAGAGGTGATCAGAGATCAACACGCTCCCTGGGGCCCTGTCTCCCACGGAAGATGCGCTGCCAGGGGCTCACTCGGGCTTTATCCGCAGCAGGGAGACAAGGAGGGACCCCGGTGCTCTCCGGGGTTAGTCTGTGACAGGCAAAAGTACCGCCCGACTCCTACACGGCTTCTACAGAAGACTAAAAATAAACAGGAGAAGGTTCAAAATAATACAGTAGGTTCGTAACGAGGAACTCTTCAGCTATAAAGCTGGGGACAGTAAACACAAGTGTCCTCAGGTGACACTTTCGGGAAGGCTGCCCAGGGTCCCCGCGCCCAAGCCCGTTGCCCAAGGACGGGCCCCGCTGCTCTGCAGAACTGGATGTTTGTTCTGCTGGCCCTCAGAAGGGCTGGGCAGCGATTCGAGGAGCACTAGGCAGTATTACTTCTCTGGCCAATATCCTCTCCCTGCTAGCTGGAAAAAAGTTTGGTTTCTTTTCTGCCTTAAATTAAAGCAATCCAGTTTCCACAATCTTTGGGGTTTTTTTAATAATGTCCCTACACATTCACCTTCCCTGCAGATGTAGCATTCAGCCAGCCAAAAGATGGAACGAAAAAAAAAAAAAAAAAAAAAAAATCACACAATGTGCATGAAACTGGACACGTGTACTTGCCTTCTGTTTCACACACTGGATTTGCACTTTGTACTTTGCTTTGGTTCTCCTACAAGTCTACAAAGCACCTGAGGATACTGCTGGGAAGCGGCCACGAGAATTAGATTTATTCAGATTTGTTGGGCTGAAATGTAGATGTCACGTTCTGAGATGGGGAAAACACTGAATTGTGGGCACACACACAGGCACACGCTCTCCGTTATCGTATCGCCCTACAGCTGGAAGGGGGGAAAAAACAAGAAAAAAAAAAGAAGGGGTGAAGGAGGATGTGCTCTCACCTTAATTCTTTCTATTGAGGCTTCTATTCTTAACTGCTGGACAGTCCTTCGGGCCTGAGCTATGTTGTTGGTCGTGCTAGCTGTTTTGCCAGACATTTTCAGTGAAGCGGTGAAGTCCTGTTTGGAAAGACAGCAGGTTAGTTTTCCAGAAGGTGGCACAGCATGTTAAACTGCTTTTACACAAAGGCAACCGCGACATGCTGCAAAAAGTGCTTTTTTTTTAAAAAAAAATTATTATTATTTTGCACAACGGGCGTTATCAGCTGAGAAGCAGCTCAGCAAACGATGCTCTGCAACTGAAACACCCTCCAAAAAAAAAAAATGCGTTGAGCTCTCATGCATCCTATTGCTTCGCCTTTCCCTGCGTTAACAGGGTTTGTCGACTGGTGCTTTTCTCAAGGCTGCCATTTGCACAGGGTCAGTCTCTGCATCCGCTGCTGTGGGACAGATCCTGCTGCAAGGGAGGGAGGAGAGCTGGGGATGAAGAACATCCCCTCCTCTCTCTCTCGCAGGAGGAAGAGGGCTTCATGGCCGTCACTGCCCCTCCGCTGAGCCCGCTGCAGTGAGGAGGACGGGCAGAGGCACGGACACATCTCCGGCCAGGCTGCGTTTCAGGTCTGCAGCAGCCCCGTGACACGTCAGAGGACACAAAAAACAAGGTGGTGAAGTTCAGAGGCGCGCTCCTGGCTGCTGTCTTGTCCCATGTGGCCACATATGTGGTGGTGGCAGAAAAAAAAGACAACAAGCAGCTCTGGGACTTTCCTTCTCCGGGTAAGAATGCAGAGCATCGATCCTGACACAGTCGCTGCCCACTGAGAAGGGAGGATGCTCTGCGCCGGGCTCAGCAGGCGATCCAAGCACAGCTTTTGCAGCTTGATCCCCAGTTTGAAGCTACGCACGGGATGGCCACAAGCAGCATGAGGCTTACAGGGGAGCCCAGCCCGTGCCAGGATGCCACATGCTTCCCTGCGAGTTGGACCAAAGAAGAAGAGATGCTCCCAACCCCACCAAAGAGTGAACCAGGACCATATCCAGACAAGGCAGGCAGCCCGCGTGCCAGCTCTGACTCGAGGCCAGGTCCGAGAGGCACCAGTAAGCAGTTCAGAGTCAGTTTTGATGGCGCTGCTGTCCCTGAGCAGCTGTGCTGCAGGCACTCCACAACAAACACCAGGACAAGATTTCCCCATCATGATCACCAAAGTACGCTTAGCTGCGCGCTGGAAGGCAGCGCTCCACGGGCATTTACACCACTCGGGATTTAGAGGTCTTAACCTCCCGGTGATCCCAGAAAACCTCAAGCCTGCCCCGGGCTTGCTGGACCACCACAAGTTGTCCCTTCGCCTGTGCCACACCAAAGGCCACCTCGCCCCATCTCCCTGCAGCACTCCTCCTGCTGCGTGGCCCCGGCATCCCCGGCCAGTTTTCATCCCACGCAGCCGCTGCTGCTGGAAGGAAACTACCCATGCAGGCAGCAGGGAAGGGCTGAGGACCATGCAGCATCATGTTCAAAAGAATATCCCTACAGGCATCACAGCAGCAAAGAGCTTACTGCTAAATTATTCAGGTACCCAGGAGTTCAAAGAGCAGCTGGTTTAGGACAGCCCTCGCCTGTGAAACTGTCCTTCCTGTGCCAATCCTTGCAGGACTGTGCACAAACCCGGCTGTTTGTTTTCCGTGGCTCCACAAGAATTGGCTCCGTGTTGCTGTGCTGAAATCATTTATTGCATTACAGGGACTCGAGTCCAATGTAGCTGCATGCGACCTTTCCAAGCGCTGCACACAGCGTTTCCTTCTGGGCTTCAGGTTTCTCGTGCCTCGGCCTGGACAGCAAGGCTGCTTTTCCAGCCAGTGCTCGTGCCTGCTTGCTGGGAACAGTGTTATTTTGCACTGAGTCCCCATTTCGGCACATGCCACCTTTTGCAGGCTGCAAATTTTCAAATTTTCAAATTCAGATTTTCATTTTCTCTCCCTCTGCAGACACCAGCCCTGGGTTTGAAGCTCCCCCCGTGGTGTGTGTCAGGCCAACGCAGCCCACGCCGGTGGCCAGCACCCATGGTAGATGTGGGATGCCCACAAAACGCTGTCAAACACCCCCCAGCTCTCCTCCCACAGCCGGCAGCGAGCCGCGACAATGAGCAGCACGGGGATGCTGCCGTAGCTGGGGAGCTGCCGGCAGCTTCCTTGCAGCAGCTTTGGGCAGAGTAATCGCCAAGCAGCAGGTAACGCCGCCTGCTCACGCACAGGTAGGAGGGACATCCATAATTCATATTAGGTATCACTAAAAACTTATTCCCTGAAAAAAAAAATAATTAAGAACATACTCATCAATTCTCCAACTTGCATGGATTGGAGTGGCCATATAACAGCCCCCTATTTAGCTCGCCGGCCTACTTTCCAAATAACTCCTCGGGAGGAGGAGGAGACGACAAGCACGAAACCCAGAACTAGTTTAAATGCTGCATATGCTCCAAATGACCGATTTCAGGGCAAATCACAGAAGGTCTTTTGTAATTTTAGAACCTTTAAACGCGTGCCAGTTTAGAGATCACAGCTCTGAGCAAGCGCCCTGCAGCAGGCCAGGCACCGGCCATTTCAGGGACATGCTGCATCTGAAGCATGTTACCTCCCACTCCTCTAAATATTTCCACCCAGGGTTTCTGTGTGTAGCTACCGCGAGTAAAGCTGCAGCAAAGTTGAGGAAATTTGAGCAGAGCAGACACCCGTGACACGGAGGCCGGGGAAGCCGGGCTGGCAGCACACACTGCCGGCTGACTCACGCCAGCTGTGCAGGAGGACAGCTTGTAAACTGTGGTTGTTTCACCTTCACAACAGCCAGGCCAATAAGCTGAGTCTCAGTCCATGACAGTCATTCGCTGCCCCAGACCGCCATGAGCTCCTCATCGCCCCAAAATTTCCCCAAAGTTCCTGCTGTGCTTCAGAGAGGTCACCTACGGACCGAGTTGCATGTGATTCACTGCTTACTGTCTGTGGAATGTAATTAATGCAAAATTTTTAAAAAGCCAACAGGATTTTTCCCCTCAAAGCAGCGTTCCCTCCATGGCACTGTCTTAATCGAAGACACACACATGCATTCCCCACTCAGCACCTACTGCCCCACGGCTCCACGGTGCTGCATTCAGAGCAGCATGAAGGAAGCGAGCCAGGACTGTCTGCACGAAAGCAGCTCACCCTCCAGCCCTGCAAGCCTCTTCCAGCCCTCATTTAATCCACTCACAACGAGGCAGGAGGTGACAAATCCAAACCGTGAGTCAGCGCAGGGCAGCTGAGCGGCAGCTGTGACCACGCAGGGCCAGGCAGCACCAGGAGCGAGACCCCCCCGCTCCCCAGGAACAGGCACTGGTTTTGCCAGACTGGGGCTGCCATCTCCCAGCGCCATCGGTGATTTACTCGGCCCGGCCACGGAGTTTTGGGAGTGTCGTTTGCTCTAGGGAGGTGTGAAGTCTTTGCGTGCTTCGGCTGTGAGGAGGAGAGTTAAATAGTCTGAAATACCCTCCGTATCAACATCACGACACAAACTCGCACTTACTAACCCAGAGCCACCACGTTACAGTCGAGTTACTGCTAATCACGGAGCTGCAACACCCCGCAGCAAGTACACCGCGTCTGCATCCTGCATTACTAATATTACCCAAATATTTAAATGCATTTTGATGGCATATTTAGTGATTCAATCTGCAAGTTACTCAAGAGGAGGAGGAATGCTGAGCAACACGGCATAAATACCTTTGGAAACAGCTGTAGATCTATTTGTAAATATTCGGACATTTTGCTTTATTGCTGGGAAAAGGCAGGCTAATGCTTCTCATTGTAAGTGATGATGGGAGCTGGATGTCATATTATTTGTGAAATACAAAGTGAGAACTCTCTGGAATTCAAGGCAAAGGCTGTGGTGCATTAACCACCTCTGACAGAAGCCCTGCAGTGCCGTGACTCAGACGAGAAGGCCTCTTCCATTTCAAGTCAACGACGGCCAACGCAACGTGCCGGGGAGGCTGGCAGCACACCGGGCAACGCAGGAACGCGCTGCGTGCTTCACCACAGACACAAAAGCAGAATTTTATAGAGTCGGGAGAATTACCTTGCATCCTGTGGGCCGTGTTTTAGCTGATGTGAATTGGCGGGGTCAGGACCACATCCAGGGCTTGGTGCCACAGAGCAGGGGGAACACCATAGCCGTGGGGGAGCCCCCATCTCCCCCTGACCTCTAGCAGTGAGAAGGACAAAGCGTGAGTTCCTGTGACTCTTGACAGCAGCACCCGAGCCAGAGCAAGCCTAAGCTCCACTGGTAAACCTGCCCCACAATTTTGCCGTGTTGTTGGCCAAGCGAACGGCGCCAGGAGACCTGCACGTCTTGGCTGCCCGAAGAGCTGTAGCCTCGGAGCTGATGGATAACGCAAGCACGCTGCGCTCCACAGCGCCGTGTGCTCATTTAAAACAGTATTTAGAAACGTAACAGGAGTCTTCTGTTACTAGACTGTTGGGGCATTTAACCTGATAATTTGAGGAATTTAATTATTGAAAAGCTAATTGTTAAGCTAGAGCTCCTAGCAAGGAAGTTTAAAAGGACACAGACCTTGTGGGTTTTGTTCAATGCTTCCTGCCTTTGCTGGTGTGCCATGAGAAGCGGGCAGAGGACCGGCTGCTCTGCTGCCACAGCCCCCTTCCAACGCACAAAAATGGGCCCTATTCTGCCCAAAACCATTAATACATTCAGGCCCAAGTTTTGAGACTCCTTCCCACTGAAAATAATTACTTGCCATGGGAAACTACCAGACCAAGGGCTTTTCTGGATCTGGGTTTCATCACCTATTCATGCCTAGGTGCCTGAAGCAAGGCATGGCTCGCCAAAACCATCAGCAACCCTTCCCCAGGCCCAAGGCGAGGTGCTGATGCCACGTCTGGAGGATGTTCTTGCTATGGGGTTGTCATTTCTAGAAGAAGCCCTCCTGCACCAGTGGCAGTTGGGGAAAATGACCCTGCTCCAGACGGAGAGCGAGTCCACAGGCACCAAGCGGGAGACGTGCAAATACAAAATGGTGTCTTGGCTACATGGAACTGAAATGGTAGAAGAGGAACTTAGAAGGAATTTCTCATGTTTAGGTAGTACTGTTAAGAAAAGATGATGGAAACTATTGGCTACTTTGGGAAAATTACTCTGCAAAGAACACAGTGAGAAATCAGACAGCCCTACCTTCTGGGGTTTTTGGTTTTGATCAGAAGAAAGCCACAGGATCAGGGCATTGCATTCAGGTATTGCCGAAGGACCCACAGAAGATGATCACAGCTGCAAAAGCTTCCCCGTACACGACAGGCTCACACATTCGTGAAAAATGAGACTTCCAACCAAGAACCTCCAACACGCGCAGCTAGAGCTGATAAATGCAGCTGCTGAATTTGATAATGAACTCCGCTGGTGCATTGCGAACTGACTGCGAGTGCTGTAAAATAATCATTTTTTGAATAACAAGGAGCTGTTTCACACAGACACGAAAGCACAGATCCTCCACAAACTGAGCCCAAACTCTCATTCCAGACCCCGCAATTTTCACTCAGTATATTGAAAAGCTACAGAAAAAAAAAAACCAACCCACCCAAAGCAACTTATTTTTATAAAGCAATGCATGCATCTCTGAGAAGATAGCTCAACGTTTGCCGATTCCTCTAATTTTAGTACTTTTTTAAAGAAAAATAAAAGACATAAGGTTAAAAAACAGTTACTGAAAAATTAAAATATAAACCATTCTCCTCTCATTTTGCCAGGGCAAGCCTAGGCTGACTTTGCCCAGCTTTCCCTTCCTCACCCCCAAGCCACAGTCCCAAAACCCCCTTTGCCACTGGAGAGGTTTGAGTTTCCCTCGAGTCCCTTCCCATACTACATGAATGACCTCGTTAGGAAAGTTTCAGTGCTTATTTTCCCAGCTGGTTAGCTTTGTTAATAAATTAGATGTTTAAAAAAAAAACCAAAACCCCAAACCATAACATTTGAAAATTAAATTGCTGTGTTTCCTCATCTTCAAACAAACATAAGCAGCATTACTTTAATAGTCCTCCTAAGATTACTAAATCTCTTCTACAGAGAGATTTACAAACAACTAGGTCATCACCCAATAATACTGTTTTCCCTCTCAGTTCCTGGCAACCGACCCTATTAACTAAGCTGCTGCGGCCATCTCGAGCCGCAGGATTTCTCATGGGGTACACTTGATTTCAGACAACAAGCTGCAGAAAACTGCAGATTTATATCGGCAGCATACGCAGTTCTGCAGAACTTGGGGTTTCATGCCCTCGGAGCCTGGGGCAGGGTTTTCTGGGACACGGATGTCTCCCAGAAGAATTAAGTCACTCTCTAAAGAAGAGATCAGTTGGCTGGGGAGGGCACCGCTCCAATTTCTAGGAAATGAACCTTCATGTTCAGCGGGCAGCCCCGAGCCAACAGCAAAGATACCCTGAGCACCCAACTCTCCCCACCACTTTTCACATCGGAATCTCTCATCTCCCCCAGCACTCACAGCTATTCATTCTCTATTAAATGGACCAAAACCAAAGTTCCAACAAGTTTTTCAGTTCACCACCTGAGACAAAACATGGCTGGTGTTTTCTCGTGCTGTTCTAAGCAGGAGGAGAGCCAGGGGTCCCCTGCGCCCGCTGCTCCAGGAGCACACAGCGAGTGACAACCTCGGTCCCCCGCAAGCAGCATCGCTGAGCGAGGGCTTGCCAGACCCGAGGCTGACAAGGACAGAGATTCCCTAGCCCCAGAGCAGCTGTGGGCACGGCTGCAATTCTCACCTGTCTCTGACTCACAACCTAAAAAAGAGACAAAATAATCAGTCCCACCAACAGCCTTCTCTGGCCATCGTGCCCAAGGCAAAGCATTTCTGCAGAAACTGCTCTGAAAACATGAACAGCTACATCTGAAAACAGATGGGGTATGTTTTTTCCAGCTGTGCTGGCTGGTCTAATAATTTTCCAGCTTCTGTGTCTGTGCTTCATGTCAGCTAGCGAGGGGCTCCCTTCTCCAGCTATATCACCCCACAGCCCTGCCCAGCTGCAAGGCAAAGGCTGCAGCGCGGCATTTCTTGTGTGAGCCGCAATGATCTTGCTTTATTTTCAGTCACAAGCACATCACACAGCTTTTATTTTTCCCTTAACACAAGGAGACTGCAGGAGCAGAAAGGTGCAGCAAGTAGACAACTGCAAGAACAGTTTCAGTTGCAGCAGCAGCTTGCTGCCGACAGGACTGATGTCTGGCCCACACTACCATGTGCTCATGGTCACTTTTCCCCCCCCCTTTTTCACCATTCATTCCGACCCCTGCTCTGTTTGAAAGTTGTCAGAAGTGAAAAGAAAGTCCTAATAACAACAGGAGGGAGCAAAGCTGCCTGCCCTCTCCAGGTACTGCAGGCTTGCAGAGGCACGTGCTGGGCTAGGGCTCTGTAATTAACAGCAGAGTCAACAAACGAATGGAGCAAAATGCCAGTGGGAAGGCTGAGCTCATCCTCTGGGAAAAATACCTTTTTCCACGGAAAATTGAGGACTTTGGTTTGTTTGAAAGAGGAGGATGCTCACTAGCCACACTTTGCCAGGGAAAAACAGATGAAACCTCCAGCACGCTTCATACAGGCCATACACCCATGGTTTTTTTTCTTTCTTGTACATAACAACCTGCAAACAGGTGGAGCTGACCTTCTTCCCTAGAAAAATTCTATTTTTCAAGGCCTTGCCCTACTTCTTTCCACAGGCTTTAGGTAACGAGGTTACAATGCAGCAGGTGCTGAGAACAGCGGCCTCGGCAGGTACACAGCTGGGCATTAAACTTGAGCTCCAACTGGGATAATTAAACACCAATCTATCTTGTTTTAGTCTTTTAGATCCAGGACTTACGAACCAGCTGCTGAGTGAAATGTAATTAAATCACCACTGCTAACGTACACCCGGGAATCATCCAGCAGCTCTGCCTTGCAAAGAGATCTCTATTTGCTCCAAATCAGCTTATACTGCAGCTAGCAGCAGAATAAAGGTTCAAAGGGTATCTTGTTACTATTTCTTTTGAAGCAAAACAGCTTTTAAGGCGAATAACTCAAAACTAGATCAACAGAGCGGATTGAACAAAACACGAAATGACAGCACTAACAACTATGGCATCTGGAAGTGTACAAAACGTGCATGGCTTTAACACGCCATCAGCCTCCGGTTTTCCCACAGCTGGGGGTCGGTGGGGATCTACAGTTACAGCTAATCTGCAAATGCAAGTTTCTAAGGCATCTCCTTTTTCAGAGCCATGGAAGCCAGGCTGTGGGCGATACAGGCCGAGGCAGTGATGTAGAAATGTTCTCCACGCTCTGCCCTGGGCATGGGGAGGCTTCAAATTCAGCAAAGAAAAACATGAGCAGTTCTGAACCCAGGAGGGACACCGGCCTTCCCGGTGACCCCCTGGTCCGCTGTGTAAAAACACAGTAATAGGGCAAAAAAAGAAACAAAGAGGCAGCTTAGCAAGTTCAAAGCTGGGCCACATCCAGCCCACGCTCTGGCTGTGCTGCCCTGCGCTGAGCTGGGTGTTGAAGCCAACGCCGGGCACAGGGCTGCAAGCACACGCATCCCCAGGAGCTGCTCAGCGGTGCTGGGTGGCTTTAGGCAGCTTTTCTGCCCCAAAAACCAACCATAATGGTACCGCAGGAGCTCGTGTTTACGGTTTCAGTGATTCCACAACAAATGCTGCAGCTTGACAAGTAGAACTGTCCCAGTCCTGCAACCTCCCCAGTCTCTGCTGAAACAGCTTTAAGCTGGATCTGTTTTGTGTATCACCACCACCACCAAAGAGTCTGACTGCCAAATTACACCAACGACTCCCCGCTGCTTCACAGCGCTGCCTGCAAAACCATTCTGCAGTGACCTTACCTACCAACACCACCTTCCCTGGCACCCTTTCAACCCTGCTGCCTTCAGCTGAGACCCTGCAAACAATTCGGTAATAACCCACCATCAAACCCCAAATCCTACTTACACTCTCCAGAGCTAGCAGGAATACAAAGCCAGGAGCTTACTCCTATCTCTGAAGCCAGCAATTTTGCTTCTGAAAATACAGAGAGTAGATTTTTTTATGGTTGTTTTTGCTCTATAAAGCTCCTCACTCCTCCTGAGGCCATGCACACAGCGCAGTGAGCTGCCACCCAGGGCTCACTGCCCGTTCCTCAGCAGGGTGACCCCCCACCGCCACGATCAGGCAGTGCTTTGCAGCCCCTCTGCAAAGACTGTCCTACTCCTGACGAGGAGCAACACCTCCCCTCCCACCTCGGTGCTTATCCAGCAGACCTTCAAACTTTTGAGACCCCACCCTGCACCAGGCAGCGGTCTGCTTCAGGGGGAACAGGCGCTGCAGGAGGCAAGTCCCCCCCAGCCTGGGAAAGGAGGACACCACGCAGGGGCTGGGGAGGTTGGAAGGGGCAAGAAGGCAGCGAGAGGAAGATGCAAGCAGCAGGGAGAGGCACCAGCAGCTACAGTCAAGGTCAGTCCTTGTGGAGGAAGAGGAGCCACAATGGCCCCTGGTAAGGAGGGGGCGATGCCAGAGCCCCTCTCCAGCACCTGGGATAACTGTGGGCTATGTGCACCACTACTACTACGTGCACCACTACTACTACGTGCACCGGGCACAGCGGCAGGGTGTGGGGTGTTTCGGTGTAGGGTTTCCGTGGGTTCTCTGGGTGCTGCGAGTGCTTCTGCACGTGCCGCTTTCCCAGGCGCTTGTGTGGGAGCGCGAAGGCCGGTGGCTGGTTGGGACTTGAACGCTGGTTGTTGGTTTTCCTACAGGGCAGAGACGTGGCTGCTCGGGAGCGGGTTTGTTACAACTTGCAGAACTTAAAAACTCTCCGAGTTGAAGCCAAGAGGCCTGATGCTGGCATTAAAGGCTGTAGCTGGGTGCAGAAATAAACAACTCTATTTCGAGGGTGCATCGTAGCGTGACCAGGTATGTCAGCGTACAGAAACACGGCTGCACGCAAAAAAGCCTCTGTCGTTGTGATGTTTCATGGCCTTGACTTTTTAATGTTTTGGTGTCTGAGGGAGGAATCCGGTGGGGGAATCTCAAAGAACCTGGCACTACCTTCAGCCAAACCACTCGCCTCTCTGCACTGGAGCAGGCCGGGAGGGGAACAGTGTTTGCTGCAGAGCATTCAGCACCCCAGCGAGCGCAGACACGTGCCCCCCACCCGGATCCTGCACATCCCGGCACACAGTGGCACCTTTCCACAACTGCCTGGCAAAGGGGGTGCCAGCTCCCACGGCCGGCTTGGAGACTGCGCTCTCTGCTTCCCTGCGCTGAGGTCAAGCATCCCAGCACGGGGCTCTGGCTGCTCCTGCTCGGGATCCCCAAGACCCTTCCCCAACACCATCTTCTCTTCACCGCGCAGTGGCACCGGGCACAGGCTTTTTGCTGCTGCCCAGTCCCTGCGAGGTGACCCACAGGGAGGGTGGAAGAGGCACAGGGTCCCTGATGGCAGCAGCATCCAAGGGATGCCTCTGCCCACCTGAAACACAAATTGCCCTCGGGGTGCTTCTTCTCACCCAATATTGACCATACAGAGTTGAGGGGCCTGAAGGAGGTGCCTCGGGCTGGCAGGACAGGCAGCAGGCCCAAAGATTTTATAACTGAGAAGCCAGGATGTGTATCGAGCATGGAAAAAGAGTGGAAGAGTTGACGTGGAGGAAGCACAGGGTGAGCAGCTCCGATCCATCACGCCTGCTGGACACAGCCCGGCCCAGGCCGACTCCTGCACGCATATCTCTACAGCACCTCTCCGGCAGCGCTCTTTATCACACCCACACCTTCAAAGTAAATACTACAGAAGTTATCCACGCTGATCTTCCAGAAATGGGGACCCGCTGTCCCAGATGTAACCCTAATTAGAGAGCACTAGAACAAGGAGGGCCTGTTCGACACTCCTCCTGCTCCAACCGGTTGCTCTGCTCGGAGAAGGAAACCTCCGGCAAAACAGCCCCTTCCCAGCTCACCCACCTCTCGCGCCTGCGCAGGGCGATCCCATCATTGCAAAGCTGCACCTCAGCCAGCACCTTGCTCAGGTTATGCAGCCAACCTAGTTTTTCCAGCGGTGGGTGCAGCCAAAGGGAAAGCCGGCGGCAGCTGGCAGGGCTCCTGCTGCCCCGACCCCAGCGCGGGGCTGTGCTGACACCCAGTGGAAACCACGGCGAGACGCCTGGCAGAAATTTTTTTCCTTCTGCTGTGCTATTAAATAGAGTGGAAAATAAAACCTGGTTAGCAGGAAAACATCAGAGCCCTGCCCTCGACAAGAAAACAGAATTGAGTAGTAAAATGAAAGATGGATTAAAGATGCTTTCTGGTGATTTCTCGCTTTATGATACTTCTAGCGCACCCGAAGAAAGGAGAGATGAGGTTGTGTGACATGCCAGACCTTTCCAGGAGGAGGACTCGGAGAAAACTTGTGTGCTTTGCAGTACTGAACACAGTACCCACGAAGCAAACCTAGGAAAAACAATCCCCGTGACCACCTGCAACCTCCCCACTGGCTCTGGGGGTGCCATGGGGGGCTGCAAGCAGCCCCCTGCTCCCTCGCCCTCCCTGCACACAGCCCCAGCCAAGCCTGGGTAGGTCTCAGCAGCGAGGCTGTGGCTGCCATCGCGGGGGACTGGTGGCAGGGGAAGGTTTCTGCTTTGGCCTCTGCAGCTATCACAAACCAAACTGTTCATATCAGCGGCGATGGTGATGGCTAACCAGTTCCTAGAAGGTGAGGAGGAGTTGACTTTTAAATAGGTATCAGGCAAGATTTACAATTGCAGCACAAATATTTTATACACACTAGAAAAAGTTTGGGTTTGGTAAAAGAAAACAAGATCCTCCCCAAACTACAACAACTCCTTTGCTATTCAAGGATCAGGCTGTTACCATGCACGTGGAAAAGCTGAAACATCTGGCAGCTGCAGTAATTGCAGACAGTGTTTGGATGCTTTGGGATGCACAGCATCACAGCTGAAGGCATCAGGGAAACTCAGGCACCCCGCAAGACCCAAATTCTGTTTTGCTGGGCACAGAAGCTTCTGTTTTGCACAGTCACTTGGTCTTTTATATAGTCTGCACAAGCACAGCTCTTATATGTGACATGAGCCTGAAGCAAATACAGAGACAGGGTTTTACACATCAGAGGTATAAAAGCGAGCTGAAAGTGGGGGGACTGGCACACCTCGGCTCTGTTCAGTCTGTTTGCCTCTTGTTTGGATTACAGTATATATTAGCTGATTTTGAAACCACTTTTACAGCAGAAAAGATGCAGCAACAACAAACTCTCCTTTCATGCACAGCTCTCGGAGGAGGTGCAGCAATTAGGGCTAGGTGAGCGATGGGAAGTCTGGGCATGCAGATCCACCTGCCCTCCCCAGAGGCAAGCGGCCCATCATAGCACACAGAGAATAAAAGCTCCTTAAAGCACGGATCACCAATTTGTGATGTGTGCTTCTGCAGAGAATTTACACTTGAGAATTTTTAGAGATTTTACAGTTGAGATCTTTTCTGAAATTATAAAGAGTGCTGCAGTATCTTAATTAGTCTAAAATGTATAAAAATCTCAACGTGAAATGAAAGAAAACAGACAACTCCCAAGATCTTCAACTGGATTTAGTGTTCTGAGTATGTAATTAAGGATGTGTTCCTTCACAACCTCCATTTCACAAGTTATCCCAGTACCACCCTGCTGATCAAAACTGGGATACAGCTACACTTGATTGTCAAAGTCAGCCACCGTACGTGTGATTCTGTCAAACCCACTTTTCTTGTTGGGAAGCTAGTAGCGGAAAAACCTGCTTTTATTTTCCTCCAAATTTTTTCTGACTTAACTTTTGATATCTTCAGTACAAATGAGAGCCATACAAACTGACTTCTAGATCAAGGTTACTTTGAAAAACTTCTGAGCAGTATTATTTTGAAGACATTGGCCTGAAGTAATCAGTAAAGACAAGCTGTGCTCCCTAACGAACCGCAGTGCAGTCTCTCCACGGCAGGTACCTTTTCTCCTCACAGGGCACTACTCGGCTAACTCACACCAGAAGAGACATACACAAACTACAAAGAGACATTTGCAAAGAGACTTTTAGTTGTATCAAAATCAGTTCATCTTACAGCATGTAAAGCAGGAGCGGTCCGTGATTAAAGCACCAGACTGGGAGTCACGAGATCCAGCTTGGCCTCAGGTTACGTGACCTTCAGTAAATTCTTTAGTCTGAAAGAGAGATAAAGCTGAGGACGCTAGTGGGAGATGCTCTGTGAGGAGCTCTGTGGTTCTCAGCTCAAAGGCACTGAAAGGGTGCAAGGTATTCACAATTCATCACGTGAATTTATCAAAGCACCTGTTTTAAGAATGGGGTGAATATAGGAAGTATTTGCATTCTGAGATGGTCGAACCATATACACATAACACAGCAACTACAGAAATTAGGAAGACTTCCACGCTGCCCCTTGCTAACTGGTGGAACGAACAAGGAAAAGCCTAATTTTTGTGGGAGAAGCGGCCCACTCGAAAACAGCGTTTCTGCCCCTAATATTCAACGCGAGAGTGGTCAGGCAGTGAAACACGGAGGTGAAGGGGTGCCTTTGAGAGCGGGCAGTAGCCAGCGCTGCACCAAGCCACAAGCCTGCCCGGCTGCCTTGCGGCCTCTCCTCCTTAAAGCTGCCACGTATTTTGTATTTGTTCTACTCCAGAATAAAATTAAATCACTGGGGTTTGGGACTTGTCACGCTGCTTTATGTTTTGCATGAAAGAAAGGAACAAGCATGTACTGGAAACTCACCTACATAGGCCGTCCTGCCACCCGTCTGGCTTGCTTCGATTTTATCGGTGTAATGATGCTGAAACAAAGTAAAATAAAAATTGTAAGTATTTTACAGCGCCAGAAAGCCAAAGCTAAGAGGGGTTAGTGCTTGTGGTTTAATTCTAGTCACAAACACTACAGTAGTTTGAGACTGGCCTCACAGAAAAATCTACCTCAAGCCTTTCTTAGGGCCAGCTCCCCTATTTCCCTTCCCAAGGATCCCGAGGCCCAATTCCCTCTGGCCACCTCCCAAACGTGCATGAAGTCAACAAGTTTTGCAGCCTTTTTGCACCCTCATCAGTGCCGCTGCGGCTCCTCTGGCAGCTCAGGCTCCCAGGGCAGAGGTCCCACCCAGACCTACGGCAGATGAGGTTTAGAGGCAGCTGTTAGAAAAGCTACTGGCTTTAAAACAAGTTAAACTACTCGGGGTAGAACCCTGAGCAGGTTTACACTAAGTGCCGGCGTAGCCGGTGTCGAGCACATGTATTACTCAGCCTCCTGCAGACCTCTCAGAGATGCAAGCCTCCATGGATATAGCCTAGTAGCTGTGCTTAAACCACAGGAGAAACAAATCTGAGACCCCACGTTTCCTACGGAGGCCTATACCCACCTAGAAAAAAACCCTGGAATTTGATTAGTCCTAAAACATACAAGTTCCTGCGCCAGATACTGCTCACTGTTGCAAGACTGGCAAATCCGGAGCACGCTATATTTAACACTCTTCTCAAACTTTCATTGTATTAAATGCTAATTTTAAACTAAAACTATACAACAATGACAATTCAGCAAGGGCAGCAATTTTCTAAGGGTTTTGGCCATGAATGATAGTGGAATTGGGCACCTCATACGTACAACTCAGCATCACCAAGAACAGAAACAGTGATTGAACACCTGAAAGGTCACAAGGGTTTAAAAACATCTAGAATACAGACAGAAACCAAGCTGGCTGCCTTGATGCTATGGGTAAAAGAGAAGATGATAAAAAACACAGGGTGACATGCCTTCTGTGATAGCTAGAGGGGGGACTTTATTTACAAATAAAGTTGTCTTTCTTTTTATTCTCATTGCTTCTGCACGAAGTGTAAGGGCGTGCACATTCAGTGCAATACACACACAGGTGTGCAAACACACATGTAAAGTGCTAAAAGAGCAACTAATAATCTTAACATTGACCGGTAATTGCAGTGTTAATCTTTCCTATAATTTATAATGCGTGTTTATATATTTTTGTGTCCCTGTAGAGACACTCACTGTCAAATACGGTGCAAAACACAGATTAGATGCACCAGGCTTTTACTAAACTGGCAAAGCAGCTGGGGCACAGATAACTCATTAACCAGGGCACAGCAGGATCCAGAATTGCCACTGACACTTTTTGGAAGAAAAACAACCATCATTTGCCAAATGGCCAGCGGAGATCTGGCACAGAGCCCTGGCGCCGCTCAGTAACCGGCCGAATAATGCAATTAGCTACGAGATTTACCGGCCCCGGTATGCATGAAATGCAGAGCCAATTCCCGGCATAGGAAACCCAGAGCGATGCACTGGGGCAAAGCGACAGCAACGACTGCCAGCGGGGAGAGGGCAGGAGAGGGTGGCTGTTGCTTTTTGGCTGGCACACGGCAGCGGAGTGACTACGAAAGGCTTTGGCAGAGGGGCAGCGACGATGGGGTTGGAGAAGCCAGAGCAATTCAGTTCCCCCATTCCCAGGAAACAAGAAGAAGAAAAAAAAAAAAAAAGGCACAGAAAGCACAGAAAGTTCCTAAGGGATGGTCCTTAACAAGGCAGAGAGGTGCTGCCTGCCATGGGCTGACAGCACGAGCAGCGTCACGTTTATAAATCACACGCCGCTTCCCGTGTTGGACACGGCATCAAAATTTTAATAGCTGCTGTAAAAAATCATTGTATGGAGGAGGAAAATAAATTGCATTCCAAAAGAGACTGCCTCGCCGCAGCCAGTCCTTGCTGTCCCAGCGCCAAGCTTGTGCTTTTCACATACAGCAAGGAAATAAAAATAAATGCAACATGTAACCCTCCTTTAGATCCGTGTGACAGCTGTGCTCTGCAAAACAGGGGTTTTAACAGAAAAGCTTCTGCTTTGCTTAGCCGTGCAAGTTCTCACTCCGGTCACACCTCCTGAAAATTCTTAAGGAAAACTAAGAGAAATTTTAATCTATTGACTTCTGCTTCCTGATGGAGATCAAAACAATCTTTAAATGCATCTAAAAAATAAATATGGCTCATAGGGGCTGCTTTCCACTCTAAAGACTCAGTACTCCTCCCTAATCAAATCTCCTATCAAATTAGTCATAAAACCCCACAAACCCAACATTACTAGCATAGTTTGAGGCCGGCGTAATTCACCCCCTCTGAAACCCTCCTTAAGACACGCTGCATAGCTGGAGCGTAAGTGTTCAGAGGTCAGGCCATCCTCGGGAAGGAATAAATCAGGGAAGGGCATGTGGGAGAGAGAAACGAGGAAATATCGCTGCCAAACGCGTCCCAGACCCTCCGGCCAAGGGCAGCAGCCCAAGCCGAGTCCTCCTGCAGCCAGCTCCAGCTGGAGCATCCCTGCCTTGCAGGACAAATCCTACAGTAATATAAACCAGATCTGGCTGGGAAGAAGATGGTCCATCTCCCAAAACTGTCAGCGACACTTTCTGCTTATCCCTGCTCCAAGCTCAGACCCAAAAGTCTGACCCTTTTTTTTTTTTTGGCTTGAATCTAAAACACACAGCTGAAAACGTATTTTGAGATCTGCTCAGACTTATCTGCAGCAACGACCGACAAAACAGAGTATTTTACTTATAACAGCACCAACTTCTACATTTTTAGGGCAGCGACCCGGGTGGTTTAACACAACACTCCAGATGGCTGCAAAAACAAGCAACAGGAGAACATAACACCTTTTGTACCATGCCTTACAAGAGTAAGGTGATGCAGGAAAACAAGAGTTTGGCTGAAAGATTATGGCTTTTCATTAACAAAAATAACAAACCCTTTCCATTTAGTCTCTCATTTCCGAGGCTTTTTGTTGCACTTGCTTAACTTCTTCCCCTGGAGCTGAGACGGAGCAAATTTCCTGGCGAATGAAGTTGGAGATGCTTTTGGAATGATTTTGATTCAGAAACAAAAGCCTCCTGGGCTTCTGCAGAACTGCTACATGACTGCAAATTCATATTTCATGCTGGTTTACATTCACCTCGAGTATTTCGTATAACAGCGTAGCTTTCCAGAAAGGATAACTTCTTGCCAGCTGGGCTGGTGGTGTTTAATAAGGACAAATGTGGGATCAGCAAGGGAGAGGAAGATCATCAGTGGAAGATTTTGAAAACACTTGGAAAGCTGCACCGTGCTACAGCACAGGATCCCTCACAAGGACTTTGTTTTTCTAACGCGAACTATAATGAACCGCCCTGGGACAGATATTTCTTGCACGTCACTGCGATATGGCAGCACACAAAAAATAGCGTTTGGTATCTGCTTGATTTTATTTTTAAAAGCAGAAAGGAAAGTTTCTTCTGGAAATACTCCGGCTATTCATCAAGATGATTAATGACATGGCAAAGAACCTTTTTTTTTTTTTCTTTCATTAGCTGAAAAGGTATACACGGATATATCAAGTATCTCAGAACTGCAGACTGCACCAATTGCTGAGAAAATTTAAGCCTGAAGACCTAACAACAGGGGACAGAAAGCTAAGCATAGCCAATTAGGGACAGACAGCTCAGGAAAAGCCTTTCCAGAGACAGACTTCCTACATTGCAATCAATTTTAAATTAAAGCTTAAATTTATAAACGATCAGAAAGCCTGTTTCTGCCAAATAAAGCCTCTCCTCCGCAGGGCCACCTTCACTCGCTTCCATCACACCAAGTCCCCGCTGCAGAGCTTCCCAGCCCTTCCCAGAGCGGCTCCTGCTTCGCAAGCCAGACCCGCAGCACCAGCTTTCAGAGCCACGACGGTTTTTCCCCGGTTCTTGGCCCATATTTTCCCTTTCTAATGATATCCACTGGTCCCCCATGAGAACATCCTGCACCTTCCTTTACACTTCCCCGGTACAGCAGTGGCTGTGTGGGCAGCGCGGGCTCCTACGGCATCATCTTATCACGACAGAAACCGGGAGGGAGGCTCTTTGCTCTCCTCAACCTAAACCACCATAAAACTTTTTCTCTTCCCCACGGTTAATCCTACACCCCCCTACAAATAACACAGCTGCCTGCTCCCACGTGCATTTAGTAAAGTAAAATTTAAATTGTAAAGACGCGGGAGAAGGGACGGGAAGAAAACCAGTGTCAACAAATGGAAGAGCAAGCCTGCTTCCCACTTCAAGTGAAGCTGACAAGTGTTTAAACAAGAAAGGGACGACCCCAGGCTGATGCACGAGTCCTGGGGGGGGGGGCACGGGAGCCAACACAGGTGCCACCCCTCACGTGGGGGCTCGGGACCCACAGCATCCCAGAGGCCGCATCCTGCAATACAAATAATCCTTACAAAACATTTTTTTTTTTTTCTTTTTTTACTCTGTAACTCCATCACATGCCAAGACACTGATACGGATACAGGAAGCTGAACATAAACACATTGCCCGCTTTACCAAATATTCAAAGGAACACAACTAAAAATATACACTCGATGGTGTCCCTGAACATCTCAAAGCCACGAAACACCCACACTGGCAGGCTGTGCTGCCTGGGGGCCCCCAGGAGCCCCGGAGCTTGCAGCGCAGGGTACACTGTACCCCAAACCTGTTTTAAGGACCTTCTCCTCCCCATGAATGCCTTGGCTGGAGCTGCTCCACAGTGCCTTCTGATCGGGGTGCACGGGAATGCCGGATCCCCCTGATCCATGTCCCTCTTGGGGGGACAGACGTACCCCCACCGTGCTCCCACCTCCCCCAAGGACCCCCACCATTCCCTCCACCTTTCCACTTCTACCTACCTCAGAGAAAACCCCATGGAGAATCCTACCATAACTCAGTCGCTGCGTGGACTTTTATCACTACCTCTGCTCTTTCTGCGACTTCTCATTAATCCTTGCAAAATACAGAGTGAAAACTTTTTACTCACATCATTAGTATTTTCTCTTCTCCCTCTCTTCTACATTCATACAGGTTATTGCTGAGAGCAGAAGAAATGTGATTTCAGAAGAGGCCACGGTGTTGAACGCAGGATGAACATTCAGGTTCAGAAAAATGAGGTCTAGTTGTGTAATATTACAAAATTCAGAAAATAGCTGCGTGATTCCATCAGTGATTAACGTGCAGCAAATCCCGAGAGTCATCAAACATCTGCAGCTTCAATTTCCCAAGAAACAGCAAGTCCACAGCTACTTTCAAAATCTGGGGAACTTGCTTTCCACTTCCATTAAAGCTAATGAAAGTTTCACTACTGATTCCTACCCCGGCATGATATTTCTGTGCTAGAACATGAGCCCTGTGAAACCCTACCCATTTCTATAGTTTTTGTAAGCGCAGAGGAGTTTGCAGCAATACAATCCTCCCAGGAATACTGCTCCATAGCTTGGCCAAGGCTGAGGTGGCGTTTCCCATGCTAACTCTACGCTGCTTGGAAAGGACTTCTCTCTGTCCCCGTCACGCTGGCTCACATGGTAATTTCTCCTCTGGTGCAGGAGAGGAAGAGAAATGGCCGAGGGTGAGGATTTATGGGGCTGTACCATGAACTTCTGCGGTAATTTGAATTCGCTTTTGCAATGGAGCCTAATCAAAGGATGATGCATCAGGGTTTGGGAAGCTGTGCCCGGGGAGGAAGCATGTTCCCACCCCGCAAGAGGTGTCGTGTTTAGCATCTTCCACAACAGACTCAACATTTCAGCAACACTTGAAGGGATGGTGGAGCCATCATCGCACTACTGTCTGCATCCCACACCTTCCTATAGAGAACCACTCGCGAGCCTGGCTCAAATATACTGAGTCTTTTGAGGAACAGAGCCTAAGAAACTAAGAACTTTCAGTATTCATAAAAAAAGTTATTATATAGCCAAAGAGATATATATTTGAAACAAAAGAAATATCTGAAACCTACAGCACAACTCAATATTTGCATTTAAGTATAATGCCAGCAAGAGATCGGATATGCTGGCAGTGGTTCTGCCCAGGGATGACTGTCGTTTGGGAGCCCTCAGAAATGTCTCCAAATAGCAGGAGCTTTGTTTTTAAACAAAGGTGGTCCCGTCAGCTGGGTGATCACGAAAGCGAGCTTGACCGCAGCACTAGACCCCATCCGTTGTTCTCCTCTAGAGTTCACGTGCCGCTTTAGTGCTTGATTAAAGATATCCTAAATGACTGCAATACGTTTAACGTGAGGATGAAATATGGGATTGAGAAGTCATTAACTGCATACTAATCCCTCAATCTCATTTAGTGGTACTGGGGTAGCATAAAATGCTACTGCTGTCCAGTACTCGCTATTTACTCACCGAATTTTATGTCTAAACCAATTTACAACACAAACAAGTAACTTGTCACTGATGCCATTAGCTCTAAGTCAATGGAAATGCCGGCTAACAGCCTGACGAATTACTGTGAATTCAATTTGATATGCCACACTAATCAAATCGTTTCCTGATCGTCAGAACTAACGAGGCCCCGGCTTCCTACATACGCAGCCTGGCTTCCCGAGCCCTCCCCTGCCTTGCAGTAACCCCCATGTCTGTCCCCATCGTGTTTGTTGTGACCAATCCTCCCCAGCTCAGAGCCACGTGTCAAGGCTGGTGCTGCCGTCCTTCCTCCAGCGTGACAAGACCCCGGTGGGGTCAAGACCGCAGTAGGGTCTGTGCCAGCGAGGGGAGAAGGAGATGGGTGGGCTGAGATGGGCATCAGCCCAGCGTGGGTCCTCCTTCCCAACGGCACCAGGCTAAAAACACAATATACACTCCAAATACCGTTTTTCTCCCCCCCAAAAGTAAAGAATTTAAGCTCGGAATAGAGTATTGCAATTTAAAACTTACTAAAGTAAACTTATTACTGCAACAGGGTGTGTAATCTCAGGATCAACACGAAACCTCCTTGAATAATGACACTTACCACTAATTAAAACTCCTTCCCACACTAATCCCACAACTCCTCGCACATGGGAAACTTCCTCCGTCACGCTGAGCGCCGCGACCCCACAAAGCCCATCACCTGACGGGTGGGAACATTAAAACTGATAAAGTTTAAATGATTTATTTGAAGGCTGGGGCTGCCCCCCTGCTGCCTCCTACTCCCAGCCCTGTGCATTCACCACGGCTATAGAGTCTGGATGGACATAGGAGGCCGGGTGCTGCTGCACGGAGTTTATCTCCAAGCGAAAGGCCTATTTTATTTCTTTTTTTTTTTTTTTTTTATATGTAATTGAGCAGATTTTGTCCCTTTCTGGAGCCACACACGCAACTTGTTGAACCGCACCAAAGCGGCTCCGGGCTGCGCGCTCGGGACTGCTCCTGCGGAGAGCTAAGGCAGAAATAAAACAAAACAAACAAAAAAAACCCACAAAAAAACCGAAACCAACCGAAAAACCGCCTGGGCACCGCGCGGGCCCAGCACCGCCCGCGGCCCACCCGAGGCGGAGTGAAGAGTGGGGGGGGGTGGCCGAGCCGCCCAACCAACGGGGTCGGGCTGGCGGCTCTGGCTGCCCCGCCGGGTCCGTGGAGCCCGTCCCGGCCGGCAGAAGCCACAACCCTCCGGTAAAACCCCCAACCCGGTGCCCCTTCCCCGGCCCGGCCCGGCCCGGTACTCACCGCCCGCCGCTCCCGGCCTCCGCCCGCAGCCCCGTCTCCACGGGCGACCGGAGCGGGCGGCCTGGCCCCGCCCACCGCCCGCGCTCGCCACGCCCCGATTTAGCCACGCCCACAGCAGCGCTCGCCACGCCCCTGTCCCGCTTTAACCACGCCCACCGCAGCGCTCGACACACACCCGCCCCGCTTTACCCACGCCCACCGCATCGCTTTAGCCACGCCCGCCACAGCGCTCGCAACGCCCACCCCCGCCCCGGCGAGCGCTGGCACCCCGCTGCCTGAAATACCCCTTTTATTTTAGAGAATTCCCGTTTATTCCCTAAAATAATCTCCCCGCGGAGGCTCAGCCATCCCTAAAACAAGCATAACGCTGCGGTGTGCCATCCCCCCCACGCCCTCCCCACTTTCCCAGCTCACGCGCTACCTGCTTTCACCTTAGAAATTACTTTTCCTCTTTTTTTTTTTTTTTTAAGGTATAACGGTGGTTTTTTGGCGGTGTGACGTCATGATGGCATAAGACACGCCACGCTGCAGCAGGGGATTTATACAGCTGGCAGCGCTGAACTGGGGAGCTGTAGCACCTTCCCTGATAAGTCTTTTAACAGGGAACACTTTTAAGAAAGATAGGAGCGATATTTTAATTTTTTAATTTTTTTATTCCTGAGCCCAGCGCGCCCAGCCTGAGGGAGCAGAACAGGGGGGACCTGGGGACACACACACACACACATGACACAGCACCCATTCCAAACCCCATCATTTCCCCCAAACCCCATCGAGGCGGTGTAAAGTGCCTCTTCCAGATCTACAGGAAATTGCACAATCAAATCCGGCCTCTCCTGCTCCGAAGGCCAGATTCAGACCTGCCAACGCTGTTTCCGAAGGGATTGCGACAGGAGCAGCGTGGAGCATCCCTGACCCGCAGGGTTGATGGCAGAGCATCCCCGGGTGCTGGACCGGCTGGAGCATCCCCGTGTCCCAGCGCCCGGGGACAAGCTGGGTGTCCTGTGGGGTTTGCGGGAGCGCAGGGCGAGCACCGTCCCCTGAGGAGGAGCAGGCCTGGCCTCTGCAAAGACTTGTCTGCTGCCCAAACGGGCCCGACGTGCCTCTGCTTGCAGGGCTGGGTGCTTTGATGCTGCGAATTGCTCAGGAATACATTTGTCTTCAGAGGCAGAGGAGGGTGTTGATTAACGCTTAAATACAGGTTGCTGCCTGGGAGCCTGCAGGAGCGCTGGTTAGATCAGATTAAGTTTGGTTTGGGCCTTGTTTTTATACCGGACTCACATCTGTTAAAGCCCAGGAGGACACGTGAACGTTCGGAGGTCGCTGTTTCTCCTGTATCTCCTTGGCTATGGGCAGCGATGCGGGGTTTGGACACCCACCTACCCCTCTTCTGCCGCCGGCTCTCACCCACTCACCTTTCCAGTGAGGGACTGGGCACCGAGACTGGGAAAAAGGGAGGATGGGGAGGCAGCTGGGCGGGAGAAAACACCAGTCCTGTCGTGGGGAGGGACAGGGAGGCTGCTGTGCTCAGCCAGCTTCACGCCGAGCGTGTCCCCGCACCGCATCCCGAGCTGCACCTCTGCCCCGCGGCAGGTCTGAGAGCATCGGGAAAATCCCTCCCCGCTCTTTGCCAGGGCTGTGTTTTGTCCGACACAGATGCAGCCCAGTTGTTGCTCTTCTTGGCACAGGCAGGTCTCCACGGACGACGCCAGCCCGTCTCCACAGCCAAGGTTTATGAGAGGAGACGGTATTGCCATCCTGCTTGGCTCCTTTTTATTGCGTGTCTCCTTTTACAGCTTCGGGGCTGTAAAGTGTTGGAGGCACAGAAGGACGTTGTCATGCACTACGCCCCAGCGCAAAAAAACCCAACAAACCCAAAACCCTTAGGAAAACGGTTAAAAGAGAACAAATTCCTCGTGCAATGCCTAATTTAAAAGAGAGAAAGCCACTTTTCCCCAAGCTTCGCCGCCAGCCAGCCAGGGCCCGGGAAGCAATGCCCTCTCGTGGGCTGAAGCAGCAGCTACCCACTAATTCAGTTCTAATGGTGAGCTTAATTAACCAGCGTTAATTTACTACCTGTTGCCTTGGCAGTGCAGCCTTCCTGGGCGAGCAGCCCCCCACCCGCCATTGCCTGACCCGAGCAGCAGCTTTTGCTTGGGGCTCCCATCTCACTCCGGCCAGCTTGCCATGCGAGGTTTGCATGCAGCCCTGGGGGGGGCCATGGGCAAGTGGGGGCCCTGCTGGGCACTGTACTGGGGGGGGTGGGTCTTGTGTGCACGGAAGAACATGCTGGGTGCACTGGGGCATGCACTGGGCACACTGGGTGCACCAGAGAATGTGCTGGTCCCATTGGGAGGGCACACTGGGTGGAATGGGGTGTGCAGTGGGCACACTGGGTGCACTGGAGAAGGCACTGGTCACACTGGAAGGGCACACTAGGTGCAGTGGAGCATTGACTGGACATGTTGGGTGCACTGGGGCATGGACTGAGCACACTGGGAGGGCACACTGGGTGCACTGGGGCATGCACTGGGCACATTGGGTACTGTCTGTGCTGGGGCTCCCCCCTTCAGTACACCCTGCCCCACAGCATGGGCTCCCACCTCCCTGGTTCGTCCCACAAAGGCTCCTTCTGCTTTATATCCCCAATTCCCTGAAAAATAAATGCTGCCACTGAAACATTAGATAGGGGGAAGGTTAAAGGTGGTTTTATTGGAGCATGCATCATGACAGTTCGCAGCACCTCCGCGGCACCCGGCACTCTTAAACACTTCCAGAAAAACAGTGAGTTGCACCAGGTGACCGTGCATGGGACCAGCCTTGCCCCTCTGACTCGGATCAATGGGACCATAAAACTTAAAGCGAGTTTGAACTTTGTGTTTTCTCCATTAAACTTTTATTTTCCTTTTCAGCAGGGGCCGGATAAAGACTCAGCAAGAGGAGATCTCTTGACTTTCCTTCCTTTTTTTCTGTCCCAGACGTGAAAACAAAGGCTGTCTCACCTTTGTCTGAAGTCAGGACTGACTTCTTCAGATCTGCGGTGATACAAGCACAGTTTTTCCTTTCTCCTCCAAATGCAAATATATATATATATGTTTATTATTATTAGCACATATCAGAAGAGTGTTTTAAGCCTAGATCAGAGTGCCCACACTATTAAAAGAGTCTTTGCTTCAGGACCTTACCTGCTTCCCACCTTTTGTCTGTCCAGAAGGACCAGGGGAGAAGCGGGGAGATGAAATGACTTTCCCAAGGACAGGACACAGAGCAGTGGCCAGAACTGGTTCAAAGAAAACGGTGAAAATCTTCCCTGCAGCCAGGCCAGCGGCGCAGCACCCCCCAGCCCATCATCCTGCATCAACCTCGCCCTCGCCCGCCCTTCTGACCACAGACACACACGGGGAAGGTGACACAAAGCAAAGCAACTCTTTGTTCTTGCTTTTCACACATCTTAAACCTGTGATCAACCTAGGCTACTGCAAATAAGTTTTTTGTTATTTGATTCTTTTATTTTGCTCCCCTTAACCCACAGCAAAGTGCGTGAACATTGTTTTGAATGTGAGGTATTAGCAGCAGCCCACACCTGTGGGATTTGGTGCAGTACCCAGGGTGTAATCCTGTCCACCATGACCATTCATCTTTGCTGAACTCTCATTATTTCCTGCATAACAAGGTTTAGAGTTCAGCCAAGGGACATACTGCAATAACATAAACCTGGAGGACAGAAGATCTGGTCTCAGCGTGCACTTTGGCCATGCTGAAGCAAAGCCAGACTTCTTCCGCGTGTTTGATGCTGCTGCTCCTTTCTGCCTCGGATGCCCTGCAGCCCGCTCCAGGGATCACAGAATCCCAGAATCATTTCGGTTGAAAAAGCCCTTGAAGATCCTCCAGTCCAACCATGAACCTCACACTGACCGTTCCCAACTCCACCAGATCCCTCAGCGCTGGGTCAACCCGACTCTTCAACCTCTCCAGGGATGGGGACTCCCCCCCTGCCCTGGGCAGCCCATTCCAACACCCAACAACCCCTTCTGCAAAGAAATACTTCCTAAGAGCCAGTCTAAGATATGGGATGGTGGAGAAGATGCTGCAGCTCCGACGCATCACCCGCCAGGCATCACCAGCATCACCAAGGAAAGGGGCTCCCAAATGCCGGCACTCAGCAAAGCCCATTCCCAGGGACCACCTGTCTCTCTCCCACGGCCATCCTAGAAAGGACACCCACCTTTTCACCCTCTGAAGAGGTTCCTCGTGCCTCGGGGAGGCTCTGAGTGCCCAGCCAAGAGCAGGCGCTTGCCCGCTGGAGCCCGGCACTGAGGGATGCTGCTGAGCAGCAGCAAACACAGCGGATGCTCCCAGCACCTCGGGGCACGTACGCTGAAAAATGATTGTACGTGCAACATACGGTGCACGACCGGCTCAACAAGAGGAACAGCAGTGGTTGCATAAATCTCTCCTTAAAGGCAATTAGTGGAGCTGCTGTTGGCAGGAGCATTGCAGAGAGCAACGAGCTCAAATAATCCAGCTCTGGAGGTGAACATATCACCTCTTCCCTGCCCAGGAATGAGACACAGCATCTAATGCAACACAGAGGCAGCAGACCTTGAAATGAAAAGCAGTGCGTGTTTGCAAGCAGCTAATAACTTCTGGGGTGCTCAGAGATGCTGCAAGCATGGCTGCAGTTGAGGGAGGGGGGGAACCTTGCAGCCCCACTGACAGTGTCGTGGAAAATCAGCATTAGCCTCATGTTCGCAGCGCGGATGAGCGGTGCCCGAAGGTCAAGCGCGTCATCCCAGGGGGAGGGATGCACATAGAGAAATAAAGTGATTTTTTCCATCCGTTTGACCAAAAGCCAACCCTACGCTGAAGGCTGCCAGCAGCAGGGCTGGCCTCTCCGAGGACAAAGAAGCCGTTTTGCACCGAGGTGGGGTCAGTCTGAGCCCCCCGGTGCAAGCGTGGTGCTGGGCTGCCGAGCACCCACCCAGTGCCGGTGTCCAGAGCTGTCTGTATTCAGTGGGAGTTTGTTCTAAAACTGACACTTCTTATGATGCATTTTGACTTTAAGCATTTATCCTTTTGTAACGGAAACTTACTTTGCCAGAAAAATGTCAGCCAGGTGCCTTGCTCCAGCACTACCACGAGCAAACATGCTTTCCTGAACCTGCACCTCAAAGTAAGGTGCTGGACACACTAGCAGCAGTCAGCAAAAATCAAACACCAGTACCCTGCATAAATTACCCAATTCTTTTGCAAGACTCCCAAAGAAATCAGCATGGGGGTCCAAGCCAGCCGAGCCCCCAGGCCCAACTATAGCCCTTCTCCTGGCAGGGAGGACGGAGCTGGTAGGAGCCAGGCGAGAGCAGACAGCAGAAAAGCTAAGTTCTTAGCTTTTGCCCCTCCCTAGGAAATCCTCAAAACTGTGTCATGACCCCCACAAAAAAACCCCAGTGTTTTTTCCCCAGGAGCTGTTCAGATTGTGAATTTTGACTTGGCTCTGCTGAGCTTGTATTTAACTAGAAATGCATAGAAAAATAGTCCTGAAAATAGCTGAGAGCAGGCGAGAGCTTGCTCCTGGTTAGGTGCTGGCACAGGGCAGAGGTGGTTGTTGTGTTTTTTGGGAGGGGGGTGGTCCCAGCTATCCTCTGGGTTTAGCTCACTGGGCACAGAGTCCAGAGTAATGGTTACAGACAGGTACTTTATAAATAAACGAGACAGATGTGCACAGCCAGCAGCCGAGAAAGGTTTTCTCTGGAGCAGAAGAGTAATCAAATTCTGTGCAGACGCATGGAGAAGGAGAACCGGAGGTAGAGGAGACAGCACAGTTAATTTACAGGGCAGTCATCCCTCCTCGCTCCTTCGGGCAGGGGTCAGAGCCTGCGGCTGGGACCGTGGGCCCCACTCCCCCATCGCTGTCCCTGCCCCGTTAACAGCTGCTGTTCCCTCCCGTGATGGCCCCTGTGCCGGCTCCGTCCCAGCCACCCCAGCACTGTGCTTTCTTTCTTGCATTCCCAGAGCAAAGCCTGAATTAATGAGCCAAAAAAAAAAAAAAAAATCAATATCTTGGCTGTTTTGTTGAATAGACTCTGCTAAAGGAGAAAGACCAAGAGAAAAATATTGCTGTTCCCCTCTCCCAGCCAGCTCCAGCACAGAAAAGGGCAGGGGGGTCAGTCTGCAGGGAGGTGTCCTGGGAGGGGGCACCAGCACCTGCGATGTTTGGGGAGGAGGGTCAGAAAGGTCCCCCAGACTCTTCTGGCAACACAAAATGCATAAAGGAGCAGGATGCCCCAGCCAGCTACAGTGTTGTTGGAGAAGAAGCCAGAGCCCAGGCTCCCCTGGCTTTGCTACCTCTGCTTGCTCGCCCATGTCCCAAGTAGCCAGCCCTTGGCAATATGGCTTGAACCCTCCCTGTGCTTATTTTCCCTTAGCATTTATCATGTGTTTCTTTCACAAATGAAGGAGTGTCTCATTTAAATCCCCATCACTGGGCTGGCGGACCGGCCTTCCCTGGAAACGGCTGTCCAAAGGGAGTGAGTGTGATAAATTACCCTGTCCTGTGAGAAAAACCACAGCATTTTACACCATGCGTGCAACTGGCACCATACCGCAGACTGAAAACATGCAACGGCCTGAAACTCCCTGGTAGGGCTGTGACCTTCCCATGCTCCAGATAACTGAAATCCTCCAACCGATTACACTGCAACATCACACGTAATAAAAAAAATTATTAAACACCAAATATCCTTCTGTTACGCATGACTCACATCATGGACAAACACCAGCCACGCTTCAGCATCCTCTGTCTTGCATGTAAAGACTAATTTTTCACCTAAAGAACAACCTAACAAATCAATGCCTGGAATTATGCCTGTGGGAAAGAGTAATTTCTTACAGTCAACAGAAATATTTTCCATTTTTGAGCCACGTTCTGGCTAATCTTTCCAGATAATCAAGAAATCAGCCAATCTCCCCGTTCCAGCTTGGCCAGCTGGTAAAGCATCTGACAGCAGAAATAGCTGAAACAATTTGAGCACAAACATCCCCTTCTTTATTCATTTTCTTCCCCTTTTGTGGGCTTTACTTTGTAGAAATGCCATGTCAGGACTGCACAGGCACAGACCTACATCTTGCAGCTTCGGTGCGCTGCTCCTCAGAGTCAGAGGGAGCATATTCCGTTACTCCCTCGCCTCCATATTCATTTCAGCAAACCCATATGGCCCTGTATAGGGCTGAGCATTTTGCAGAGGTAGGTTTTATCTTCTGGATGGGGTCTGCTCTGTCCCAAATCCCTCTGAGGAGGGATTTTCACTGCCTGGGTGTGAGCTGCTCGTCCCTCACCCGCCGGGAGCCCACGAGCAGCCTGAGGCAGATAATGGGATACAGGGGTTGGAGAAAACCATGTAAAAACAAAGGAGAAACGACAACGTGGGAGAGAAGAGTCTTCATATCTCCATCCTTAGATATTTTTAGTCTGAAAAGCACAAATGCATCACTGAGATATAAAAAGAAAGCTCCCCGCTGGTCCCTGTGCTGGAGACTTCGGTGCGGTGCTCTGATCGCCTCCCACCCTGGTCAGACGCTTGCCCTGCGGCAGGGTGGGAGCGGGGCCTCTTGGGGGGGTGGGAGGGAAAGAAACAGCCCAGCACAGAATCACAGAATCATCTAGGTTGGAAAAGACCTTGAAGATCATCTAGTCCAACCACAGAATCATCTAGCCCTCTCTGTTTGGGGAGTGGGGCCGGTGATCCTCGTGCTGCAGGAACAGCCTGGCTGCTGGTGGCAGACAGCGGCACGTTCATCCATCCCTTCTTTATGGGCAACAAGAAACTTGTATTTACACACGGGCACAGTGCAGCGTACGTGCATAAGCTTTTCAGATACTGATCCTTGAGAAAAACAGAAGAATTACTCAGAAAAAATCTGTCAGATATGACTGATTTCCTCTGTTATCTGGGTGGAAAAAGAGGATGCATTTTTAAAAGGGGAGTTATTACATCCTTGCCCGTGCTGTCATTCTGGGTAAAAAGGGGTAACTTTTTCTGTTCTCCACTGCAAGAAAAAGATTTTGGTTTCTACTGGCAGCACTGCCTCTTGGTGTGGAGGATGCAATCACGCCGTGGTGCTGTGTCACACCGAATGCGTCCTACGCCCCTCTCTTGTGTCAGAGGGGCTGCAGGAGGTACTTGTGGGCAGCCCACTCCTGCACTGCTGCAGGCTTAGCCCCGGGAGACACGGGCTGGGCAAAACTCACCCAAAGGCTTTGCTGAGCAGTCGGTGTTGATGTTTGCAGGATTCTGCCTATTTCTGGCTGACAAACTGCAAACGCAAGAGCCATGCCTCTCCTGGGTAACCCGGAGCACGGCTGCACACTCGGGTTGCTCAGCCATGGATATTGTTATGATGTTGACGTGGTTTATTTTAGCCTCACCTCCGGGTACAAACAGCTGTCACCGCAGAAGTGCCCTTGCCGAAAAGCAGAGGTGAAACAACAAGACTCTTGCTGGCACTCAAGACTCAAGGCTTTTACTGCTGTGCTGCCCAGATGTTTTAGCACTGGGGCAGCGTTTAGAGGAGGAGGAAAACCACCTCCCACTAGCTGGGGGAGACATCACAGGCTCCGCTGGTGACACGCAGGGGTCTTGTCACGAATGTGTTAATAATATATCGTTATCAGTAAAATGTTTTAAATTGCAGTCATTAAAAATAGATCCAATGCCTTCCAGGAGGAGACTATTTCCAGCTGGGAACACACATGTACTTTGCTCTGGAGTTACCATTGTATTTACTCACACCAGCAATGAGGTTACCTCTGTCTACAGCTGCTCGTGGAGGACCAAGTTTTCATTCACTGATTTGCCTAGATCCACATCTGCCCTATTAAGTAGCTCAGGCAAAAGCTGCAGACCTGCCTGGCCATTTGGTGCAGAGGAACAGCCTAGAAGAGCAGGATGAATTAATCCTGTGTATTAAGGATGGTGCGAGTGCTACTCTGGCAAACTATGCAGGCTGTGCAGCGCCGAATTCCCTCGGACCCCCTAGAGCCAAAGGGACTGAGCACCTAAGCCACTTCAGCACTTCTGGGGAAAAGCTGCGTACAAGGAGAACTGAGTTTTGTTTGGTTTCAGCTTCTGATTCTTTGCCAGCACTTGGCCAAGTGCTTAATTTTCACTGGAGATAAACAGAAGGAGTCAGTCTCCAACAGATAGAGATCACAGCATTTACCTGAGCTAAATAAATACAGATACAGAATTGACCCTGAATAGCTTGAGAAAATCCAGGTTTCTCCCGCAGCTGAGCCTCTGCGGGCACAACTCAGGACACGTGGGCCTTGCCTGTCCCCAGGAGCACTAAGGATGCTGTCACACGCCAGGCTACTGCTTCCCGCTCTCAGTTACCCGCTGGAGCGGGAAGGGCCCCATCACCTCGTACCATTTATTTATCCCTGTCAGCAGAGCTCACGGGAGGGTTCACAGAGAAGCCACCTTACAGCAGATTGGCTGCACCTGCCGCCTCCTCAAGCCATGGAGCAAGTTCTCTGCACAGGCTGCCAAGAAGCGAGGGGCCGTGGTGGTCCCCCCACGCCCCCCTTTTCCACCCAGTTAAGGACTGGGGGCAACGGGGGGGCTGCAGGTGCAATAGGGATGTTTGGGTTGGAAGACTGGTTCTGTGCTAAGCCAGGAAAACACAATCTCTTTGCCCTATTCCTTTCCCCTCTAATTTTCAGACTTTTGCATTATTAAAAGGGGGGAAAAAGGAAACAATTAGGGGTAGCAGTGCTAGCCTAGCACGTGGCAATATCCATTAACTAGGAAGCTGCTCTGCTGCAACTAGCTTTAAGCGGTCTTTAGCATTTTCACTAGCTCTTAGATGCTTTTGACGTACTTAATTTATGCCCCAGAAAGTGTAGAAGATGGCAGATGATGATTAAGAAGCGCTTTTACTCTTCTAGAGTGCGCCAAGTACCTTGTAGCTACGGACCACGCATATAAAGCAATATTGCTTATTATTCAGAGCTGTTTGTTACATTAATCATGTGCCTACTTCGCTCTGGGAAGAGGAATTAGAATATGGCAATATTCTGTCTGCTTGTTTTTAAAATACATGTGTGGGTGGACACTCCAGCTACTGCTCACATTTTTCTCTTGTGAGTTGCAGGAGAGCTGTTCGTGATTCTCCTCCCTGGTATTTTCTCTTGACACTAATTTTGTTGGCCAGACTCAGGAAGGAAGCTGCCTCAAGCCAGTCAACAAGTGTTGCATGGAAATTATAAGTATTACTAATTGACAAATGTTTGAATTTCTGGATTGCAGTGGAAACCTTGGAATGGCTTTAAAATGAAAGGTCCTATAATATTTTTCTTCCAGCAAAGCAGCAGAAGGCCTGCAGTGCTATTATCTTTGTCCATTAAAACACTCCTGATTTGACATCTTTTAGTCTGAATATTGCTTAACAAGTTCTCGGAAATGCACTGCAGTGCTGTTTCTGAAAATTATTTAAGAGCTCTACAGCAGCAGAAAGCAATGCACTGATTTTTAAGAGCAAGATTTGAGCCAAGCTTTAAAGCACGCTTGGGATCCTGAAAGGGACATCTAAGGAAAACCGGTGTTAATGCTCCACCCAGTCCACATTGCTTCCAAATTAAAGCACCTGCTTGCTGGAGAAACTGAAAGAGTGGGTCAAATTAGTGCTGGAAATACATACCTAGCTGGTCAGAGCTAGGAATTGCCAGTCCTCGTTAAGTCCTGAGAGAGAGGGTAGCGAGTAAACGCAGTAAGTGACTTTGCCTGAAATGTCTTGGCCTTCACCCAGCCATCCAGGCTACTGACAGGGCTCACGATTCCTTCAGGACGTTGCACTAAGGATTTTTACAGTCAACTGCATTCACGAGGCAGTGGAAAGACATTATGGAGGCATTAACAGCGAGTCAACAAGTTGTATCAGTGTCTTCCATGAGCTTGTCTCACCACATCTGAACTCGCGAAGAACATTTCAGAAAAACAGTGAGTTCTGGGATTGACTTAGGAGAGGGGAAAAAAGGAGAGAAAAACAACCAACTTGGGAAACAGTGAGTTACCATTCTGCTCGCCAGATACGAACACTGTGTCAAGGCATGTCTCCAAGCTGAAAAGTTTACAGGATGCATGAATAGCTCCATAAAAAACATGTTGTCACTGTCTTTCATCAGCATACCTTCTGCTTTTTTCTTTTAAAAAAACAGATCTGTTCACTTTTTAAAGCTGCATTTATTCAAAAAAGGCTAAAGCATTTACTTCTAACATACACTCCTTACACTACAAAACACTTTAATCCTTGAAGAGAAATCATTGTTCCTTTAATTCAGCAAAATCCTTCCTCATGAGAAAGAAAACTTAAGCATGTGTGCAATAAACTCCTCAAAGGCTATCTGCAAGAGGCACATATTACTTCAAGACTAGTTTTAGCAAAAACTTACCCATCAGTCCCTAAAAACAACGGATCTTCATCTGTTCTCCAGTTAGTCTGAGGGCTGTAATTCTACAGCTACACCACTGCTCCAGAATAACAACGTTAGCCCAAGGCTACTGGTTGTAAGAGAGCAAGAGGAACGATGCCACCGTCTCTCCCAGCACACACGAACCCACCAGCGCCGGGTTATGAGGAAGCAGATCCAAATACAAGGTTTAGGAAGTAAAGTTCATTTACAGATGGAATGTGGACACTGTTTCGTAACGATTAACGGGCGTCCCCAAGCGAGATGGTATTTTTCACTCTGTTACTAACTATAGGCATTCTCTACATAGCTCCCTGGAAGATTGTCAAGATATTGTCCTGTAATTTAGATTTGTATGGAACTTTTAATAGCCAACATCTTGACAGGCATCAGTTCAATGAAAATAAATTTCCCTTCTTGTAAGAATGATAGATTACACACACACAGAGAAATCAGACTAGTTCAGTTTGTATGGAAACAAACACAATTATACAATTTATTTATTAATACAGGTTTAATTTACAATACAATTGATCTAGCACACCCAAAACTTAGCTTATTTACACACCATGAAAGGCAGCTGCACCAGGTGTCACTCGTCCCCAGTCTGCTCTAGGCTCCTAGGCTGGGACCTGGTGGGCCTGATGCCCCCCCGCACCTTCCTGCATCCCCAGTGGCACCCCAGCATCTCCCCTCAAGCATCTCCATGGCCCACGCAGTCCTGTGGGACCTCCTCTTGCAGCCACCGAGGCAGCATGGGGGATCTGCCAGAGATTCTCCCAGGTGCAGGAGGGATTGAGCCTGTTTTGTCCCCATTAGTTGTTCCTCATGCTCTGTTGGAACCCAGTCCCCCGTGAGCTCCATCCATACCACGCGCAGGGAAAACACCGCAGCGATAATGACACATTACAGAACATCTTGGCTCTGTGAATAATTGCAGATACACGCTGCCCTGCCTTTGCACAGGCATCTCCACGAAGGCAGTGGGAGTTGCAGAGACATTATTAGGTCTCATGACATTTTAAAAAGGCTTCAATATAAAATGTCTTATAGGGGTTTCAAAGGCTGGAATGGAACTGAAAGTCTTTGCAATAATAATTGCCAGATGCTAAAAACGACCCACAGAGAAGCATTGCATAATTGCTTGGAAATGAAAGAACAGAGAGATCAAAGTCCATGAGCAAAGTTAGAGAGGAAAAAGCCCGAGTTATTTTCAAGCAAAGCCATTACAGCTGCTTCTATAGCTGCCCTTCAGCTTGACTCACCCCCGACTGCAACAGAAGCGAAGGTGACACACAGCAGTGGCACAGAGGACTACACCCGTCAGCACCACAGGTCCGGCGCAGGAAGCTTGTGGGATATCATCTCCAGGAAGAAAAATCAGGCGTAGAGCCTTTGTATCAGCTTGGCAAATCGGCGCTTTATTTTGGCAAGTAAGCGTGACACTTCAGTCAGCACCGAACGCTCATGCAGAACTCGCTTGGGTTCCTGAAATCATAACGAGTAAGATTTTCTGCTGAATCGAGTGGTGTGAGGGCTCCGGCTGTAACTGGGGCAAACTCCCCTGGCACACACGGAGCCACCGACCCCTCGTGTTTGTGTGGGAACAGCCTGAGGAGACTGGAAAAGCAGCTCACGGACAGACACGGGAGACAATGGAGCATCAGGAGTCAGCACTGAGTGTAAGAGTTGTTCAAATATGAGAGATATTAACATGGACACAAACCTCAGGGCTCTGTGTATTAGTCTGCAACACATGAACAAATAATGGCTGAGAGAACAGGCCCTTCTCTAGCTAACATCTTACGTAGAAAACCAGCAGTTATTAATAGACAAGAATGCTTTCAAACTAAGAAAGGGTGTGTACTTTCCAGCATCTCCTGATCCGTATTTTGTTCATCTTCAACAACAAAATCATTTCACTAGAAAAGTGCTATAAAAAGAAGCAATCCCTCTCTCCCTTGTCTCTTGCGTCAAGACTCTGTTGCTGTGTAAAAATCAAACCTACGGTGCAGTCCTGAAGTCCTTACGGTCTTCTGCTTGGACTAATACATACACAAAGTAGAAGATCTACGGCATAGGCTGACAGAGAATATTTGCACCGATTTTCTTGAAACCTTTCTCAACCATGCACTGCAGATGAGGCTTATCATGCTTGTCTCTTGCTAACAATAGCCAAAAAGAAAAAAGCAGAGGGAGGGAAGACAAGAGATACACTAAGCCCAAGTCTCCAGTCCTTTGATTTGTGGGAAGTATCTGCTAAAAGTTTCTATCAGAGAGGACTTTGCTTTAAACATGCAGCTTCCAGATGCAGATGTTTCTTCCTGAAGCAGCATCACCTGAACTGACTTGTCGTGAGTCTCAACTAACACCTGGGTAATTTGGATGAAATAAGAGAGGGGGTAGAAAAAATATCTAAGAGAACTTGCAAGAAAAGATTGCAAAAGTAGTTTTAGCCACATGCAAAACCAGACTGACAGTTGGGAAAGGAAAGGCAAATTGCCAAGATAACCAGCTAGTAACCCACTGGTACTTACAAAAACCCGATTTCCTTCATGAAGGAGGCAGCTCTTGCTTAAGGATGCCAGGAATCACCCCTGGGTTTGGAGCCAGAGGATGTGGAACCTCCTACCTTAGCAAACAGGGAAAGTCAGGGTAAGGGGGGGAAAAAAAGCAAACAGCCCGATTATATGCAGGAATAGCTGTAATCACGCACAGAACTGCCGAAGTCTCAGGAATTGCAAAGCACACAGGAAAACTTAACTTCTACCGTGGAAAAACTGCGTCTTTGGTAGGCAAGCCAGTCTGTCTGCCAAAAATGTAAGCATCTGGAGCCACATCCATGTTCATTTGCAGTGCAAATGCCTAGCTTTGTTAAAGATTTGCTCCGGTCAATAGATTCCTGAAAGCAATTTTTGAAGTATACACATTACAGATACTATGATGTCTTTTGAGCTAATAGGCTGGAAATACTTAAAAACTAGCATGTACTCACAGGAATAGAGATGTTTGTTTCTGACATTTTTTCTCTTCTGTAAACTTCTTGCATTAAAAACTTGTAGTCACATGTAATTGCTAACATTGAACATTTATTTTTTTAAAAAAATAAACATGCAGAAAGCCATCCTCTTTAAAACCAACAGATAAAATAATCCAGCGGAGATTTTAGAGAAAAGCAATAGCCCTATAAGGCATGGATTCATCTGAAACCTCCAGCAGAAATGTATTTTCTGTGGGAGTCCCTGCTCCGATTACACCATGCAGGGGTGCGAGTCCAGCCAAAGTCAATCACATCACAGAGCACTTGCCTTGCAGTTTATCTTTCTTTTTCTGCTGCTTGGATTTCTTTCCGTCCACTTGGAGACTGACAGTTCTCCTCTTCTCCAGATTCAAGAGCTCCTGGAAGAGCTCCTGCACGTTGTAGTTCATTTTGGCTGATGTCTCCATAAAGGAGCACTTCCACTTGCTGGCTAGCGCTTGCCCCTCGCTGGCATCCAGCTCCCTCTGGGTCTCGTCACTTTTGTTACCCACCAACATTATTGGGATTTTTTGGATGTCCCCTTTAATCTGACAAATCTGTTCAAAAATGGGCTGAAGATCTTCCATGGACTGCCTGCTGGTGACCGAGTACACCAAGATGAAAGCATGCCCTTTGGATATAGACAGCCTCTGCATAGCAGGGAACTGATGGCTTCCCGTGGTGTCTGTAATCTGAAGGGTGCAGATGCTCTTATCACAGCTGATTACCTGCCGGTACGTATCTTCGATCGTAGGGATATAGGTTTCCCTGAAAGTTCCCCTTACAAAACGAAGGACCAAGGAGCTTTTGCCAACCCCTGCTGCTCCGAACACAACCACCCTGTAATCATTGCTTTGTTCAGGCATGTTTGCTGCGCTGCAATGCAAGATTTTAACTGAAAAAGCCCGAGTTCTTCAAGTTTACACACCCCTATACAGAGGCGGCCTGCGGAGAAGGGAGAGGGAGGGAGGTAAAGGGGAAGAGGAGCAGGGGGAGAGAAAGAAAAAGAAATCGTTCACACCACCTCGGTAATTTTACGGTACGTTACTGAAATAAGCTATTAAATAAGTCACTCCCCTCCCATCCTTTTTTCTTGCGTTAAAGAGGAATAAACCACTATTCCCCACCCGCCCCGCATACATCCCATGAAGACTGAACGTTATGAGAAGCGAAAACGAATTCACCTGTAGCCATCAGCTCCACCGCCCAGCGAAACGAGCCTGCGATCGCCCACCAGCCCTGGGGAAACTGCCACCTCCGGCCGGAGCCCCGCCGCTGCGGGCAGGCTCGGCTCGGCGCCTCCCTCCTCCTCCTCCTCCTCCTCCTCCTCCTCCTCTTCCTCCTCCCCCGGGCCTGCGGGGAGCTCCCCCACTCCCGCTCGGCTCCTGCGGGCAGGCAGTGCTCCCAGGGCTTTCTCTCCCTTCCTAGATGCTCCTTCCACCCCCGAAAGCGGCGGGAGCTGCCGGGCTGGGAGAGCCGGGCGCTGCGGCGCCCTGAGGGGCGGGATGGCGGCTCCCGCAGCGGGCGGTACCACTCCCCGGCCAGGGCAGCGGGCACCCGGCCGGCCGGCACTCTGCCGCGCCGGAGCCCCCGACCTGCTTACAAAAGCCTCAAAAGCCCCATAAAAATCCCACCTTCCCCTCACAAGCCTCATTAAAAGAAAGAAAGAATCAACACCACCGCCTCAACCTGGTGGTTAAAGCTGTCGGAGCCAAGTTTCGGTGCTCCATCCCTCTAATTCCACACAAGTGTCTTTTTTTTCCCTCCATCGCACCTCCTTTAGCCCCCAGGCGTTGACAGGCTTCGCCGGCTTTCACCCAGCCTGCACCCTCCCCAGCTCACATTTAAGGCTTATTTTCTTTTAACATTTAAAATATGGGTCTGCTTTCCAGCCCCGCCGTAATTGGGGACGACGTGGGGCACCCCTGCAGCCCTCCCCCTGAGAAGCCACCCAACCTTTCAGGCTATGGCCACCAAGGTCCACTCCTTTCATTTGGCTGCCTCACACTGGCAAATAAAGAGTTGTATTTCACAATCACAGGTTGTGTTTCTCCTCATTTATTAGAAATTTCCCCAAAACACCGCCTCTCCACACCCCCTCTCTGAAGGCGGACCGGATCACCAGTCCGTATAACGCGGTGCTTGGCAGGGGAAGGCGGCCATGTCCCTGCTGCTGCCCCTCCAAACCAGGGCTGAGAGAGCCAGGCCCGCAGCGGCCGCTCCCTCAGGTCCCCGTCCTGCCCGGCGCGTCCTTGCCCCTCTCCACCCAAGCCGCTGCCATGGTGGGTAGGAGAGGGTGCCCAGCGGGAGACAGCGGGACTCAGCCCCTTCCCCATCCCCGCCGCCCCTCAGGCCACAAAATGGCTGCCGGCCCTCAGGGCCACACACCTGCACCCAGGGAGGGACCACAGCAACCTCCACTCCAGGGGCCAGGCGCAGCCCGTTAGCGGGTTAATACGGACATTGAATTGTTTGCTGGAGGGCACCTTGGAGCAGAGGGTCAACATTTGCTGTTTGACAGGCGCAATTTTTTTAGCCCTGATTCCTGAGGACAGCCAGTCCCAGCTTGTACTAACAGCAACATCTCCCACCGTGACAATTAAAACCATCCTTGTCTCTGCCTGTGACCGGGAGGGGGGTGTTGCATTGCCTGGATGAGAATTCTTCTCTTTTTTTTCTCTAGAATGGGCTTTTTTCTGAGCACGACCTTGGGCTTGGATCAGAGCTTCCCATCTGGAAGTCTGCAAAAAGCCACGGGTCCCTGGGCGGCTGTCGGGGAGTCGCCAGCATGGAGCTGAACTACCTCAGGGGGAGAGGACGGTCCCCAGCCAGGCCCTGGGGAAGCTGCAGCCGGGGCTGGGAAACGAGGACTATGCCAATTTTAAAATGTGACAAAGGGTATTTGTGGTGCCTCGCTGCCAGGACATTCAGCAGGAAGAGAGCAAGGGGGACAAACGTCCCTGGCTAAGGGGGTGTCTTCAGGGTCTGGCTATCTTCTCTGTAACTCTCGTGCTGCCCAAGACCCCACTTTTGCAAAGCTTCACTCTTTTATTATTGTTGCAGTTAAACTACAGCAGGACACACTCTGTAGCTGAAGGGACCAGTACACCCGCCTGAGGACCTCCCTGTGCCACTGACCTCAGGATGGGACAGTCCAGAGCTCTTTCCCCCTCACAGAAGTTGTAATTGAAAATGTGGTTAAAGATGGTGCCACAGATGTTTCCCATGATTCTGTGGGCCACAGGGCCTGGTTTGGAGAATAACAACTCTAAAAGGGGCAAATAAAATATTTCTGAAAGTCTGCAGGAACATGGTTCTCCTCAGTTTCTCCTGCAGACCACCTGCCTGGCCCTGGCCTCCTGTCCACCCCAGCCACACACCTTTCTGCATGGCCCTTTGGTGTCACATCTCAGCAGCAAGTGTGGCCACTCCGGTCCCCTGCCCCTCCTGTGCTCCCCGTGCAGACCGGTGGTGACTGTTTCTTTTACAGGCTAAACTCTAAGAAATAATTGCTTATCCCAACACATGGTGCTTACTAACGTAGAATCATAGAATCACAGAATAGTTTGGGTTGGAAGGGATGTTAAAGATCATCTAGTCCACCCCCCCTGCCCCGGGCAGGGACGCCTTCCACTAGCCCAGGTTGCCCAAAGCCCCGTCCAACCTGGCCTTGAACCCTTCCAGGGAGGGGGCAGCCACAGCTTCTCTGGGCAACCTGTGCCGGGGCCTCACCGCCCTCACAGGGAACAATTTCTTCCTTACATCTAATCTAAATCTCCCCTCTGTCAGTTTAAAACCGTTTCCCCTCATCCTATCCCTACCCCCCTGATCAAGAGTCCCTCTCCCCTTTCCTGTAGCCCCTTTCAGTCCTGGGAGGCCGCTCTAAGGTCTCCCTGGAGCCTTCTCTTCTCCAGCTGAACCCCCCAACTCTCTCAGCCTGTCCTCACAGGGGGGTGCTCCAGCCCCTGAGCATCTTCATGGCCTCCTCTGGCCTGGCTCGAGCAGGTCCGTGTCCTTCTGTTGTTGGTGCCCCCAGAGCTGGACCCAGCACTGCAGGGGGGTCTCCCGAGAGCGGAGCAGAGGGGAAGAATCCCCCCTCTCGCCCTGCTGCCCACACTGCTCTGGGTGCAGCCCAGGTTTCCCGTGGTCAGTGTAGACAATAGACTTCTCCCAGTTTATGCCTGTTGAGGACCTGGCCTTAAAACAAAGCCTCAGACCTAACTGAGTGGATAGTTGCAGACTCTGTAACCTCCTCCTTGGCACAAGGCAGGGCAGCCAGCAGGAGCTGGGGTCTTGATGCCAACATACTGCAAAGCACCGGAGTGTTTCCCGGAGCTAACACCTCCCCTTCCTGCAGGGCAGTGACTGGCGCCAGCCCTTGCACCACCACGTGCCAGAATTATTGGGTGTTAAGGCTGCAGTTGTAGTTGTTCAGTCAGGGGGACAAGACAGGATGAAGCAACAGACATTTAAGGGAGAAACTGGTCCAGTTCCCTGCTTGAAACCATTTCTGCAGCTGCTCAGCTGGTGCCAGGGTCTGGTTGGACAGGAATAGAAAGGGATCCCACCATTCAGAAACTCTGGGCAGGTTTGTTTGGTACCTTGCCCCTGTCTGAAGGGATGCTGAAGAGGCTGTGCTGCAGAGGAAGGGCTTCTTATGGAGAAAGGTGCTGGTGTGAGCATGGCCACATATGCAATGGGAGCTCGCCCTTGCCTCGAGGCCTGTGAATGGTTTTCATTCTTCCTGATGCTGGAGAAAGCCTTTGCCCACACCAGCACCCACTTTGTTGGGTGTGTGCCTCTCTTTGTTCTGAGCAGCAACTCAGGAAGAGCAGATCTATGCCAGGAACCAAACGGGCTTTGCACGAGGAGGTGGTTAATGCTGTGACACTCTTCCCTGTCAGTGGGGCGGCAGCTGCAATCCCCCCAGGGCTCAGGTGCCGCTGAGAAACTAAGGAGTAACAACCGAGCATCTGCAGATAAGCTAGAGACACGCTGGTACCACCAATTCCCACCTCACTGCTGGGGTAGTACCTGCTGCGTCCAGAATCCATCGGCACAGGCACGTCCTTGTGTCAGGAGATTGCTGCTCATGTATTAGCAGGCAAATTTCTGATGGCTGAAGAGGCAATGCTTCCATTCCCAGGTAGCCTCTCCTTGCTTTGAGGAAAAAACAAAAAAACAGTGGAAGTATCCTGAAGGCATTGAGAAGCTTCCCTGTGTGTTTCTCCCCACCTTTGTACTCACTGTGCTTCTGCCTTTTCCTGCTGTCACATCTTTTGTCTTCCCGCTGTACGTTTTTAGCCTACTAAAAACTAACGCAGTTCATGAACCATTTATGCTTAGGGCTGGAACTGGATTATACACAACCTGGTCACAACCTGACTTCTGGTGGCCCCAGATCTTTCCCACTCTACGTGGACACTTTCATGGAAAAATCTACTGGCTGGCCCATCCCCAGCGTTGTAGCATCTGTTACGAAGCCTGCGCCTGCTGTGCAGAAGGCTACTGCAGCAATGCCATTCCTATTTGGGTTTCTGTCTCTTAGTTAAGCAATTTCTGTCTGTAGCCAAATCTCACTTTGGGAGGTACAGCAGCACCGAAAGTGCTAGTGAGCACTTGTGGAGGAAACACTTCTGAGTCCTTCCCTGAGCTTATTCTTCCAAAACCATTTGTGTTTTTTCCAGGTTATCATTTCTTATTTCTCTGATATTTGCTGCATCACTGACTCCATAGTATTTTCCCATCTATTTTAAATCCACTTCTATCCTTACTGAGCAGCCCTGTAATGCTTGCCTCCTATCCCAAACAACAACAAAAAAGGGTCTTTAGACCTATTCATACTGCTCTGCAGTTTTTTTATCCAACACAGAAAGCCCAGGGGACTTTCTCAAGGAACTTCGATCTTGACATGAAGCCCTGTCAAGTCCTGTCATCATTCACTGCATTGTTTACTAGGGGAAAACGAAAGCAGATGCTCAACTACTGGGCCAGCTGTTTCAGACGCAGAAGCAAGCTGTCTCAAAGTCAGCTGCTGATCAAGATTAGGGCTGATTCTCGTCTCAGCTACACAACATACCAGCAGAACCACCTGATTTTTGCAAGGCGCTCGGAAACACCCAGGATAGAACTTGGATCAAATCCATCCAAAAGTAAGGGGAGCTAGAAGTGAGACCTTCCAAAAGAAGCCTCTAAAGCCAGGAAGGTGCCCAGTTGCACTGAGCTACTTTGAAAGTTCCCATCTGAAATAATAATAATGATATAATGATGTAATGAAGCAATAATAATAATAATAAAGAAAATGAAAACGGGAATAAACTAGATCTCTTTAATAGTACACTAATCAACATTGCTTCATGCTTAATACAAAGGGATGAAAATTAGTTCTAATAAACCATACTTCTATTACATTAGAGAATTATTAGTGCTGCAGTCACAGCTGCTGAATCACAACTGTGTGGAGAGCTGATGCTATTCAGAGGATTTTCTCCTGTTGTTAATTAGTCATCTCAGTAACGCCGTGCTCAGCTCTGTAGGTGTGAATACAAGGGGTTGCTTGCTGGGTAACCACGTAAGATTACGTGTGTTGGATTACAAGCAAACCCAAATGCCTCGAGTAGTGACATGTGAGGAGGGGCATTGCTGCGGTGGCAGGGTGCCCCGAAGAAGCGCGGAGGACAGGCGTGCTCCTGCCCGCTGGTGTACGACGTATGTGACCAGAGTCCCACACGTGCTGGCAGCAGCGTGCTCCCAGGCAGATATTGCTGCATAGGAACTTGTGGAGATCTGCCTGGTCACATCAGCAGCAATTTTCTACAGGCTTTCCTTCAGCTTGCCTTTTCTCTTTGCTTTGTTAAGGCCTCTGCAATCCCAGAGCATCTTAGTTTTAAAATGCAGATGTAATCCTAAAACATCCCACTTCAAGTTATTTGGCACCATCAGCGGACCCGTGCCCGTTTCTCTCCTGACTCTCCCCACCTCCTCTCAAATATTCTCTCCACGTTTCCACTGGCTGCAACACAAACGCTGCTCCTGAAGTACTTGCTGGGCACTGCTGACTCGCGAGCTGACCACCTTTGCCATCTGATTTTTGGAGCAGCCGTAGTGCCGTTTCCCAAATCTCTCCCTCCCGTTCCCATCCCCAGCGCAGGACCCACCGTGCATCGACAAGCTGAGGGTGCTCTTCGGTGGCCAAGAGAACCTTGAGCCTCCCTTTGCCACTTTGTATGTAGTTTTCCATCAAAACCCTCTGAGTAAGACCCACACCTCGTGCCTGTGCCCAAACCTGCACAAGCCTGTGACATCAGGGTGTTGCAGCTTATCCAGCTTTCCAGGACTGTGTCCTTGAGGATTCCTAAATCCACAGGGTGCTACAATGGTACCTGGGCTGTCCCAGCTGCACGCAATTGGCAGTGAAGGTGTCCTCTGCATTAAACCTCCTGCAGGGCTTGCTTTGGGGAAACGTAAAGATTTCTTTCCAAGAGCAGAGACTTTCCCTGGGCAAAGGCTTCACTCCCCGAGTCCTTTGGCTGTGGCATGAGTGCCTGCAAGCGGCATCCCAGACGAAAACATGGCTAGGCCATGACAAAAATTGTCACCAGCCCTTTTTAATCCAGGCAGTGCTTGCGTCCACTTGAAACAGTTTCCCTTTTTCACCCGCCTTTGCTGCGGTTTTGAGTGCTGGCAAACCCACAAGCGGCTGGCTGTAGCAGGCACCAAGTCCCACATAGCTCCGTCTGCTGCAACTGGCTCCAAAGATTTAATCACCTCTCACTTTCCCTTCACTGGAAAACCATTCGTGTCCCTCGTGGGGCTGCTTTTACAGTTCTGGTCTCTCCAGGCATGATGACTTGTTCGTGGCAAACCTAATAACCTGCAAGTCATTCACTTTGCCTGAATCCTATCATTAATGGGGATTTCCAGAGCTGATTTATAAAACATCATTTCTGGTGTTTATGAGGTATTTATTAGCCACAATGAAATGCTAACTAGTAATCAGTAGCTTGCTCGCTCTCTCAGCTAGCCACGGTTGCTCAAAGGCAGCTATCTGATTTTCAGACAACATTTTTCCAAGCCTTCCAAGGTTTGGGATGGATTTACCTTTCCTCAGCCGCTGTCCATCTGAACCCAGTTGGGTGGTTGTGCCTGGGATCTCACCCTTTTGGCAGGTCTCAGCCGCGGAGCTCAGCCCGCTGGCCGGCTGTCTTTTACCCATGTTAGGCAGCTGAGCAGGGCTCAGCTAAGTGCAACCTAGCTGGGTGCAGAACCGAGCCCAGGTCAGCGTGAGCTAGAAAATGGCTTTTTCCCAAGAGATATTTGATAAGTAAGGCGCTATGAAAAGCCAAACAGTGTTTGGGGAAGGATTCCTGACTCTTCTCCAGGGAGTGCTGTAGGAAAGAAGCTGTGAGTCAGCTTAGCAGAGGCAGAAGAGTGGGAAGAACCTCCTTGGAGAAAGGCTGGAAAGGAGGGAGACGCGTCCTGTGCAGTCTTGGGTGGGACAGACCAACCCAGGAGGGACATGGCCACCAGCTGCTGGCTCAGTGCCCCACTGCCTGTCAGGATTTGCTCTGGCTGGAGCTGACAGCCACCAGAGAAATTTTAAATGGAAATTTTAAATGGAAATCAGCTGTTTGCAAGAGCCTTCCCTATGGGAAGGCAGAGCACAGAGGGAGCAGGGGGTGAGGCACCGTCTGCTGCTTTGCCTGCTCCTGCTGCTGCCCTCAAAAATGGCTTGGGGAACGTCTGGAGCTGCGAGCTGGTGCAGGAGAGCAGTGGGGACCTACAGAAGTGACTGGTGAAGGTATTCAGATCCCTCTTCTGTAGTGATTTTGCCAGAGATCGTTTCTGCTGTGTTAGGACTCCCTTGGGACTTGCAGGGATTGGCGCAAGAACGTACTTTCCCCAGTTACCAAGCCCAAGCAGTGCTCCTCACTGCTTTTCTATCCATCTTTAGGGTAGTAAATCCCCCTTTCCCATTGCTTAGCAACCATGGGGGACACCCCCCCCAACCTTCACTGGTTCCCTTTAGCTCTTAACTTCATCCTGGAGCTCCATGGCTGAAATCATGCAGGTCAGTACTTTTGGGATGGAGGGGGAGCCTTGCTTTTGGCCCACGCATACAGCCCCTGCTGCCACCTCCCTTGCGCTTGCTCCTGGCAGGGACGAGGAGCGAGGGGTGCCTGCTCCGGAGCATGGACGGGGCACCCCAGAAACAGGCTTCATTTAAGGTTTGACAGCCCTCAGCTCCCAGGTAGATTCCCGTACAACCTGTCCTCACCCAGAGCACAACAGTGAGCAGCAGCCAGCCTGAAATTGGGCTGGAACATGGGCACTTTGGGCAATTTGGAATTAGAAACAATTGTATTTTACTTCCTATGCCACTACAGAGGAAGCTCTGACCTCCTGAAGTTAAAATGTCTGACTTTTGGGTACCACTGAGGCACAGCACAGCACTAACAGCTCCCAAAGGCCCTCGGGGTCTTGCTGGGCATGTCCAAGTTACCTGGGGTACCGCGGGGAGCACAGCACCCCAAGCCTCGGGGACGGGCACCCGTCCTGCTTTGTCCTCACTGTGCTCCATTTCCTCTGCTTTGCCTCTGGAGCCCACCAAGGCTTTCCTTTTCTTCAGGGAGACAGATCATGCCAGTACAGCCACCTTAATATTGCTTTGGATGTCACTGATTCCTGTGGAGAGGTATGAGACAGCAGCTGAAGGCAGAAAAAGGATTTTCCTCTGGAATTACATAAATTATTATTAAAGCAGAGGACGTGTGTCACTGGTGCATATCGCTTATCAGAAAGGATGTCTCTTCCCAGTAAGGCCAATACTTGGGAGTGCAGTTCAGCCTGTAAAATATTTATTAGAAAATGTTCCAGAGTGGCTTATCTATTTTTGAGACATAACATCCATCTCATGAGCAAGCCTCGTCTGTATCTGGAAGAGTGCCCTTGCTCTGGAAACTCTGGAGGGCTTTAAGCACAAGAAAATGCCGATGGAAAAAATAGAAGATGACACAAACACCTGCTATTATAATGGATATAAACTTCCCTTGACTCGAGTTAATGAACCAGCCAAAGGATAGGACAATATTTAGATGGTCTCAGCAAGGAATTCACTGCACGGAGTCATCACACGTCAGCTCAGCTGCGTCAGAAACAAAGACCTGACCTGCAGCGGGTAGCATGGGCTCTGATGTCACGGCAGCAAGGGGGGACAACCCGCCGTTCCAAACCTGCAGAGATTTGGGAAGTGGTCACCAACCAGCACCATCTTCTGAGAGGCTCCTGCAAGAGGGCTGGGTGCCATGGCATGGGGGCTAATTACATTAGCTTATCTCAGCCCAGTAATTGTAATTAACGGCAGCGAAAGCAAGCCCTGCCAGCGAGGGCAATTTGTGGCAAGGCCTCAGCAATGCCTGCCCCGGTCGTGGCAGCAAACGGAGGGTCTGGAGCTGATGCCATCGCAGGGCTGGGGGGAGCAGGGCGGGCACAGAGCAGCACTGGCAGCCCTGCACAGCACCAGCTCCAGACTTACCTCTTGCACATGTCAGGTGGAGAGGCAGAAGGTGCCGTGATAAGCTCTTGTACTTTATTTAAAACTCTAGATCTAAAGCCTGAAGTTCGTATTGATTTCCTATAACAGTCTCTGACAAGGGAAAATCTCAAAGAGCCGTTGGCTCTTGTGCAGTGTAATGGCAGGTGCTAAGTAGGAAAGCAGACCCGTGACACATGTCTGTGTGCCAACCACAGAGCAAAATCCTTCAAAAAATAAATCTGCTGCTGCCTATTGCTTATTTTACCCCAATAAAAATGCACTGACTGTGTCTCAACTTTGAGAGCAGGACTGACAGTCATTTATAACAAGAACCGGAGCAGACGTGAGCAGCAGCCCCCAGCTCTGTACAGCTCGTCTCCTACAGCTCAGTCTCCTGCAATTCTTTCCTCAGCAATACAGCCAATCCTTTATTTTCATTGGAATGAAATCCCATATGATAGCCTCGGGCTACAGGATTTGTGGTGGGAGAGAGGGCGTGTTTCAGTGTCCCACAACATACTAATTGTCCGGGGACTGATGGGAGCGGGTTTAAAAAGGACAAGGAGAAAACAGCAGCACCTCCCTCTCCCCAGCCAGTGCTGACAGGACTGTTGGACCTAGGGACAGTCTCAGATCGTTGCTGGGACACTTAAACTGGCCCTGTCACAAGTTGCTTCTTCCATTTTTAAGCTGGAAAACGCAGGCCAGATCCATCCGGCAGGCTGGAGCTCGTGGCTGGCAGCTGTGCGGTGAGATACAGCCATAGAACCTTCGATCATTTTTATCACTTTTCCCCAGGCCTTTCCTAGATCTAACATTCCCTTCCCGAGGGATGGACATCAGGGTCACAAGCCCACTTCCCCCAGTCCCTCCCAGAACTCACTGCAAGAATCACAGCACAGACTTCTCGTGGCTCCTGGAGGGCGGGAGCAAGGGGGGGCTCCAGCATCGCCATCCCCCACGCTGAGGTTTCCGTCTGGAGACAGTCAGCCCAGCACCGCACACTTACACCTGACCTCACCAGCACGGCTGGGAGCAAAGGCTGCGTCGGGCTCTGCTGCAGCTCCTTGCTTTGCTCTTCAGTCACAAGCTGGTTTTAGAGCAGAAAGACTGGTCCCAGACTTCTAAGACGACACAGGAAAAAAAACATGTCTTATGAGGAGCGGCTGAGGGAACTGGGGGGGTTTAGTCTGGAGAAGAGGAGGCTGAGGGGAGACCTCATCGCCCTCTACAACTCCCTGAAAGGAGGGTGCAGAGAGGGGGGATGAGTCTCTTGAGCCAAGGAACCAGCGCCAGGACAAGAGGCAATGGCCTCAAGCTGCGCCAGGGCAGGGTCAGACTGGCTCTTAGGAAGTATTTCTTTGCAGAAGGGGTTGTTGGGCGTTGGAATGGGCTGCCCAGGGCAGGGGGGGAGTCCCCATCCCTGGAGGGGTTGAAGAGTCGGGTTGACCCAGCACTGAGGGATCTGGTGGAGTTGGGAACGGTCAGTGTGAGGTTCATGGTTGGACTGGAGGAGCTTCAAGGGCTTTTCCAACTGAGATGATTCTGGGATTCTGTGAAACAGTCAAACTGTTCCAACCGAAGGCCATTTGCTGACCTCAGAACTGTGGTCCCCAGCTCACCCACAGAAGTCTGTCATAACCCATTTCCCTTCTCCTACCTTTGGCTGCTTGCACCAACGCCAAGTAGCCTTTGCAAGAAACGCTCAGGTAGTTTTTCCCATTCCTCACCAGTTCTCACTGTCTCCCTGTCTGGTGGCACAGAAGCACGAAGCTCCTGGGACAGGTCTGACCCCCAAGCAGGTCGTTGGGACTTCTAGGCATAAGCCAATTTCCCACATTTTGAGAGGTGAGGGATTTATTTATTATTTTTCCTTTCCTCTGGCCGAACGCCGTGTTCAGCTGGCGGCAGAGGGCAGCAAAGCCCTGCCAGGGCAGGGCTGCACCCCAGCCAACAAAGAGCCTAAATAAGAAACCTGGGAAGAGAAGGCCTGTGGGAGGGTGGCAGTGGTTCTACAGTTATGTAAAATTCATGAATTTGCTCTTTTGAAATTCATTAGGTCCTGAAAGGGCCGTACTGCCTCTAGTTTGTCTTTGGGCAGCCCCAGCTCCTCATCCGGGCAGAGACACTGTAGCCAACAGGGGCTGCAGCAGAAACGGAGCCACAGGCTCTGCCTAAAACCTCGTTCCCCTCCCTCTCATGTGCCATTTTATCGAGGCAGCCCCTGTTGCAATGGGAACTTCAAGCTGTTGTCATCAAATTTGCCATTACTCCTTAAGTGCAAGTCCTGGGAAACCCTTTTTTTTTTTTTTCCTGGATTATAGACAAAAAGACAACGTGGGGAACAGCATGAGGCAGCACCTTCAAATACGGCAGCAGATGGAGGAAGACACTCAAAATCTTGGTCACAGTAGGGTAATAGCCAACACACAAGGTTCCCAGCCACGGTGTGACAACTCCAGGGCTGGCAGACAGGGACAGGCAGGTCCAGGGGACAGAGCCCTAAGGAAAACCCAATGGTTGTGCCCCACAGTGGGAACAGACTTCGGCTCACAGCCTAGTCCTGCTGGTCCTGGTCCCACGGGAGCTGTAACCCACGCTCCAGAGACAAGGCAGAAACGGCTCTGCCAACGATTAGTCCTAAAGCAAAGGTTTTAAAGGTCAAAAAGCCATTAGCTGCAAAGTATTTGGATAGGTATTGGGATAGAGATGCGGGAGAAAATTGTTCAAGCGAGTCAACCCTCACCCCCAGCAACAAGTTGTGCAACTCACAACTACCTGAAGTAAAAGACCAACTACAAGCAAACACGATCACAGCAGCAGAGCTATGATTTGGCAGCCAGTGAACCAGGCCAACAACAAACCCACAATATTGTATATTTTATTTAAATTAACAAAACTACATGTTTTCCAGGTTGCTTAAAGCATTCTGTAAAAACTGAACTCAACCTAAACAAAAAAGGATATATTTTAATAAGACCCAGGGACTATTTCTGAGATGTATGAGTAGGGCTTAGGAATTAAGAAATAAAAAAACCACACACACACGCACGCACACATACACGCGCCCCGTAAACAAATTGTTAGTGTTTGACACAAAATTTGGTTTTAAAGCTGCAGTTCCCCATTTGTAAAGAGCCTTTACAAAATGCAATGCTATACTAAACTGTAAAAGAAACCACGGAGACATCTATTGGAACAACATAAATATCACGTAAGAACCCAAGGTAAAAAGGATGTTAAAGTTGCAAAGTCGAGCACTCAGCCAGGAACGTGCTGGAGTTACAATGATGTGCGTTATTTTAATTCACTTTGTAACTGAACAGCTGCCGCAAGTAGGAACGTTGCTTGGACCTACTAGCACTTATCTTCCTTATGTAAATCACTTACAAGTTACATTTTGCCATCCCTGTTGAAGGTGTGGTCCCAGCACTTATTCCTCATACAATAAGTGTGCCCCCTCTTTTTTTCTTTTAAACCACATTTCCTTTCAGTACAGGGGCACCGTCATCCCACTTTACAAAAAAAACACCCCCAACTTATAAAAAATTATTACTGTTCTAATTCAAGTATCCAAAACCACCCGAAGCTACCTCCTTAAGTAGTGTTCAGCACTTTTTCTGTGCTACAGTGACTTCACACGCTCAGACATAGCAGCAGGTGAGGAACTTCACCCCGAGGCACGCTGCTAGGGACAGGGTGAGCTGGGGATCCCGGTGAGGGCCAACAGAACAACCAACAGAACTGCTTTCTTTTAAGAAAATGCTAGAATAGCTTGAATTAACAAAACTAGGGTAACCCTCCCGCTCACAGGGTCTGCCTGGTGTGCTGCACCCCGATCAGAGACCTGTTGGATGGTGCACAACTTGGGGTTCCCACCAACTGGGGGGATGTGGGATTATCTACCCTATTCTCTGAAGTGTCGAGCTCTAATAAATGGTATTTTAAATGCTATTTTACAGAGTGCTGTTCTTACTGGGATCGTACCAGCCCAGCACTGCCCCGGGTGATTTGGTTGGCACCGCCAGCAGTTCCAGCAAGAAATCCCTTCAGAGGAAAGGCTGGTGAGGAGATGGGGTGCCCGGCCGGCCCCGCACACGGCCGAGGGGCAGTTGCTCGCCTTCTGGCCCCATTCCCTGGCAGATTGGGAAAATAAGGAGGAATTATATGAAGGCCTCATCCCAGCTGAAGTATTGCCTTGTCTCAAGAAATACGGGGAACGGAAAGCAATGGGCAAGGGAAGTTGGTGGTGTATTTTGTTATTAACAGGTTTGAAATGGTGATGGGGATGAACTGAGCAGCCCCCCAAACAGTGGGGTGGGCATGTGGGGGTGCATGGGGCAGCCAGGGACGGACAGCGCCGAGAGCCAGCTGCCTGCTGGGGTGGGAATCGTGAGGAACCAGCACATCCTGGTGCAAACCAGGGCCCTGGCTGCACAGCCTCAACTCCTGCCCAGGGCCCCAAACTCACACACAAACCAGAGCGCGGCAGAAGAGCCAGCAAGGAGCGGCCTTTAATTGCACAGCGTAACGCGTACGCTGGCTAGAGGCAGATTAAGGTGTCATAGGTGATCTCACTTCTGATATTTCTCTATACTTTCATTTTGCAGCCTCAATACTCTAGCAATTGATGTGTAATTTCAGAAGTTTTAAGAATCCAAGGATAACCAGGATGGTGTTTCTACCAGTACCCACGCCGACTGCCTGTCAGCGGCTTTAGAAGCTTCCCCCCTCTCCCTAATCTCTGACCAGACTGCAGTAGCAGATTCTTATCTTTTGGGGACAAAATTGGGGTGGGGAGGTTATGTGTTACTAGCACTTAACACAGATATTTATTAGTTCCAGGTGCCGAGGCCCCCTGGATCCTCCAGGCCCTAGAAGATGGGTCCTGAGCAGCACAGACCCTTCTGGCCATGCTTCTTCTTGCACACACCATTAACACTTCTCTTAACTGGTCCCCAGCACAGTCCAGTTTACACCTCCACCCCAGAGCAGTTCCCATTCCCCTCGTAGTGCCAACAGCCTCACAGCCAGCCCTGCTCAGGCACAGTGCGGGGGTGAGCGACCTCGTTGTCTGCTTTTGCTCTGGAAAAGCAAATATCCACATTACTGCAGGACAAGTGGATTTTTTCAAGTCAGATAATCCCCAGAAAAATCCATCTCTGCCAAGCGTGCTCCACCCCAGCAGCGCAAGGAGGAGCAGGATGGCCTGGTGTCCTCTGCCCAGCTTGCAGGCACAGGGACCAAGAACATCCCTCCTGTGGCCCTTCTCTTCTCCCCATAGCATATAAGCAACATAAAAATGAATGAGCCGTAACAAAAAGGTAAGGTGGAGGAGGACAACAAAAATAAGGGAAGCCAAAGGGGCTGAGAATAGGCAGGAGCTGGCTGTGGGACCGGTACCTCTGGGACTTGGGGCAGGAGCACTCCTTTCTCCTGCAGGTCAGCTCAGAAATCCAGTTTTTACATTCCCCTGCAGTTAAACAGCTGCAAAACCTACTGAGAAAGTGTTGCTGCTTCTACTAAAATCTTACCAACTGCGTCCTACTCCCTTCCCCAGCTGCGTTTCGTTCAAGTGACAGAGGTTTGCTGCCGAATTACAGGGCTGTCCTAAAGACCTCAAACAAGGTTCAATACAATTACAGACAGTGGAATTAAAATGTTTTTACAATGAGGCTTTAGTTTCCCCCCCCAACCAACACCTTGTTTAAAGTTGCACACAAGAAGAAAACTCAAAGCGCTGAATACGTGCTGCTCCCCGCCTGAGCTCCCTGCATCACCTTTACACACCAGCGCATGACAGCTAAATAAAAACTGCTCGATGCCAGCTCTGCCCCCTCCTACCTTCTGAATGTGCGACTTTGCAACCTTAATGCTTTTCTAGCAGGTTTTTACGTGCTTGAGTGTAACACAATATACATATCCCTCCCCCCAGAAATAACTACACCATATTAAAGAGTTTACAAATGCTCTGCTCGGTGTCACTGCTCTGTGAAAATACGCTAGGTATGGGGTGCTCGAGAAGCAAGTTAGGTCAGAGAGGTCTCCTGCCACAGGGCCTTGGGTTGTCCTCTGCTCTCCACCCCGCTCCGGGTCCCAGCTGAGGCCACCTCGGCGTTACTCCTGAGCCTCCTTGCGAGCCAGCTTATAAACCTCCGTGGGCCCATCCACGTGGGTGATGGTGGTGGTGAGCTGAAGCTCTTCCCCGCTGTTTACTCCCAGGTCACCTGAGAAACAAAGTTATTTCATTACCCCGGTCCTACAATAAAATATTTGACAATTAGAGAGCAAAAGGTCTGGTTTTACTCCCTTGAGGCTTTCAGCAGCTACCTGAGCTATGGATGATGCAACATTTCTATAAATGCTTTTATTTACAGTTACTTAAATACAAGCATTTTGGTAAAGGATGGTTTCTGTGCTACTGAAGACTCCTGATAGAGGAATCCAACAGCGCTGCCATTCTCCACTTGCCCAGATTTCCATTTTCTCCTTTTGTCATCCCTCCATTCGAGCTACGCAATTACAACTGGGCAATACTAAACAGTACAAAAACCATCTATAAGGCTTTAGACAGCCTTGGCTAAATACTCTAACCCTAGTCATTAATTAAAATGTCTGCTAGGAAAACCAAACCAGCATTTGCAAAACATTGCAAGGTGCTGAATAGGCACTTTGGCTCAAAAAAAAAATGCACAAAGGATGTCACCCCCTTTATATTGCTTTAGTCCCATGACAGCCTTCACATAATTTAGAGGCATTTACCATTTGACTGGTCTTCGCCGTAATTCTTGTGCGACGGCGCATACAGGAACATCAGGGCGAAGACGTAGAGGTTCCACATCCCATAGATGCCGGTGAAGAAGGCGCTGTTCACTTCTATCGTTATGTCCCCCCACTTCCAGTGGCCTTCGGTCACCTGCCCAGGAGAAAGCAGACCCACACGGGCCGGTCAACGAGACCAAATTCTGTAAAAATACAGAAGTGAGCCCTTACAGCACTAACTTGGAGTAAATCAGTAAGAACAGTGTCAATTTAACAGGATTGAGTAAATGGGAGTATAACAGACTCAGTGATGGAGGAGTCAGGCTGGGATTCTCCTCTTTAGCCTCAGTCTGCAGGAAGAAAATGGTCCTTACAGAATGATTGCATCAGGATTTCTTTCACTTTGATTTATTATTCTTAAATGTGACAAAAACTCTCACATCCTGCGATATATCCTGATGGGTTCAGCAAAGCTTGCCACATAAAGGGCAGTGCCTAGGAGACAACTAGTTACATCTGAAAACATTAGACTTCTATAAATAGACCTTTTATAGAAAGAAAATCAGCATGAATAATGCGAAAAGCTAATGTGCTGAATGTCTGCTTGCTGCTTGTGTCTTGAGAGGGGCCTAGGCTGACAGCATCAGCCTCAGACACACAGAGATTTGTCAAGATTTATGAAAATATCATCAATATTAATGTTACTTGAAGCTACACAGACTGTTCACACTGAAATGTTGGCTTTCTGTTAAAGAAAAAGACATAAGGGGGAAAGCTGAAAGCTGAACTAGCTTAAAAAGAGTAGCTGGACAAGATCATTTGTGTTACACCCGTAAGCAGCCATGGTCATTAACGCTCAATAATGAACTGAATGCCAAGTGGTGTTCCTCAAACCATGGCTTCAGTCTAACAGATTTTCAAGAGCAGAATCATCTGCTGCTGTATTTTGCATTGGGACACACCATGTAATCCAAGGCCTAAGTGGTGCGCTGGGTTAAAAATGGCTCCTGCACCCCTAATTCTGTACTACTGGACTGGCAGGGCTGTACCCACGGCTCTCCTGAGGCTACAAGCTGCCTGGGCTTAGGAACAACCAGAAATGACATCTCTGAAACGGATGCAAGCTTAAAAGTCACTTGGAGGAAACCATCAAAGTATCTTAAAGCAGTGCTAAAAGCTCATTTGTGTGGAGAGATGGCATCGTCGCTCAGAATAAACAGGTATAGATGCTGCTGGGAACAGCAGGGTTGGCAAAGTCAGCCCAGGGGAGATTGACTTCTGTTATTTCACTGTGGGCATACAAAGCCACCGGATTCTTTCAATGCGAACAGAACATTTTTCCTCTTGCTGAGTTCTCAGAAATGACTAAACCGTGTTGGCTGGTATTTCAAACAGCACAGCCCCAAAACCTTTACCGTGAGCCAAAGGCCTCTGCGAAGGCTTCAGCCTGAGCAATTTGATGACAGTGCTTCAAATAAATGAAAACAAGTTCTTAAAAAGCAACTTATTATCAAACTTATAACAGGCGTGCCTTGTCTGAACAGCAAGTGCGGTGAGATCCTCAGTGGGCAGGCAATTGGGGGCTGATGCTCTCAGAGGAAGCCAAGTTTTGTCACTCACCTGGCTCACAATGAAGAAGATGACCGTCATTGCTGCACAGGCCAGAGTAATGAGCATCAGGAACTTGAACCTAAAAATCAGCCCCTGCTTAGAGAGAAATGTCACTGGTCACATTAACAGAATCCACAAAAACCCATTTTTGTTTTTAGCATATACAAGACACAAGCATAAAAAAAAAAAAAAAACACCGAAGGAAAAAAAAAGGGTCCAACCCACGAAACCCCAAAGCAAAACAACCTCCACCCACTCCTCTGCGCCGGCTTCACGACAGCCCATATTCTCCGCTCCCCACACGTCTGCATTCCTCCCGGATGCTCCGAGCAGGGTGTGCGTGTCTGGACAGCTCTGGCTTTCCATTACATTTGCTTTTTGTGACTGATTTACCAAGAGTTAATGTGGAAGAGGAGGCAGGTCAGTGTAGGCCATGGGCTTCACGAGGAGCCAGCCTGATAGCTCACAGCTTTTGTAAAACAAACATCTGTGGACACCCTGCACGGCTCAGCAAGACGAGTCGGGGTTTCTACAGCACGGATACTGGGTCTGTCCCAGACTAATCCTCACCTCCACGCTCTGTCTGGGAGGAAACTGCAGCGATTCTCAACGCCTGTCAAAACTACGCTGCCTATTACAGCAGAATGTAGATTATAAGACAAACGAAGGCTCGAGATCACTTGGTTGGCAATCTGACTGCATACTGTACTTGCTTTCACTAGTTTTACATTTTTACTTACAAATCCTTTTGGTTTTGTTTTTGTGTGCGTAACTTTTTTTTTAATCTGTTTCTGGAATTTTGGTGGAAATGTCAGTGTGTCCGTAATTACTATGCCACACTGTGACAACAAATTACTATTAATTTAACTCTTCCAGATCAGATTCATTCTTGCCAGATGTTTGTATGTAGGGCATGGCCGTGGCAGCTCTACAATACGAGCTGAAGTCCTGTGCCTCTTGCTAAAGGGAAAGATGGACAAAAATGCTCAGTATCTCCTTCAAATTCTCTCAGGTCCAATTCTCTAGTTTTTTATGTGCATTCCGGATGGGTGATAATGGACTTGTTTAAATCAGAAGCAACCATCATTTAACAGAACAACATTGGTGATAAATATTTACACACCCATGGAAACATGAGGCACTTAGAAGTGAGCTCCTGTCGCAGCAGTTAGACAGCTAGGACAGAAACAGTGTACAAAATCACGGGCTAAAACCGGGGATAATGGGCTGAACATGTTGCATTTTGATCCTAGCAGGACAGTTTCCCTCCTGCAACTTGGTTAGGAAAAGGCAACTTCAAAAATTTGCATTCACACCAAGGAAAAACAGGGCAGTCCTCGCAATACTTTCCATTAAACACAATAATAATATTATAGGAGAAACAGGTACGGGGAACTGATGGGCTTACACCCCATGGTAATTAAAATGGTAATTTGGGCGATTTTCTTCCATCTTCCAACACTGTTCAGCAAGCTGGGAGAAAGGAGAGCTAGCTTACGTACCCTCCTGACAGTTTAAAGTATTTCATCAGGACTAAAGACCCAAATAAAGAAGAAAATTCACAACAGCCAAACCAAAGGGCAGGCAGGGGATTTGAGCAACACAAGAAAGCCGGTAAAGATCAGATCTCCCACTTCAGGATTATATGGATAGAGAAGGTCTCAGTATAGACTTTAAGGTCAAAAATGCATTTTAAAAATAAAGAATGCGTGCAACAAAGGAGGGACGGTACCTCGTAATGAAGGCGGCGAGCCTTGCTCATGGCTGGGAGGCTTGACTGCTTGCCACTGATGTTTCTGAACACTTGAAAGACCATAAAACACAGGAAGAGAAAATAGAGACACAAGCAGATTCCCGCGACTATGATAAAGGCCATCTGAGCAGCACAGGTTAAGAGAAATTGGTATGAGCTAAACAGAAATCATAGAAAACATTGTTCAGGCAATTCGCTTATTTTAGTATCGTCCCAAAGGTCATAATTAAACTTCTGGTGGGCAGCAATCGCTCAGGGCAGCAGCGCTGGGGGAGCCCCGGCTCAGTGCGGACCACGGGCTCTGATGTCACGGCAGCGAGGGGGGACGACCCGCCACTCCAAACTTGCAGAGATTTGGGAAGTGGTCACCAACCAGCACCATCTTCTGAGAGGCTCCTGCAAGAGGGCTGGGTGCCACGGCATGGGGGCTAATTGCATTAGCTTATCTCAGCCCAGTAATTGTAATTAATGGCAGTGAAAGCAAGCCCTGCCAGCGAGGGCAATTCGTGGCAACGCCTCAGCAACACCTGCCCCGGTCGTGGCAGCAAACGGAGGGTCTGGAGCTGATGCCATCGCAGGGCTGGGGGGAGAAGGGTGGCAGCTGCTGGAGCAGCACCAGCTCTGGGATTACCATGATAACACCCTAGATCTAAATCCCCTGTGCTTCCCCCAAAATCTCTAATATCTTGCAGAGAGGGTGTGTACTCCCATGACTTCCCCAAGCACAGCACCAGTCCCTGCCAGGACTGCTTCTTCCAAACGACACCAGCATCTTCCGCAGCGCCTGAGCCCCCCCCTCATAGCCCCAATCTGCCAAAAGGAGGAGGTGTTCCCCACACCCCCCAGGTATCTGGCAGGACGGGAACACCTGCCTTGCCTACCAACGCAGACCGAGCCTGCCCCAAGCTGGGGAGGGAAGGATACAGCCAGCTCAGTGCCAACTTCAGTGGTCCAGATGCTGTAGAAGGGGTTCTTCAGCTGCACTCCCCTGCAAAGAAGAGAGAAAATGCAGAGCTGCTGAGGGGCTCAGGGAGGAGACAAGGTGGGAAGCATTTCTTGAGGGCTGTACGGGACAAGATCTGCTGCTGCGATGTGCCAGCCTGTCCAGTGCACTCACAGGAGCCTCTCCTCGCTTCAGGAGATGGGGCTGAGCATCCAGCCCCGGGCGCCGAACTGCTGGTCCCTGCTGCAGGAGGTGGTCAGGAGCCTCAGCTCGGGGCAGGCTGGCCCCGGGAGCAGCACACATGGGCCGCAGAGCGGCACTGCACCTACCTCTCACACATGTCGAAGATGAAGAGGCAGAAGGAGCCAACAGCGATGGGTCCAACCTGCTTCCAGTACCCCGAGAGACGATTCCGCTCATTCTGGTCCTAATCAGAGGGTCAAGAGGTGAGGAGGAGAAAAAGGAAAAGCAGGTTAGCCTGAAGCTCTCTCTCCTGGCACAAGTCCCCACAGCATTGTTTCCAACACTCAACTCAAGGGAGTTGCCAGCGGGGCTGGGAGCCACCTTCCCCTCCGTGTCGTACCCACCATCATGTGCTCTCCGCAGAATATGATCCAAAATGACAGGAGCATGGCATAGAAAATGCCTTGTCGAATGTCTCCGAAGAGCAACATCCAAGTCCAGTCAAATCCGATGGAAAACCACTCCACGGGGATGTTAATGAACGTCATGGAAATTCCCAGAGCAAAGATGACCCTGGAGAGGCAGAAACACCGTCTCTTTCCAGTTTGCAAGGACACGGAGCCCCAGAAGCCAAAGCTGTTCATGAGGAGCAACAGAAGAAAATCTGGCACTGTTTGGGCCAAGGTGGTGGGGTGTCACCTCCTGCCAGCAAACCCTCTGTGGTTACACCCCTCTGAGCAGCCATGGGCAAGTGCAGCTGCTCGCTCTCTGTGAGTTTAATGGGAAAGAAAAGAGAAGCTATGGAGGTCTCCTGCTCCCAGTGTGCCTGGGTGGAGGGAGGGGACAGGGGAGAGACCATCCCTGTTTCCTCAAAATAAGGGCTTTGCCTTGGAGCAGCGACCACCTTGGCCAGGGTCCTCTTGCTTGAGGGTCACCTTGGCCAGTGTGCGAGCCCCTACTCACTTCTCCAGCAGGACAGGAGCGCGTGTCATCAGCGTGATCCGTCTCCAGTACCAGACCATGATAATTAAAATGCTGGGGGTGAGGAAGGTCTTCATGGCAAACCACACTTTCGTAAAGCCTCCATTTTGATGGATGCCCTGAGGAAAACCAAGGTGGAATGCAACAGCTATACAGGGTTTAACAGCATTACTCCGTGCTTCTCCTCACAGGAGCTGACAGGAGAGGCACGTACATAGCAGTACATGTAAGCACGTGTAGATGCAACTACTCTTTGAAAGACGCCGTTTGTCCAACCCAGGAAAGGGAGCAGGTGCCTACTTAGCACCCAGGCCATCTGAGAGGGCTTCAGCAGTCCCAACAACAAACACCAACACACAGAGCTTCCACTGCGAGATGGAGAGCAGTCGAGAGAAGGCACTCTGACACAGTGTGGAAATAGCTGGCAGAATTGCTCTCAGACAAGTAACAAGATACTCACAAAGCCAAGTCACCACTGGTGGGAAAGGCATCGGCCAAATTAATGCATTTCTCCAGACACAGACCCTCCCACCGCCGTCTGCAGCCACCACAGCCGGCTGGCTCACCGTTTCTGCTGCACGGGACGGTGGTGGGAGGTTTTCCAGCCGGGAGCACCCATGGCCACCACGCCTCAAAGGAGGGCAGAAGCAGGGACAGCTGCCAGCCATCCCAAACACCTGCATGGCCATGCTCCCCTCTGAATTCCACTGGTCTGTTCCTCCTTGGCTCCCATCTGCAAGGGGCAGTGCTACAGGCTTGGGGAGGAGTGGCTGGAAAGCTGCCAGTCAGAGAGGGACCTGGGGGGGTTGATTGATGAACAGGAGCTAGCAGTGTGCCCAGGTGGCCAAGAAGGCCAATGGTATCCTGGCTTGCATCAGCAATAGCGTGGCCAGCACAGGGAAGGGATCTTACCCCTGTACTCGGCACTGGTGAGGCCGCCCCTCAATGACTGGGTTCAGTTTTGGGCCCCTCACTCCAAAAAGGCCATTGAATGACTCGAGCGTGTCCAGAGAAGGGCAACGGAGCTGGTGCAGGGTCTGGAGCACAGGTCTGATGGGGAGGGGCTGAGGGAACTGGGGGGGTTTAGTCTGGAGAAGAGGAGGCTGAGGGGAGACCTCATCGCCCTCTGCAACTCCCTGAAAGGAGGGTGCAGAGAGGGGGGATGAGTCTCTTGAACCAAGGAACAAGCGCCAGGACAAGAGGGAATGGCCTCAAGCTGCGCCAGGGCAGGGTCAGACTGGCTCTTAGGAAGGATTTCTTTGCAGAAGGGGTTGTTGGGCGTTGGAATGGGCTGCCCAGGGCAGGGGGGGAGTCCCCATCCCTGGAGGGGTTGAAGAGTCAGGTTGACCCAGCACTGAGGGATCTGGTGGAGTTGGGAACGGACAGTGTGAGGTTAATGCTTGGACTGGAGGATCTTCAAGGGCTTTTCCAACTGAGATGATTCTGGGATTCTGTGAGGTGGAGGACGTGTGCCCAAGGCAGACCGCAGCAGGGAGGAGAGGACAGAGGGGAGCTCTCAGAGCTGTGGGAAGAGCCCAGCTCTGGAGGTGGTCACAGGGCAGTGCGGGAGGGTGGCAAGGCTTGGGGAGGGCTCCTCAGAAGAGAGCAGCCAAAAGAGGACATCCCTTGGGAAGGAGGGAAGTCATGTTTGTAGGCAGGAGCTACCCGTGATGAAGAGCAGGACCTTGCTGTGGATCAAAGAGGAGATCAAGAAAGGAGCTGCAGCAGCCCCTGGGCAGACATCGCAGACAGAAGCAAGACGGACGCTTACCACGAGGCGAATATCCTTGATTTCCCCAATGCCCACGTTGATGCCCTTCCTCTCGTTGACGGGGAGACGGATGTTGATGAGGTAGTACTTGTGGGCCACGCTGCCAATCTCCATGAAGGGAAGGAAGTCACAGTCATAGTGACGGCCTTCAGAGTCCAGGGTCTAGGAAAGGGCACAGAGCAGCAACACGGCAGTCAGCCTCAGATGGACCAGCACACCTGCCACCAGTCTGTGCAAATCTCAATGATTTGGAGACATTTTTGCTCAAGTTTTTGATTGGTTTGGGTTACTGAGTCAATAGGGTTTGAACTCGAGCAGGTTCATATTTCAGGCTCTTAAATGCACTTAAAGTCATGGGAGCCTTTCAAGATGAAATACTACTTTGGGATCCAAACTTCCTCCCTCGGCAAGCACAACTAGAGCCAAAACAAAATATGCAACCCCTTCACACATATCTTTATGCGGAGTTTCTTAACTCCTGTTTTACCAGCAACATTCCCCTCTGCACCTCGTATGTGTTTGCTGCGTATATGGGGCTGTATGGAAGTACAGGTGCTACTGGAGATGTAAGTGGGTTGCTGAAAGGGGCTGTGAAATGGGAGAACAAGACACGGAGCTGAAAAACATGGCATGGTGAAGAGACACCAGATTAATTTAAGCACATGAATTACATTCTGCAGCACAGAAAGAAACACCTTTATTTAAACAAGATGCTCTGTTCTCAACTGCTAGCTGTGCTATCTGCACCTAAGCTTTGCAGATTGAGGCATTAAGAAGTTATTTTAAGAAACTCTTGCCCCACCTCTCCAGGTTCTTTGAGCTCTGCCGTGTCCCTGGTGGGCTATTTCCTTGCCACTCCTAAAGAACAAGGTTTTGTCCATCACAGAAACACAAGGAAAGGTCTCTTGGATGGTTTGGGGCGTACAGATCTCAAAGCATTTGAGTTCCAGACAACACCTCACACCTTTTCTTCCTTACAGTTCTAACTGTACCTCCGACTTCACCCCCTTCTCTTGCATCGCCCAACAGAACCAATTGCACATGGAGTTCATCAGGTTTTCAAAGATTCTGAGCCAAGAGAAAGCTGATATGTTTGAAAGTTATGACTGAACAACTCAGAGCACCATGAAGTACAGGAAAAGGCCAGCTCCCACCTCACTCCCACACCTCCCCACCTCCAGCACCATCAAAACACCTTACTTTTGGTGAGCCAAAGGTGCATTTCAGCTTCCTGATCTCTACTGCGTGTGCTATTTCTTCCCAATCATCAAACACATCATCACGATACGCTAATGATACGTCCAGGGTAATTTCTGCGTTTTCTTCTGCAAGAGTAAGGAGACATCAGGCTTGTTAGAGAGGAACGGTACAGAACATCAGAAGGGTGGGAGAACCTCTAGACACTGAAATGACCTCTGAGAGGCAGGCAGCTATGGAGGAGAATGGAAATTTTTGCATTCCAAACAATACAGATCAAATTACCTTTTTCAAAATATTTATCTCCTTGCTAGTAGAGAAGAATTTTTACTGGTCACGAAGGTCTGACATCTTTCTAACATATCATGACTTACAGCTTATATTACGGTTGTGGGTGAAGAGCATTATTTATTCATATAACATTAGAAACAATAATTCATATAAAACTGGAACCTAGACAGCTGCAGAGACAGAGAGTAAGCCAAGAAGCAATCCAGCAGCCTGTCCACCACGGGCTGGCAGAGGGACAATAAGACAGGCTTCTAGGAAGACCTTCTGCAGGTAACGCAAGGGTGTGCAATAGGTCCTTCCACGTCAGGAAACAGCTATATTGCATCATAGGATTTGCTTTAAATCAACATTGAAATAGCATTTAGTTGTAGAAAACCACAAAAAATGTGAAATATACAACTGTATAGGGTTAGATGAATGGTATAAAGGAGAAACCATGCAACTAATGGTGCATTTCGTTCATTTAGGCATGATAGCAGAAGTCACCTATCAACATAACCTCAGATTTCTTATGGCTGTAGGTTCACCATCCATAAACACTGAAGCCCAACATCTTGAATAGAAAGGTCTAGAATATGCCACTTAACAAAGATGTATTCTACTAGAGAGTCTTAAATGAAAGAAACAAAAGGGTCGCAAAGGTGGGACGGGAAGGGAGGAGGCAGGGAAAGACACTGCTGGCAGAAGTCAAAATGCATCACCAAAAGTACAAATTGCTTCAAAATTGACCACAACAAGGATCCTCTGCTCTTAAAAGATAAGCCAGGATTCTTAGAGTAATACAAAAACACTACACAAAGTTCCTTTAAAAAGAAAATTTAAAAATTGAAGTTCAGCTCTGCTGGCCTTGCTGGAAAAAAAACTCAGAAATGGCTGCACATGATGGAGTTGATGGTTTCTATATGCATTCTTTAGCTTAAGTCATTCTACGTAAGACTTCTGCAGCCCTCCCCTCCATGCCCACACCAGTGCTGACTTGTTTCTGCCTTTACAGGTGCACCAACTTGCTCGTCAGTAAACACACGCAGAGTTTATATGCCCAGGTAATTTGCATGGCAACAGTCAGCTCATCCTCTCCTGGACACGTTCACAGTAAGTGTATATGGGGTATAACTGCTTTTAAATATGTTCTTACTAGGATGCTGCCAAGAGGTCATCTCTGCGAGAAGGAAATGGGCCTGGAACAGACTTATTTAGGTGTCATAACTGAGCAAGTTCATGAAATCAAGAGTTACAGCTGAAATAGCGTTACGTAAACATACCTTAAAAACCCAAGGCAAGTCTGCACCAGCTCTACCAGATGTAAAATCCTCCTATTTACCAGGCACAGATCCAAGGGAAGGCTCTGAAAGAGGAACGCATTCTGAAACAAGCACATGCATGCTACAGCCTAGCCTCTTTTTGCAGATTACCAAACTCGGAAAGCTACAGCTGTTGGAAGAACATTGGAAGATGGCTACTGACCCATCTACCGTGGAGAAGAGCTGGAAGAGGGCTTGACCCATAGACCATGGAGAAGCATTGGAAGATGGTTACAGACCCATCTACCGCAGAGGAGCGTTGGGAGATGGCTGCAGAACCACTTGTGCCAGCATCGAAGCACCGTGCTCTCGCTACACACAGCTTGCGAGCGCCCTGTGGCACGCTCCCGAGGTCAGACACGTCTGTGGAGACCTAAGCTGACAGACACACTAGCCTGGTTTCGGCTGGGATAGAGTTAATTTTTCTTCATGGTAGCTAGAATAGTGCTGTGGATTCAGTACAGGATCTGGTATGAGAATAATGCTGATAACACACTGATGTTTTCAGTTGTTGCTAAGAGATCAAGGTCTCTCCAATTCCCCATGTCCTGTCCACGTGCAGGTGTACAAGAAGCTGGGAGGAGGCACAGCCAGAGCACTGGAATTGAATTAGCTGAAGGAATATTCCATATCACGTAACGTCATGCTCAGTATATAAAGGAGGGGAGTCTGGGAAGGAGGAGGGTACTCTCTTGCTTCTGGGATTGTGACTGCAGGATCTTGGTATTTCGGGATCGCTGGTTGGGAACAGGCTGGGTATCAGTCAGCAGGCAGTGAGCAATCACATTGTGCATCACCCCTTTGCACCTTCTATTATTGTTACTGTTTTATTTTATTTTGATTACTAAACTGTTTGTTATCTCAACCTACCAGTCTCCCTTTCTCCCCTCATCCCCCGGCCAGTGAGGGTGAGCAAGCAGCTGCGTGGTGTCCGTCTGCCAGCCGAGTTCAAACCACCACACACACATCCCCCCCATGGGGGCTGCGTCGCTGCAAAGGCAGAGCCTCTACGTGCTCTGTCCCGTGAGGATGCAGGAGGCGTAGGTGACACCAACACCCTGAGCTTTGCACCAGGAGCCCACCGTATGAAAAGGGGCCTTGCCAGCTCTCTCAGCAGCAGCCCGCGCATGGGAACAGGCTGCAAACGCACATCAGTACTTGATGAGCTTTGAAGTTCAGCTCCGAAAAAAATCTGGTCTTCATAATTCCGAAGGGAGGCTGTCTCATGTCTACAAGTAAGCATGACTCTTTCAAGTGCTGCGTGTCCCATCTATTTATCATCTTTTTCAGTTATATTTTTGCTGGGAATATGTGGTGGCATACTCATCCAAAATGATGGGAAGGGGCGTGGATGGTATCTGTGGTTTAGACTTGCTATTTATACAGTGTTTGGAAGTGGCTCTGTTCTGCATCTGATGTGGATGCATCAAGACTTTTCTGAGCATTTCTTTTTTTGCGCACGTGATCTATACCAGCCAGATTGATATCAAGTTCCTTCCCACAGCAGCCATTAGTTAGGTTTCCATGAAACAGGAATTTGCCATCTCAGATCCGCTATTTAGAAGACCAGCAAAACAGATAAATGGGAACATAAGGTTAAACTTGGCCCAACTAAAAAGAACGACAAACTTCATTTCAGAAGCCATAAAACCAACTGGAATGCTTGGGATTAAATCCAACACAAACAGCTTTCATTATTTCATCTTTGCAATCCAAATGTTGCTGCTGCCATCGAGTATGAAAACCAGAAGGCAGGAGATACACCAGTGTGTGCCTTTCCAGACTCACGGATTAGAAACTCCCTCTGAATTTCCATCAGTCGCTGCGTCGAGGTAACATCTCGCATTAGAAAAGTTTTGCACAAGGATACTTGAAGACTGTCAACATAAAATACATATATATGTATGCATACATATACACACACGTATGTATTTCAGCACAGCAGAACAGTCCTACGCCAGTCCACCCTCGGCCTTTCATTAGCAATCCCCATTGTCCAAGAGGAAAAAATAAGGACAGTGACACACTGTTTGGCAGAGAACTAAATTTTAAGAAGATTCATGGCTTATTCACATGAATACAAAATTGTCAGATGGTGAATAAGACAATCTGGGGTGTGTGTGCCCTTTTCGTGCACAGCATTAACACTCCTGAAGTCCTCTGAATGCCAAGGGCAGGCTACGTGCCTGGGCAGGCATAGCTGCACGGGGGAAAAGGCAGAGAAGCAGCAGCTGATGTTCCACCAGTCTTGGCTTCAAGATAAAAGAAAGGTGTGTTATTTACCATCAAAACAGCGGGTGGGACGAGCGAACAGGAGGCAAGAGGCTGACGGTCAAGCCAGTTTTTACTTCTGGAATTGCTGAGAGCGAGCAGAGTATTTTAATTATTCAAGGCTGAGCCACAGCAGAAGAGGAAGAATACATGGAAGGACAGAAGAGAAAAAAGCTACTGCAAACCTGTGCTCAGCTTCCCAGATGCTAAGATGTTCAAGAAAAGCAATTATTCAGTTCCTCCACGCATGTAATCAAGAATCTCCAGAATTTCCCAACAATAAAAGGCAGAAATAGGTAGGTAGAAATTTCTGTCTTATTCAGCACCCAGAGATGAAATTACCCATGCCAGGAGACTTCATCTCACAAGGACCATGTCAGAGCACCTCCTCATGGCATGCTCCAGATTAACCTTCCCTTCACAGACCTTGTAGATAATATCTAATTTGGAGCCTGGTAAATCCCCTCTTGATATTAGCAGCTCAACTGCAGAGTGGCAGCCTCACCAGTATCATAGGACTATATTAAAAACCCTACAGAAACGAGACAGGTTTGTTTAGATGAGTATGTGTTCCAGGGATGGCCAATGAGGAGAAGACAGGCTCCTGCTGGGGTTCCCCGCTTTGAGTTTCTCGATGACTCTCCACTGGCAGGGCTACAAGATGCTCTGAAGCAGGTCAGAACCAGGATCCCCCTACAGCGAGGGACTCCCCAACACCCATCTGAGCACCACCAGTACATTTTTTTCACATTGGCATTCTACTGCCAGACGTTCAGCACCCAGGATCTTTTCCATGATTCACTTTAAAGTGTGATATTGGCAGGGGATATCTTCGCTCACATTACAATAGTCTAAAAATAGAGAAGTTGTTTCAGAAGATGGCTCTGTGCCAGCTGCATACTAATACAGCTGTCTGGAAAGAAGCATATGCAAGCAAACAGAAGAAATGCTAGAGTTATTTGCATTATACTTCCATGCTTCACTTGCTCTCTCAAATTACAAAACCTACCAAAGAGACCAAAATTAGATGAATTTGAACAGGAGTCTGCAGTGCTCAGCCATACAACTGTACACAATTACTTTCCAACTGCAAAGAAACCAGAAGTTATTCTCACTTACTAACATTTTAAGTTCACTAGACATAAAAAAGAAAACAGGGTTTTTTTTAGACTGAAGAACTGTAAAGGCCCCTCCATACTCTTACGCCACCTGATAGAGGTGTCATTATCTAATGTCCAGCACAGCACAACCATCACTTCACGCTCCTCAGGGACATTGCATTCCTAGATATCAACTCAATTTTAAGCAATTTTGGGTTTACTTCTCCACAGGGTAAAACTGAGGGGAGGAGCTGGGCTGTGGGGGCTCCTGAAGGCTGTGGCAGTCAGGGAGCCAGCAGCCTCCAGGTCCCTGCTCCAGCAAGGGACGGATACCACTGAATTATTTCTTGGCACGTAGGAGGTCGTGCTGCAAAGCAGCTCCAAGGGAAGGACTGAAGTTCCCTGTTAAGAACAGTGTAGCTTGCCAAATGCAAATGGCCCAGACCCATGGCAGCAGACCAGCCCAAAAAATAAATAAAACACCCCAGAAATCCCCTCCAAGCTCACAGCACATCCTCCCACCCTTCTCTTGAGGTATTCTGCCCATGAAAGCGCAGCAACAAGATGTGCCAACAAACAACGAAAGCAAAGCAAGGATGAATTTTTAAAGTGAACCTGGCGTGCAGGGAACAGAGATGACTGCTAACCCACTGAGAAAAGGGGGTTTTTGCACACTCGCTGCCAGCCAGCCCATCCGAGGATGACCCCAGTGCTGCTCGGCGGGGGAAGGAAAGACAGCTCCAGGGACTGGCACAGCTGCTCGTCCTCTCTGGGAGCAGGGACCGTCCTCCCGAGGGCAGATGCTGGTTTGGAGAATGGTCCTCCATGATCTAACCCACCTCCAGCCCTCCCCTGCAAGCGCCCGGTGTTCCTCAAACTCAGTGACAGGAACCAGACCTAACTGTGTAGTAACAGAGTAACATTTCAGCTTTAAAATAAGCCTTTTGTCCCCAGGAAATTTCTTATGGCTGGAAACCAGAGGACGGCCGCTGCTCCTCCGGGGATGCAGCAGGGATGGACAGCAGCATGGTCAGTGTGAGGTTAATGGTTGGACTAGATGATCTTCAAGGTCTTTTCCAACCAAGATGATTCTGTGAACAGGGTGTTTTGCACCACGGCGAGAGCAGGCCCAGCTCGCAGGTGTTGCCATCCTCGTGAGCAGCACTAAGATGTCCTGTTGCTTTTGTGATTGGGGTATGGGCAGTTTTAAGATAACTTCATCTCATTTCTCTGCCCGCCGCTTTTCCCTCTTCTGGAAAGGGTTTTTTAATAATTGAATGCACAATGCATCAAAAAAGGACAAGGTCAGCTTGGGCACAGAAATAGCTTTTTTCCTCAGAGAAACAGCAAGTCTGAGTCTCTCCCAGCTTTCTGTGAAGGATAAACACAAGGGACACAGCTCAGCTTCTGAACATCTGCATTTCAAAAACATTTCTAAACATCTGCATGACCGAAGTCCACAGCAAGTTCCCAAGGCGAAGGTGATTAAGGCTGGTTACTCCTCTGAAGGGTGCAGATCCCTTCCGGGATGCCCAGCCCCTGCGAGGCTGCGGCAGCTCTTCCGCTCCCCGGGGCACCTCACCAGGGCTGCCCTTTCCCTCTGCCCCAAAAAACCCCCTCACTGCCTGGATGAGGAGGGCCTGCATCAGGCCGTGAAGCACCCCGACATCTCCCTATGGGCAGCCACCCCCTTGGAAAACCCGAGCCTGCAGACTCACAGTGGATGCAAGTTTTTGTTCTGTGCGTTGGCCCTTCTTAGGGATTGCAGGGGAAGCAATTTTTTGAGGGGAAAAAAAGCAGGGAGCAGTTTGAGATGTGGCTCAGCAGCATTCCCGGTGAAGACCAAGTTGGGGAGCAGGGCTGAGCCCAGGACCCTGCACAGCCAGCACTGACTTTAACATCTTCGGACCATGGTGTGGGGTTTGGGGAGCCAGCGGAGATCAGGATGCTTCCCCAGGGAGACAGGCAGCCGGCTTCTTCAGGAGGATAAAAGCATTTGCAGTTACCAGGCGGTGCTGCTTTCCTGGATGATCCGAGGCAGCTTCTAAATGGTCATTCCGACAGTGACTGGCTGAGGCTTTCACCGCTGTGATGCCTTCCAGGAGCCGTCCCTGGTTTGGCACCAGCCCCCGCTGGCATTAACTAAAGCAGGATGACTGCTGGCTTTGAGGTCTCTCAAAGCTAGAGAGAGAAGAAACTGGAATTGTCAATTTAAAAGAAGAAATGAGGATATTTCACATCTTCAGTGCTGACTCTTTTGAGGAGCTGATCCCAGCTACCTGATCAATGAAGCTCTAAACACAAAGTTAGCACAAAATAGACACACACATATGCAATTATTTTGGCTTAACAAGATTTATTTTTATTTAATCTGTTACGAGACACTCTAGCAAGCAAGAGATGTGTTACTCACTAGTTTCTTAGATTTTACACTTAATTTACATCTGCCTTCAGCTTGGCACAAAGTGTAGGAAAATAGCGTTTTAAAATACTTTCTTCAGTCAATGAAAGAAAACCTTCAAGATGTGCCAAGTAAGCTCACACCATAAGAAGTATTAATGTCCCTCGCCTCCAAATGCTTCTTATAAAGAAAAACCACCAGCAGCTACTGAACTGATAATGACCAGAAATGAGTCTTTCCCAGCTGCAGAAGTGGTAGAGCTCCCCCCCAAACCTTGCTTTTATTACCCAGAGGGTGGCCCAAGACAAGCTCTTCTGCTTTTAAATCTCAAAACAAGTTTCCACCTTTGAAGGACTTGGTCACCAAACAGCACAAATAATGACCTGAAGAAAAGGCTCTCTGCACTTGCAGGAGAAATTACTGTCAAAAGCTTGTGTAGCATTTTAGCAACCTGCACCCAGGTGCTCAGCCAGTTACTGACTCCAGCTCAGCGGTTTGATTTTAAAAGCCTCGGAACAAAGCGTTATTTCTCTAAACCCAACCATCTATTGAAGTCTAAGAAGTTGAGGCCTTAATAAAGTTACAAAGCTACTCTCTCTATATTGTAGAGATAATTATAGGGATAAGCATACATACGTAAGCTTTATACAATCTCATTTTTCACTTATCTTGATGATGATACATTAAATAGCTAGGAAGGAACAGGTCCACGCTGAGCAGGCAAGGCAGCAAAGGAGACACAAAGCTGTCACGAAAGCTTCGGCAGATCTACAGTGACCTGGCTGCGGTCCCTGGGGCGCAGGTGCCAGCTCCCCCTGCACCAGCACATTGCTAATCCACATCCCCAGTTTCATAGCCAGTTTCTAAACCAGATTTGCTCCCTGAACCCATCCACCACATGGTTACACTAACACTAGAGCCAGACCAACAGGCAGGCTGCAGCCAGAGAAAGAGCTACAGAAGCCCCAGTTCAGACCAGCTTGGAAAGTAAATTGTTTATTCATTGTTAGGTTATAGTTGTTAGAGAGAGGGATTTTTTTTCCCCTGAACACTTTAAAACATGCAAACACACATACAACTCTTCTTTCAGGAAGGGGCAGACCAGTCTTGCCCTTGCTGCTCCCAACATCATTTTGCAGATTTTCTGCAGTGTTATATTTGAGTTTGGGGGCTGGTGGGGTTTTGGGGTTTTTTTGGTTTGGTATTTTTTCGCATATTTTATCTTCTTTTGGGTACTAAGGGTGAATCCCAGTAAGACAGCTTGTTCCACAATCCTGTACCTATACAGTTTTCCAGTTAATCTCCACTGCATTTTCAAGGCCAGAAGGTACTTTCCACCTGCATGTATCAAATCCTAGCAAAAAACCACATCTCGCAACAATTGATGAAAGGTAGGGCAACTACTTCAGTTCACCAACAACCAACCCCAAACTGAAGAAGTTGAAGTTATGACAAAGGCTCAGTAAATATACATGAACTCTTCCGCAACTGGTGCCCAATGGAGAGCGGGTCTTTAAAAACTCAGACATGAGTACTCCTTCTTATGAGCTCCTCATATAACTTACAGATCAATCATTTCATTTACTGAGTACTTTGGCTTGCGGTTTAGAAATTCATCACAAAAAAGTGCTTGGCAAACACAGAGCAGAATGGCATGGCTTAAAGCATGGGAAACTGGTAACCAGTACAAGACTTGATATAAAGGATTTTTGAGGCAGACACATTTATACAAATTTAAAAAAAGACCTCACAACACTGCTCTTGACAGAGCGAGACAGCCGAAGGAGAGCGCAGCGAGGTGACGCTGCGGCTCCAGCAGACGCGCTGCCTCCAGAAGGGACGTCCCTGCTCCCCAGCGCTGCGGCAGAACTCCAGCGCGGGCCCTGGCACCACCTTGCTCGGCAGCAGCCAGCCCAACCCGCTGACCGGTCAGAGAGCTCGCCCAGCCAAGCCCAAGTTTCTGCCGAGGAGGCTGCATGACGTGGCTTGGGGCCAGGCTCGCGCAGAGCCGGCACAAGGGATGGGATGGGAACACGTGGAAGCGGGAGGAAAGAAGCAGCTGAAAAGGTTGGGCTGTACGATCGGCTGTGAACCGTCGCTGTGCGCTCAGCACCCCGGAATATTTTGAAAAACTGTGTGAAACCCAGGAGCATATGCTGTGAAAGAGCATTGCTGGATTTAAACCAGCGTAGTTGCCGATGGTCTACGTACTTTAACAGGGAACTCGCTCATCATCTGCTTAGCTACTCGCTAGCACAGTGTGAACAGCTCTCCCCGCAGAGAGAGATTGAAATGTCTCAGTGCTGATTCCCACCTTCAGAGCGGGCTCCTGCACCACCTCGCTGTACAGAGGCACCGCGGCAGTTAACATATGGTGCAAGAGGAGAGCAACTTTAAGAGAAATGCCCTGGGAAAACCAGACCACAGTCAGCACCTAACAAATGACAGAGAGCAACTTACTCAGGTCATTGTCCATCTTGAAGGCAATGTCCAGCTGGATGATGAAAAGCATGAACTGAAACCAGGGGCTCATCTCCTTGCTGGGGAGGGGAATGTGCACAGCAAACACGATATCGTTGGCTTCGATCTGCCGGCTCACTGCCTCGTCGAAGTCTTTGAGCTTCTCGCAGTGGTTGGGTCCCCAGGGCATCAGCCACTTGGTTTTGTGGTGGTTTTTTCTTACATCAATGCACTTCACTGACATGTAAGGAACAGCTGTAGTGGGGCTGGGAGCTGTAAATGGAAAAGAACCACATTTTTAGCATCTTTAGATATCTTATATAGTGGTTTCCCCACCAAAATATGCAGCTCCCCATTCAACTATTTGAAGGCAATTTAAAACAAATGCATCAAATGATTCTCCTTCACAGCTCCTTGATCTTGCAGTTAAGTAATTAAGTTTATTACATCTACAGACGTATTACTGACTTTGTAGTGGGATCAAATTAGATTAGCTGAAGCAGCTGGAATCTGCTGGTTCAGTCTCAGATACCTCAGCTACACCAAAATCATACTGAGAGTTACTGGCATCTTCCTCTGTGCATACACCCTTCTAGTTTGCTCACTCGAGCAAATCCACATGCAAAGCATGTGCCCATATCATAAACCTAGACGGATGAACTAATCCTAAACCTCGTGGTCCTGCAGAGCAGGACAGGGCTTACCACAGTGATTTGAACCCCGCACAGCCACATGTTTCCTTGGGCAGGAAGGTTTTTCTCTCTGCTGAATCACACAACTCTTTTTTAAGGCTCCTTGGTAATGGGAGAGGGCAGCACCACTTCACATTTAACCCAGCCCAGGGCCATCACCAACATCTGCTGCCTGCAAGCTCGCTGTGGGAGCCGTCTCAGCCCCACCAAAACTCCCTACGTGGAACACACAGGGTAAGCCAGACACCACTGCGATGCTCCAAAGATCCTTGCTTACCCACTGCTGCTAACTGGAGAGAAACATTTTGTCTACAAAGGTATTTCTACCTTTTGCTGTAAGTCAGGTGTGAACTAACGACCATTAGATTTGTCTTTTTCCCCTAGCCACCGTTTTTTTGAGATACTGGGAGAAAAAAAGCTGCATCTTGGCTCTAAAACGCTCCCCAAACTCTGCACTGCCCCCATCACCACAGCGAGCAACGAGGCTTTGTGCATGTGCACAAGGTACAATGAAAATGGGTATCGGGACCGTGATATCTTCCCAGATCAGACAATTAAAACTACGGAGGAGTATACTACTCAGGCTTTACGTCGATGAGGAAACAGTCCAACTCTGAAGTACAAATAGGGATTGAAAGCAGAAAAGAAATGCATTCCACCTTCAGCCAGAATTTCAGCATAAAACACCTCCAGAACTGAAAGGCTTTTAAAAACTCAAAATATATTTCCAACGCAGTTCTGCCACACAAAGCCTTCTTATGACAGCAGTTCTACCCTGTTTTCCAATATCATTTGGGAAATAAATATTTTAATACTATTTTAATGCATCACAGAACTGGCAAACCACGGAGACAAGCAGAGCCAGAGCTGCTCCAGTTCCTCATCTCCCCAGTATGACCTGAGGAGTTTCCATGGGTCACAAAGTCCAGCATCCAGAAGGTCGATAATTCCCCTGTTCCTTATGGATTTACTCCCCTTTTTTCGTAGAAAGAAGTATTTTTTTGCACAACAGCCAGCTCACATTTTGACACCCAATACATTTCACTGCAATTAAACCAGAACTGCCCTATTTTCTGCAGTATTACCAGGAAGGTACCATTGGACATGCTGTAATGAATTCCTTCCAGCTTCACAGGTTTTGCGAAGCAGATGGAGCAGGTTAACTCTTTCTTTTTAAGCTGTTAAAAGAGTGTTCTTGATATCTGTTTTCACTAGAATTTGAAGAAAATAAAGTTATGCAATACAAATTTGTGAAATTATGTTTATGAAAACCCCCAAACTCTCTGGCCCTTTTTAAAATGAAAATAAGTCTTGAAATGCAAAACTTTAAGTGCAAGTTTAACCTAATAATGTAAAAATGCTCTAATGCAAGCGATAAGCATTGAAATGTCCCTATACTGTGAATTAAAACAGAAGTAGCACATAGAATAAAGATACCCAGGCACAGACAATAACAGATGACTTAAGGTGAAAGTCTGCAGAGAAAAGATGACAAGGTGGTCAGGTAAGATTGGGGCTAAGGGGGCCAATCCCCAGGCTCCCGCAGAAGGTTATTTCCATGTTGTCACCATCCTCATTCTGACAGATGGTCCAGGACTTCCCAAGTACATCACAGCCCTCCCGCCCCGAAAGCTCCATCAGCAAGCAGTAACACCCTACCTACAAATTTCCAAGTATTTCTATGAGAAAAACAAACCAAAACTGAGCAACACCCACTCAGCCACCCCCAGCCCTGACCAGGGCAGAGCCAGCTCAGGGTCCCCCGGGCTCAGCACGCCAACATCCACCCGCACTACACCCAGATGATTCAGACCTGGCTCCCTTGTAATTTGGACGCAGCATCACAACAGCAGCTCTATTGGTTTTTGGGATCCAAGCCAGGAACCCTGCGTAGCATCTTCCCCAACGTGCCACCTCATTAGAAAGATGACATCCGCACTCCTTCCTACAGGCAGGGGAGAGATGACTCAACGTGCGAGTCGGGAGGAAGTTATTAAAAAGCAGTTGTTTATAAACTGCATTTTTTCAATTTTTTGACAGCAATAAGTTTCTTCTAGCTGAAAAGTAGCAGCGATGCTAGCGTAAAGGGTGGGCTGAAAGGGATTTGCTCAAGCAGGAATACTCCCAAATTCATACCTGCTCTCACTAGCAACCCACAGCCTAAGTGAGCACAGATACACAGCACTGCTGCACCTGCATCCAGCAGCCCCCCAGGAACCACAGACAGCTCATACGTTACAGCAGCCCCCAAAAAGAGCAAATCATTGATATGGCAGAAAGAAACAGCAAAAGAGAATAAAATAAAGCACTCAACAAACAAAATCTAGCTGCAAATCAAGGATTACGGAACACTTTAATGATGTGCCATAAGTGCATAAAACGGTGCAACATTCCTTTATCATGCCTCGATGCAGAACCCCGTAACCATGGCTAAAACTGCAGCTGTAAGTGAATATTAGGAATATTGCTGTGAAATAAGTCAGACATTCAGGCCAAGCTCTCAGAGCCTTGACAGGTCTTTGTGTGATTTAAAAGTAGGCATTTCTGAATTAAAAGACATTGTTACTTCTACGGTGAAGACGAATGTTTCTTGCTTTGATGCAACTCATTATAGCCATAAATACATGTTTTCATCACTGACTGATTATGATTTTAAATACTTGGCATGCTCACTGAAGTATCCCCTCTGCCAAAGTTACAGCTTTGAGGAGCAAGAGACAATTACTATATATATTCCTTGTCGGGAACTGCACACCAAACAAACGTCGGCACTTGGCTTCCATTACTTCTTTGGCTCCACTCCCATTAAATTCAAGCGAGTGTTGAACCAAGTGGAAAAAAAATGCTTTGTGAAACTGCAGCCAAGTCAACTAACAGTATTACAAAGTGCTATGCAAAACAAAGCTAGCATCGAGGGATTTCAGTTAAAGCGTGGTGCCAAGCAGGCTGCCTTCAGCCCTTCTGCCTGTGGGCTGGTAGATGCTTCAGCTTTATATATTAAATGATATATGCCAGCTTGTAAATAATTAATAGACGTTTGTGCATAATACACTGGATGAGCCTCAGCTTGTGTCCCAGCCTGCTCGCTGTGCCAGCGCAGGTGCCATTTGGAGGGGTTAGCGGAGCAACCAGGGACCTGGGCTTTGATCAGGGGGGTTTTGCAGAAGCCAATCAGGAGCGTGGCTCTCTGGGAGCCAGCTCAAACAGGAGCCAGCCCAGCTTGAGTTTAGGGCTGCCCAGGGAGTCCCCGGGAAGGAGCCCGGGCTCTGGGAGCAGGCATTGGGCAGACACCCCTCGTGCCAAGGGGTTCGACCCCTGCGGTGCTGGGTGCCAAAAGCCATAGGCATGAGGCTGCTGGAGCTGCCAGCGCTGTCAGTGGAGACTTCCAACCCCCCTACTTAAAGAGAAAAAACTTCCCACAGACGAGTTTAGAGACAGGATGATTCACAGCAAATGCTGTCAGAGCAACAGCCAGGATCTCCAAGGAGCCAGCGTGCCTGCATCCATGGGAAGGGGGCAGGAGGTGACTGTCACCACCAGAGCCCTCCTTAGCTCTGATGGGACAAACCTGCATTACATCTTCCTGAAAAACCCAGGCCAGCACACACATGAAAATAAAACCAACACAGTCTGAGCAACCTCTCTTCTGCAGTTCACTGGTTTTCATACTAGTTTGGGGAGCAAATACAGTTTAGCCTCTTTGAGCCTTGTGTGCATATATGCTATAAACACATTTGTCTTAAAGGTATGTGGCAACCGGCTGGCCGCCCACTCCATCTCCTCCGGAAGAGGCTGCGGAGGTGCCCGCCTCGCTGCAAAAGCCCCAAGGGTATCCCAAATTCCACGGGTCACAGCAGACCTGCCACAGAAGCACGGCTCCTTGCAGCAGCGTTCGCAGGCGAGCCCGTTTTTTTTCAGCAGCGCGATCACCACTTCCCAGGGAAGACTTCTGATGAACTTTCAAAGCCATTTCAGCTATGCCGTACAGATTGAAGCAACCCTTGCATATTATTTCCAGCAAAGGTTTCAGTGAGACTTTTCTCACTTTTCATATTGAAAATAGCCTATAGCCAACTGGCTCAAGCACATGGATTTTCTCAAGTTATGTCCCCAAGAAAGAGCAGCAGTTAAAAGGGATAGAGACATTTACGGCTGAGGGGGGAACTGAAGTTGAATTGCTTTCAGTTCTGAATGATCCAAAACTCTCGTGTCAAAACTCTCTAGTCTTGTGTTAAACTGGTAGCAGTGTTTCACCCAAAACTAAGACGATGACAGTGTTATAAAATAACTCCAAATACGAGGGTTTGAAGGAGATATCTCAGCATACTTTATATATCTACTGGTCAGAGAGGTCAACGATCTTACGACCTCATGTGGCAGAAGATGCCATGATCTGGTTTCTCAGCACTGGTGACCATCCTCATGAGGATTTCTCTCCTACATCTCAACTGGAATCAAAATTCTTTCACTTCATGTAGACTAAACAGAGCACGAGTGGAGGCCAATAGGGATGATTCCTCACACGGACGGGACACCCCAAACCATCCAACGCTCCTTCTGTCCCTGCTATATCCTCCATAGCAAAACCCTACAGCATTTGCTGAAGAAACTGAGCATCCTGCCCCAAATACCCAGCAAAATGGTTAAACAGCAATGAATTCTGAAGGGACCTGGGGGATCCAGGCCTGTCTATCACTGCACACTTTTACAAAAAAGAGCTAGAGCTTCATATTACAAAATTACACTTCCTTGCCCAGCATATTAAAAATGACCCGTCCAAAGGGAAGAGCACTGCTTGACGCTGAGGAACCAGAGTTACTCTGGATGGGACAGGACCTCTTGGCCAACCTCCTGCTCGCAGCAGGGCCAGCCAGGAGGTCAGAGCAGGGTGCTCAGGGCCTTATCCCACCAGGTCCTGCACATAGTTACTGTTCCCAGGATGCTGATGTGCTGCTGCTGCTGCTGTCCCCTTGTCCCCATTTTTATCATTCCACATATAGACTAAATATTAAGTTGAGTTTGCATGTGACTGAGATTACTGTCAGCTGGATCACGTGCACACACACGGAGTACATATTCCACTTCAAATTTTTAGTCACCACTTTGTTTGCTCTCTTCTCTGAACACCCTGAATCTTTGCCCTATAACAAATAGCCATGTTTCACTCCTCAAAACAGTTTTCAATGCTTTTTCTACAACCCAGGAGATCAGGTTGACAAAGTCTTACCATTCACTGAATCAAGAGAGGCATTGGGAGATCCTGCTCTCTCCTGCAAGGGTGAAGCCTCCCCACGCCAAGCAGCAACTGCATTTACAATATCTGGTGATTGCACGAGGGCACCTGCCATGGAGCACATCATACAGACACGACGCAACCACCAACACAGTTCACGTTTTGCCTCAGAAGGGTCACAGCTGGTTTTCCCTAGAACTCCCAGGTCTTGCTCCTCCCTCGCCCCCACAGATGTTTCTGCTGTTCTTCACCCGTCTCGCTCCCTCACGCTGTTGGACGCATTTACAGCTGATGCTTGGCTGCCCCTACAGAAAACTTAGGGGCCCAAAGCTTAGCTGAGGCAGAACACAAAGGCCGAGAATAAACAACAGTAAAGAGGCCTTTTGGCGGCCATGAACCTTTAATGAATCTTCAAGCATGGGGAAAAATGACATTTCACCTTCAAATTTTAAAGAGAAAAAAAATGAAGTTAAACCCGCTAGATCTTTGAGAAGGAGAGAAGAAAAGAAAGCCTGCTTTCTCCCAGTCTTTAATAAATACCCTTTCACATCTTTGTGCCACAAGCAAAACTTGTTCCTACCTATCTCTTGGGCTTACCTCTCCTGCAAACATGGTGGTGATGGCATGTGAGGATGGGCGAGGGCAAATGGAACACAGAGACTCATTTAGACAAACTCCCACACCATTCATAGCCCACTGGACTCACCCTGAAAGATGTTAGCAAATAGCACTGAACAGCTGTAGAACTGATTTTTGTTTAATTTTCAAAGCTCTGGTTCAAACCTTGATGGGGGTTAAGCCAGGAGGGCTTTAACATCTCTCTAGTGCAACCATAAGTAGCTTTCCTTTAGTTTCAGCTATACTGTCCTCGAAGCAATCTATCCCCATTAACATGTAAGCATTCATTGCCCTTTTCTTTTTCTGAGAAGAAAAGCAGAAAGTAAGATCCTGCCTGTAAAGGGGCTTACCTCAGAGGGGAAAAAAAAAAAACAACAAACACACACACAACACAACTGTTTCACTGTATTTAGACTTAACTCTTTAGGTTAAAGAAAGATTTACTATAAGCGAGCTCAATTTTTCAATATATTCATTTTACAATATTACTTATGCCTAGATTTGCACAAGAGCCACCATCACTCAGTTTAATTTCAATAAATTAAGTAGATCTTTAAGAAATCTCCTGTGATAAACCCTCAGATAATCCTTTCCTTCTTCCCTCCCCCATACTCCTGCAAACAAGGCATTCAGCCCAGTTACAAGAATAACATCCCCTCTCTGCTCCCACATGAATACTTACCTCTATGATATATATTTTGTACCTTCTCATCTAGAACACCTACAGCATTTCAAATTAACTACTGACCCTTGCTCTTGCACCATAAACAAGCCCTTTAGAAAATCTCAATTGCATTGTGTCTACATTGATTAAAGCTTGAATCCTACTGACCTCATGTGGTGTTAACTTCTCCCATGCACCGGGAGCATTCTGCTTTTCTACTCAATTACCCCCTTCTGTGCAGAGCCATCACTACCCAATGAGCACACACAATGGACTTCTGCTTCATTACACTAACCAACAGCAGGATAGGAATAAACAAGCTAATTTATCATCGGACAGACTGAGCTTTTCCAACTAGAACAGTGAGAAAACCTGAATAACATTATACGTACTTGCTATTTATAAATACATATGTATTGCAGCATGGAAGTTTTCTTTTCCACCTCCCTCCTTCCTGACCTTGATGCTACCATTAATGAGAGTGACCACTAATGCAGTCTTTAAATTAATATTTTTTATTACTAGTTACTATTTCGCAAGCTACAGGAAAGCCTTTTTCTGAACACTGCAGCAGCTTTTATATACAGAATTGCTGTACATTTAAATCATCTAATTCATCTCTAAAAAACCCAAAACAAACCCACTGCCTCCTAGAAGCCCCCTCCCCTCTATAAAGGTATTTCTTTATTCCCATTTGACTTCAAGCTTCATCAAGACCACAGTCCTTTAAAGCCCCAGGGCACCATTTCCACTGTTATTTATAATGGGAGTTGCCAGACATACTATCATAGCTGAACACCCGTATTTCTGTCATCTCCAATAGATTTTTCAATGCTACAGGCTTCTCTGTCTTTTTTGTTTCAGACCATAAAAACGAACCTGTCCAAAGCACCAAAGCCTAGTCTGGGAGATCCCCGATGCGAGCTTGTGTTCTGCATCCAGGTCTCCTGCTCTGGCTGTGGAGAGCGAGCCAGGAGCGGGCTGTGCATGCACCTCCTCTAGTGACAGCGTTGGCTTGGGCAACCCTGGCTTTTCCACCTCATTTGGAGGGTGATGGGAGTCCTGACCTAGCTCAGAGTCCATCTGGATGGAAGGGGATATTTGGTGGCCCGGACAGCAGCCCAGACCTCTGCCAGGCTCAAACCTACTGGCTTAGTAGACTGTGGTGGGAAGTGAGCTGCCAGGATTTGGAGGTCCCTAATCAAGCACTACAGCCAGCAGGACAGTCTTGCTTTGGTTTTGAGGAATTTCTATGCTTTCTTAGCTTCCTGTAACCATGCAGGAGCTAGAGATATGTGTGTCTTACATCTTGGAGGGGTGGCTGTTTGGTTTTGCTTAAGGTTTGCTCTTCAATGCTACTCCTGCAGTGTTGGGCTGTGCTAGCAGAAAAGCTGTCCATGCAGCACGGCCTCTTAGAGCAGCACAAACTGGGGATTTTCTTCAAGAAGTCAGTTTGCAAACAACTAGGGGAGCGGCTGTGCCAAGAGCCTTTAAAACTGAAAGTGCAGTCGGGATCCCCGCTGCAGAAGCAGGAGTCTGAGCACCCCGCAAGGCTGCTGCCAGCGAACACCAACCAAAGGGCTTCTGGGGAAGTGTCTTGCTCTCAGAGATAAGCGATTATTCCCTCAGCCCCAGGCAAGATGCAAAGCAAGAAAATCTTATGAGGCACTAGAGTACAAGTAGATTTGCTGGGAGAACTAAATAAATGACCTCCACGATTCATATACATATGCAACAGCAGCAACAAATGCAAACCAAGAGAGCACTAGCAGTATGAGTTCCATAAATGCAGAAGTATATATTAAAAAATACTTTATTTAAAAGAAGAAAAGGGAAAGAAAAGGTAGAACTGATTTACTAATTGCCACAGACAGTTTGATCTTTGTCCAAGCCATCCTTTGTCAATTTTCGACTCAGATGAAATGCATTTCCTGCTACGCCCAGCCAAGATATTAAATCCCTGCAAACAGAGGTCTAAAATAGCAGTATGACCTGACGTTATCCAGCTTTCCTCCTGAGCAACAGCCTGAAACTCCCCAAGTCGCACACTACAGATAACAAGATACCTTGAAAGGGCCGATACGGAGATATGCAAAGAATTTCATCTGCATTTGAATAGGGGGGATCAGCTCCTGGGGCTGGGGCCAGCAGCAGGCAGTCCCGGAGCAGATGGACACCTTGCGCCCTTCAAAGGCTTTCCGAGGCTATCAGGGAGTTATAACATGACTTCAAAGAGCATAAATGTTATTTATGAAGGAAAAGACTTCCTGTTCCACCGTTATCCCTTGCAAAGCGCAGAGAGGCAGCACGCCCACTGCCTGGTCAGTGTTCAGGTCACGTTTAAAACCGAGCCTGTTTAGTTCGTATCAAGAAGAGGAGCAGCAAGAGGGACCATCCTCTTGACGTAAACTGCAAGGCACAGAGTTTCCCTGACGCATCCCTCCCAAGTTAACTGTAGTTTGGAGGCAACACAACCGTAAGAAGAGCAAAAAAACTAGCATCTTGGAGGATTTAGAGCCTCGCTCCCTGCTCCTCAGGCCCCCAGCACGGGCGTTTCTGCCTGGGAACTCTCAATTTCTGGCACATTTGCCCATTCAGCTACAGTTACAGCTCTTAAAAAGAAGAATTGAGCAGACCTAAACTAAATAGACATGACCTTTCATGTCTGCTTTTTCATCGGCTCCCAGTGCTTCTGCCAAGGCTGCAGCACTAAAGGAATGTGTCTATACAGAGGAGTCTATTGGCATTCATGTCCACGGTGCAGCACCGACCTATTCAGCACAGCTTGCCCATCTTCTGGAGAGACCAGTGATGAAAGAAAGTCAGGCACAGAAAAATGGTCTTTGTCCTGGAGCCCACAGACACTCTTCCCTAGCTGGCTGCATCCACATACCTTCAAAATCAGAGCGTCTCTCCTGTCAAAAGATCAGTTCAGCCCTAAGAAGGTAATGAAATCCCAGGAAAGAAAATTAAATCCTGGAAACTCACTGCTCAGGAGCCAAATCAGACATTTAGATAATGAACTGGAATTGTTGATAGCTGCTCAGCCATTTATACACATGACTCATTATCTCTCTGGGCGAGACACACAAGTAAGAGTTTTATTTGCTCCAGTCAAAACAATTCTGTTTTTTCAACCTTAAGCCGAGGCAAGGGAGCAGTGAACCTGCACCTTCTTAAATGCATCCCCCTCATCCCAGCAGACTCATGTGCTAAATAAATACCTCCACTTTTCCAATCAGTTAAATTTGTAAAGTGTACGGCTGGGCACTGAACTTTCTGTACTTAACTGTATGTATGCCTGCTCCTGGACTTTGTCTGCACTACAGAGAGGTTCTCCTGCGCTCTGTCGGCTCATTTGAACTGAAACCAAGATAATCTGCGACTTAGGACGAGGCGTCCTTGGAGTCCTGGTAAGTAGCTCACATAAAATAAGTTACGGAAAAGTTGTCTTTAAAGTAACTTGTTTAAAGGAACAAAAAACGCAGTTTTGAAGCAGGGATGTTGCTGCACAGAGCTCTGTCATCCCATCTCCTCCCGTGCCCTCCATTTCAGCCTGCCCATCTGCCCAGAAGCTTTGCTCTTTGCTACAGCCTCCCACAGCGCTGGCAAACCCGGGGTGAGACGCACATCGCTTCGCCTGACCAAAGCGGTGGAGAGAGAAAGCCACAGGGAAGGTGGGGTAACTTCTTGACCCTGGGTCATTAGAACAGACCAGACCATTCGGTGAAGCACAAGCTAGCTTAACAACAAACCAGCCAGTGCGACAGAGTCAGAGGCTGCAGGTTTGTACCTCTGCCCAGGTTTTGTGGCAATGGGGCAGCAGCACCAAGCCCACCGAGGTGCAGGAAGCCCTGCCCAAGGCTGTGTGTTGTCCAGTGCTCTGCAGGAGCTAAAGAGCTACGGAGCGTTGGGAAAACTGCCCCACGCTTCGGGACTTAACACAAAATTTCCGGCTATCTCCGTGATCTCTGGACAGATTTGAGCAGTGAAGTCTGTTTTCTTTCCTCTTTTTTCTTTTTAAAATACTGTATGTATAAAAGAATTCCAGAATGCAAAGGAAATTAGAAAGACACCACCAACAGTTTCCCACAAGGTATACAGAGGAAGACAATTTGTAATCAAAAGCTTTGGTTTAAAGAAAAACCAAGAGGCATTAAACCCACACAAGAGTCAAGTCAGATTTCCACATACACAGAGTTCCTACCACCTGGCCAGCAGTCAGGAGAGGACACGAAGTGTCCTAGCTCAGCTCTGGCCCCAGAGCAGCAGTTGTGCTGTGACCTTCGTCGCAACACCCTGGTCAAAACTTCCAGTAACAAGCAACAGCCGCACAGATGCCGCAGCTGGTCCTGCTGTGGGAAGGTTTGTCCTCATGCCGAGTCCAGGGCCGTCACCAGCTAACCTAGCTCCACGTGCTGGTCAGCATGACTCAAAGCCTGGATGAGCCCAGTGGCACCCCCAGCGACAGCCAGGATGCCAGGGGGCTGGCTAAACCCCCCCCATGTATTGAAAAGGCTGAGCATATATATGCATAGTACATGAGGGCTCCTGGGAATGCTGGCACGACTGTAAATTAGCTATAGCCTCATTTCTCACAAACATTTATGCTGCCTTGAGTGATAACAGAAAACATTTGTTTGATCCCATTCTCTTCTAATACATGTATGCTATCACTTATAGCAGGATAGCGAAGACAAGGTTGTATTATGACTAATTTTATGGGTCGTGTTTTATTGAGTACTAAAACATCCTAACAGAACATGTAACACATAATCCAGAAGTGTAACCTTTAAACAAGCTGTTTACCAGGGAACAGAGCAGACACCAGAAATTCTGCAGGGTTTGAAAACAGAACGGTTTGAAGCAGTGACAGTCCCAGTTGTCTGGAGCCAGCAGTTCATTACCATAGCACAACAACAAAGAAACTGCTCAATAAAATTCTCTTTCGAGTTGTTTTCTCAACTCCCTAGTTTTGCAAAGATCCCTTAGACTGCCATGCGAGCTTCACCCCGGTAAGGGAATGACTCCCATACACGTAGGTCTCATGATTTGCCAACACACAGTTCTAAGTAAAATCCATCAGAGAGGTGATAAGACTCCTGCTTCTAAATAAAAGAACTGTTGGGAAAGTGCAAGCCCTATTAAAACTCAGACGTTATGCAGTTGACTGTTCAAAAACTAGCTAGAGAACCACCACTGGCCGAAAACCCCAGTTGCAGAAAAATGAAGCTCTATCATCATTGTCGTATCAGGTACCAATGCACTGCATTTGTGTATTTTGGACTTGCACAAGTATTCTGTTAAAATAGAGCACTTAGTCATTGTTTTGAAATATGACCTAACTGACTGCTAAAGGAGAGGCTGGTTTAGCTTTGTAGCCGTGTTCCAGTTGTGTACATATTTTGGTTTGTCTAGACCTGAATAAACTAAAATAACTAGATTCTTGGTGTCTGTTTGGTGCGCTGGATCAAACCAGACCAGGATCGCTATTTCAGTGACACCTCAGCTCCCATCCCACCTTGTGTCACACCTCTCTGAAGAGCAGCAGTCCCATGTCATTCAGCACTTCGAGTACTCCCAGCACCGCTTCACTCCCCACCCGCCGTCTCCAGCCACGGACCCATTTCTTACCAGATCTCTCTTAGAAAACACCACAGGTGAGGGACTAACTAAAGGGGCCAGGACCCCGAGCAGCAGGGCCCAACGGTGGTCCAACGGATCGGCCACAAGCCACGGGCTCAGGGCTTCCAGGGACACAAGGACGCCAACAGCACGCTCCAGGGCTAATTCCCGGGAAGAGTTTGATGCAGCCCCCCAGGCTGAGATGCCCTGCTCGTGTGTCACTGCGCCAGATGTTGGGCCCCACACCTAGTTTACACCTAAGATCTTTGAGCTGGTTCCCAGGCACTCAGGCTTAAGAAGGGCTGGCGGGGAGCTGTTGGAGCCCATCAGCACAGCTGCCCCACAGCCTCTAATCCAAGCAGGGGAAGAGCCTCTTAACTCCTTGAATGCATCAGAAGTGGTAAATACTGTGGAGGAAAAACCAGTCTGGGTGATTGATTAGTGCAGTTTTATCTGCTCAAAGATCAGAAGTGGGGTTTCCAGCAATTAAAGAAAGTTTACCTGCAATAACCCCCCTAGGACTCACCCGCAGATGCACTGACTCCAGCCCTACAAAGTTACCCTCAGTTTGTGCCCCGAATCACTGTCTCCGTGGGTGGAAGAGCTGCCCACTGGCCTTCCAGTCCCAGCATCAGCATCCCCACGCAGGACAGGGCCCCCGCACTGTGGGAGCCCGGCGGCAGCAGCCGGTGAGGCAGGGAATAGGCAAGATGGAAGGCTGAACTAACAGCATCTAAGTTCTTTCATCTCCGAATCCCTACAAACCTGAACAAAAACATTTCTGTGTATTCCCTATAAAGCTGAACAGAAATGTGTCTGTTTATCACATCATGATGAGGACAGAAAAGGGGCTTTCTGATCAACACCTTCCTTTTGTACAAGCAACTTTTTTTAAACTGAGAAGCTACTAGAAAAACACTTTTAAGATGAACACCGAGTCTAGCTTCTCTGCTCAACGCAGGCCAAGACATTTTATCTAATGAATCAGCGTCGGGTTCAGCAACCTACACTTGAACCAGCTCTTTTTAAACAAGAAAAAAAAGGAATGAAGGAAAAAAAAGCCAATCCTAGTAATATTCAGACCCACAAGACTAGAAAAACTGGGTTTTAATCCAATGTTTGCCACCGACTCCTTTGTGATTAAGCAAAACCGAGGAACTGAAATGAGAATGAGGGAAACAAAAGTTTCTGAAAATTATGTTTAGTAGAATTCCTACGGCTCTTAAGAACTGGTAACTAGAGAGGCTACAAATGCAGAGCACTAATCTGCCTCAGAAAGACCAACTCTGCTTTCTGAGGAACGGCAGGTATTTCTTCAACACCCTCAAATAGAGATCACCCCGAGAGCAGTCCAATTTTAAGAAAACGTGCAACAATTTTTTCCCAAAGCCCTTTCAGAGCGATGTGACTTCAGATACCCGCAGTCATTACTGAAAATCCCAAGGGCCCTGACTACGAGCCTGGACCTGGGGAAGGGGGATAAACCCCCAGGCAGGGCAGGGGAGAGGGGTCCTGGGGCTGAAGGGCTCGGCAGGGCAGCGCAGTCCTTCCCCAACATCCCCACGCTGGAAATGGCCAAAGCAACCACGAAGAGGCGACCACCACTACAAGGAGCCGGCGCATAACTCAGTTGCTTTCTAGTAAAAAATAAAAAAAAAAAAAAAAAAAAAAAATTCACGGGACTGCCCCAAACCCCTGCTCTCCTCCATTTTTCTCCTTCCAGCTCCTTCCCCAGGCAAAAAATCAAAACCCCCGGAGGCAGAGGGGTGGCAAACCCCGGCCGCAAGTTTGTTGCCGAGGGTTACATCTGTGCCAGCACTTCCCCGAGGATTTTGCAACGCTCCCTGCCAGCTAATAAAGAAATAAACACAATCTGGACTCAAAAAGTTTTAGGCGAGGAGGTTTGCGTGCCAAAAGTCGGGCTGCCCCGCCGGCGTGGGGAAGGCTGGATGCCACCCGAGAAGCTGCAAACGCGGGTGTGGGGACGTGCCCGATCCCCGTGGCCGGGGGCCAGGAGCACGGCGAGAGGGTTTGGGAGGCGGGGGGGTTAAAGACCCCCCCCCCCCAGCAGCCACGCGGGTTTTCCGTGAGCCGAAACAACCCCAAGCCGACCCCGCGCGGTTTCAGGAGCCTCCTGGAAGAGGATTGCGGGGAGGTGGCGGGTTCCCCAGGGGGTGGGGGGGTTCCCCCAGGAGAAACAAGCCCGGACAAAAGCAGTAGGGCGGCGGGAAGGGGGGGTCGGCACCCCCCAAACGCGCCCCACCGCCCCCCGGAGCCGGTAAACATAGTCCTGTCCTCGCCCGGAGTAGCGCCCATTAATTTTCCTTTTTTTTTTTTTTTAATTTTTTTTTTTTTTTTTTTTTTTTTTTTGTTATCATGATGGCAAGCAGCGAGGTTTCCTCCTGCGGTCGGCTGGGAGGCCGAGAAACGGGGAGGGGCAGAGGTACGAAAAGAGTGGAGGAAGAATTGTTTTTTAAAAAAAAATAAAATATTTAAAACCCAACTTTGCAAGGCAAGGCTGCCCTGCGCGATCAGTCGCCATACTGAAGATTTCCCCCCTTCCTCTTTCTTTAAGTACAGACTGAAACCAGGCCAAAAAAACTTTTCTCTGCCCCCTTTTTTTTTTTTTTTTCTTGCAGGCACTAGAGTGAAATGTGCACAAAGAGGCCCAGGGAGCCGTGTTTTCTTAACTACAATAGCAGGGCTAATTAGATCATAGGGGCGAGTCAGCGATACTGTAACAAGTAGCTAAACAACGCGAGCGAGGAGAGGAGGAAGGAGAAAGTTTTGCACCTTCAGCACTCACCGATCAGACCTCCCACCAGAAAGGCGATGACTTGGAAAACCAGCAAGATCCCCCCGACGATGCACAGCTTTTTGGTGCTCATGTTCTCGATGATGGCCCCAGCCATTTTCGCCCGGTTCTAAGCCCCCCGGGCTCCCCCCAACCTGGGGGGGGGGATGTGGAGGAGCGGGGGGGCTGGCGAGTCTCCGCACTGATTGCCCGGGCCCGCCGGGAACCGGCTCCCCCTCCGCCGCCTCCAGCCGTGATTGTGGCCGCTGCTCGGTTGCATGTGGCTGCTTTAAAGGAGCTGGGAGCCGGTCACATGACGCCGCCTCCACCGCCCCTCCCCGGTCCTACGGGCCCGGCCCCCCCCCCCCCCCATATCCCATCCCCACCCCACCCCCGGGGTTTTCCGGGAGCACCCCCAGACCCGGAGGATGGGGGAGGGGGGGGGGGCGGCCTCACGCCGAATTTACGCGGGACGCTGGTTTCCCCCCTCAGCCGAAACGCGCCGTTACATTTCCACCCCCCCCCTCCCCGCCCCGTTTTTTCACCTCTGAGACAAGGCTTTGTCCTTCCCTAACTGCCGTCAGAGTTTTCTTACCCTCCGCGGGCAGGACGCGGGAACAACCCCCAAATCCACGGGTGAAATGAGAAGAGGAAATTTATTCCCATTCCCTCGCCGCCCAGGGAATCCCCAAAGCAGGGGGACACTGGCACCGCCGCGCTCGCGCCTTGCTCGCCAGAAAAAGGTGAAGAAAGCAAAGATCTTGAACCTGCTGCTTTCCCCTGTGATTTTCACAGGTGCGCTTTTCCACGGTGCTCTGACCTTTCCCACAGCAGGGCAGGAATCTCCGAGATCCTCAATAAGGTGCCTCGGAGTCTCTCCCAGGCCTGTGTTACCTAAACACAGACCTTATACCAAATCAAGCAACACAGGACTAAGCAATAATTACTGTGAGATCTGTGTTTTTCGGCACCCCAGCCGCAAGTCACTTGGGCGTGTTTACAACCCTCCTCGCCAACCCTCCGTTGGGTTCCCACCGTCCGTCGCCGCATGCCAGCCGAGGGCCAGGAGCGCGGCCGCTCACCCCGCTTCCCTCCCGCTCCTGTTTGTGGCTGAGAATGGTTCGTGACCCCCCGCCATCATCTCTGTTTTTTTGGCATCGGTGCCTTCCAGCACTTTATGGGACACCACAAGGATCCGTGCCGCGCTGCCCCGTTAGACATGCAATGAAGGACACAGAATGCCGTCAGGTACGGCCAAAACTAAGCAGGGAGCTGCTGGAAGCACTCCCTGAGGACAAATAAGCCATGAAAGGAAAGAACTGGTGACAAAAAATACAGACAGGAACTATCAAAATGAAAGGCGGGTCAAATATTTAGAGGCGCAAACCAATATTCTGAAGGAAATAGTAACAAGAAAAAAAAAGTTTAGAAGAAACAAATGCAAAACCCGCACCGCAGAAGTCACAGTAAGATGGCAGAAGCGTTGGCAGTGCCGTGTGGCAGCCCCGTTGCTGAACCTACCAGGCTCCCAGTACCGTGTTCGGTTTGTTCGGGACACAGAAGGCATCTGCGCGCTGATCAGCCTTGCCTAGCAGGGGGGACCGTTGTGCGTTACAAGGATATAGGTAAGCAGCGTCAAAAATGAATCTAGAAATTCAAGGAAGAGCAGAGAAGCTGAGGGCGCAGGGTCTGGCTTGTAAGGCAAGACTACACCAGACCTTGACCTTGACCATACAACGTCCAGCCAACGCAAGGAGGTGAGCGCAGGAGCTGCAGGGACGTGGTGTTTTGCTGATGGATATTTAGGAGGAGGTCCCTCTCGGAAAGGGGGAGGGTATATGCCCCTGCACAAGATCAGGCCTCAGTCACCGCCACTAACTCGCTGCCTCTGCGCCCTTTCCCTGGCCAGAACAAGGAGCGTGGCTGGCAACCCCAGCAAAGTGGGCAAATTCCTCTCTGCAGCCCAGAACCCAGCTTCAGCGCATCCAAAGAAGCATCGGAGCCCCAGGGTGCTGGAGACATGCACAGACGTAATGCTGGAGGCCAACCAACGACACACTGAGGTATTTTGGGTGATGTAATAAGATGTGATACTATGATCAAGATCCTGGACGCAACAGAATCCATCTGAAAAGGGCTGCAGCAGTGATCCCCAAATGCTTTTGCTGGTTTTCTAGCACTGAGTCTTTGGCTTCCAAAGCTGGTCTTGAAAAACTAAATGAGACCAAGCTCATGTGCTACTTTTGTGTTTTACTTCTGTGATCTTTTCCTGATTTGCAGAGCTAACGAGTTCTCTTCCTCCGACCATCAGGCTAATAATGTAAGTTGGAATATAGGCATCAGGGATAACTTTAGATATTTTTGACTGCGGGACAGTTTAATCTTTTAGAATATTTCAAGTTTAACTTTTCTTTTAGTTTAGTTTTAGCTTTCCTTTTACATTACAGTTATGACTTCATTGTTAAAAATAGCTCTTAATGGACAAGTCCTTTGTACCCATTATGAACCCGCGAGGATCATTCACACAGACCTACTTCCAAAATCAAAGCCTGTTAGTGGGTTTTTGCCAAGACAATTAAAGACTTAAAATACCAAATACTTTATACTGAAATTAAAAAAAACCCAACCAACACATAGAACAATTGCTATTAAAAAGGCTTATTTTGAAACATCTAATACTAATTTTTAGGATGTCTATCTAACACTTAATGTTGATTCTGAGCAATGACTTTTGTTTTTGTCTCTGTTGGAAATGGCACAAGCTTTTGAATTACATTGGTTCCCTTACAGTCTGTAATCGCCGCTGACAAGGAGGGAGTCTTACAAGTCCAGGCTCTTTGAGGTCCCACAGTTATCCAAATGCAGGGACCTGTATGACCAAACATCTTTGGAGCCACGAGTGCCACTAAATCAAATCTGTCTTAATGACTCCACAGAAGTTACATGGTGTGATCTGCCGTTAAATGTCCCATTTGCTCCAATCAATTTATTTCTGGGACAAAAATGTAAGCAGTAGAGCTAAGATCCTGCCATAATAAAAAAATCCAAAGTGAAAAAGAGTAAAAATAACAAAAACGCAGGAAACAATACTTCACATTTATAAGGCACTTTCCATTTCTACTACATTCCTACATCTTTAATACTGCAAAGTTGAGAGATATTAATCACATGTGACTTTTGACACGCGTCCAAAGGGCGTATAGAGCACATACCATAGTGAGTTGGGACCTCTCTTTTGCCAAAAAGTGACCACACACAAAATCACACAAGAGAGAAACCGGCACAAAGCACATTAGAAAGTACATCTCCAGCCATCGCTCTTCCTTTTCAGCTGTTTACAAATCAGAATTTCTATCTCTGTCAGGTCTCCAGAATCAATCATCTGGGAACTCATCTACTTGCCGCTTATTACATTATTTTTCCTGACTGCTTTAGGCTGTTTTGAAAGCCTCAGCTATTAAAATAGCTATCCTACAGTCAGCCCCAGGCAGGAGGAGGAGTCTTTCCACAGCAAACTCCTTGCAGGGTTGGGCCTAGAGCCCAGATTTTCAAAGGGGTTTAGTTGCCTAAAGATGTAGGTAAGGACTCCGCGGGATTTCCACAAGCTCCTCAGTTTTGGTGCTACATGTCTGAGCTACAAGTTACTGCAAAAGTTTTGAGAAAACTTTCTTTGGATGCACAGAGATCAAACCCTGAAAGTTTCAGTGTTTTTTCTCCTCTGTTGTCTCATGTCAATTGGACAGTTAATAGAAATAATTTGAAAAAATGCTAGAATTTAGAGGTATTTTCCAAACACAACTGTAAGAGAAGGACGTATGCTACGAATACAACATAAAGGCTTGACAGAGGAATATCTATGATCTAGATTAGGAAGTCAAATGACATGATCATAATAATAATTTCTAGCTTTAGAAAGCTAAAAAAAACCCCAAAACCCAAACTATCCCAAAATCAAACTCCCCCTCCCAGTTATTTGGACTTATGTTGCTGCATAGAAGTCCAGCATTGAGCTGCTTAATTTTTGCTTCACAGAGCAAAAATTAATTTCCTTTTTTTTTTTTTTTTTTAATATGAGCAGCACTGTTGTTTATACCAGCACAATAGCAGACTCTGACCCCATGTGTAAAATACAAAGTAGAGTAGTGGACAAAAAGCTGATTAAAGCATGGTCATCTACCACCAGATAGAATCTCTTGAACTCTTGCTCATACTTGCCTAATTTATTTACAATATAGCATGCGACATAACAACAGACCTGTGGGGATTAAGCTTTGGCTTTGCTCTCCAGTTTGTAGGCTACATTTTTCAGTGTGGGTATTGGCATTGCTTGATGCCATGACTGCAGTTTCTTGTTTTGTTTGGAATACACCTAACCCAGTACAAAGTTACCCCTAGTAATAAATAATGTGTAGCTGCTACAGGGGAAAGATGATTAAAAGCGTTCAGAAGCACTGCTTACATCTCAGTGCTCCTGACTGCTTTCATAGGTAACTTTCTGGTTTTGTTCTCTTACAAATACTGATAACATGGAAAATTTTCTCACAGAACAGGAAAAGGGCGTTTTATGTTATTTCTAGTGCACAGATGGTGGGGAACATTTATCTTTGTAAGAAAAGCCTTTTCTACGGTTCGTAAAGATACTCAAATGTAAAACTTAGTGCGGCACACATCACAAAAAAGCGTGTGGGGGTTGAGATTGGTGAGCAGACAGAGCTCTCAACCTGCAACTGCCCACTGCGCTTAGGATTAGGAAGAAAATTGACAAGTATGCAATGTTTCATCTTAAGCAAGCCCCACTCTATAATGTAAATATTTTGAGTGATTTCCAAGCCCCCTTGTAGTTCAAGGCTAAACATTCATTCAATTATCAGGAACCAGCAAAGTTGAATTTTGCCACTGTTTCTACATCTGGGAACTCAGAGCTAGGCTTAATTTTTTTTTTCCCTGCATGACACTTTTACTTAAGTGGCACCCAGCCTGCTAGATCCCAGATCCCATGCTGTTCTTTAGGCTTTACATGGGCAACCCGAAGCTCCGCCTCTGCCAGGAGTCATGGACTCCTCGCATCATTTCTTTGATGACAATATGGCAAGAAAGAAAGGAACACAAACTTAGCAAGGGAATTACCTGGCCACCCAGATTCTAATCTTAAAACACGCAATGACCACAAGTAGCCGAGAACAGAAGACCTACGGAGTGCACCCCCAAACGGCTGCTCCCAGCCTCTCAGTACCTACTGGGCTCCTCAGCAGCACTGGGTGGGTGGCAATGTCCATCTTAGCTCCTTCAGAGTAACCAGCTCCACTCAGCTGTCCCTCTGTCCTGTGCTTCCTCATCAAGTCCTGCCTGTCTCGGTAAGGAACCAGGCAAGAAAAGCCATTAATTCATTGGGTGTGGACCAGCATTTGCAAAACGTTGAGACAGCAGTCCCAGATAATTCTCCTGATGGTTTGTCTCTGATATGCTTTCAATCAGATGACAAAGCCTTCCTCACGTCAGGATGAAGCTTCAATAGGGGCATCAAGGCTTCCGTTAAGTATGTGAGACAAACCCAAGCTGATAATTTGACAGAGAGCACATTTTAGGTTGTCAGACTGAAAGTGTAGACTTGTGATATCCTGAAGGAGGGGCCAATAACAGTGCATTAAAATAATTTATTAAAGACTGTTTAAACTTTTAAATTTTATTTATAGTCTTTACAATTACCATGTGGTTAAAAGGCTCAAGCCCTCCAAAGGAAATCCGTGAAAAGCCTTTTATTCGAGTCTGCCAAGCTGTCTCTTTCAACCGTTAATCCAATCATCAAGAGGCAGAGTTTCTGCAGTGGGATATCTGAACAGATTCATCATCAGTCTACCACTAAATTTCCAAGTTCTATCCAAACCTCTTCCATAGCATAATAATCACCTGGCAGTAAGTACAGCTCTACTTGACTCCTTCTATTTGATTGATTAAGCAATCATCTGGAGGCCCAAAAGACTCCTCTCATCAAAACCAGTCCTAACACCCACCACCTCTACAAAATCCATTTTAAAAAAGCCACAGCTCAAAAGCCACATAACTCAGGTCACTCGGAAGGTTTTGCTAATCCACAGTTGAGGGCTGACAATATGCTGTGCTGGCCTCGTCTAAATTTGTTGTACCAATGCCAGTGGCATCCCTGATATTTTTGACAAGTTTGTGTGATCAGTGTGTGGTGGGCCACACATTGTCCGCCAACGCTGTGCTCAGCCTCTCACAACCTTCCCATGGACCATTTTGCCAATTCTTCTTGTCTCTTCTCAGTCCTCATGAAAACGCAAGCTCGGAGCTCTGCTCTTTTATTTTCTCTTAGGACTCTCTCCATAGCTGGGCCTTTCCTCAGCCACCGTCCCTCAGACTGAATCTCCCACCTTGCATCAAACTTCTGCGATGGCTTTCACCAGGGTGACTCCACCTCTCACAGGGCTTCTTGCCTTGTGTTGAACCTCCACATCAAACCTTATCCAAAACTTGCCACTTCTGGCACCTACTGTAATATCACAGCTTTCCTTTACAAAGACCATTCCAGTCTGGCACTTCTCTACCTATGTGTCTGTGTTTTCATCCCCCCCAGTGACGGACATCACCGATACCAGCTCAGACACGGCATACTTGGGTTAAGGGCCTCCAAGGAATCGTGTATCCACGCAGGCACCACATGCAGGAGCAGGGAAACGTCAGAACGGCTTCAAACGTCCATGCAGGCTGGGAGACTGCCTTTCCCCAGGCTTGTAACCTCCTCAAAAGCAAGCAAAGAAAGTTGTTTTACTAATAGATATGGATACTTTAATATTAAAAACGATGTCCGGTATGCTATCGTAGGACAATAAGATTAACAAAAGTAAATTCCTTCTACTAGCTGAATTGTACAATTGTTTATAGTAAAATCTTCATGGTTCAATCGCTCCTATCAGTGTTCAGAATACAAAGAATGAATTCCGGAGGTTTTTTTGAAAGCCTCTTACCATTTCTCTGTTGAGCCTTTATATTCCCATGAATCCAATCCATTCTAAGTTTAGCGCTGAAGACCAAATTAGCAGATGCAACTAAATTTAAACCAAAGCCCCATAAGAAGTGAATAAATGCACATGGGCTGAGTGTTTGTAAGGGTGGTACCTGCTTCAGAATTGCAACACCAAGCTTTAATTCAATTTTAGTGAAAGCTGATTTAGTCAATTAAGATGGCGGAGGCACGAGAGACTTAATCAAGGTCCAGTGGTAACAGTCTTGTAACATCAGATGGAAAAAGTTGACAAATATAAACTAGCTTTATAATTTTATTCTTCTGTTATGTTAAATAACACACAGTTCTTAGGTTGGCTATACTGGTTATTGTAAAAATCTTCAATGTTTGCACTGTGTGTACACGCAGAATTATCAGTTAATGCAATCTGAAAACTCAGAAGTCTTGAGAAATTAGAAATTTAAAGTTAAACTAAGGCAATATATGCATCCAGCTAGCGTCCTTGGGAGACATTCTCAAAATACCACCTAAAACCAACCATAAAGCATGTATTAGTCTCAAGGATCTCCTAGAAAGAGACATCTGTTTTGGAACAATCACAAAGGGCTATCGCCAAAACTATCCCGTAATAGTTATGAGCTGTAATTTGACATTTCAGATACGCATTCCTCCTGCCAAATAATATCATATTTTTGCTCTTGGCAGAGAAAATAAAGAGAAGCATATATCCAAGATGAGTAATTTAGTACAATGTAATCAAGGCAAGCTGCCCCACAGACTAGGGACCGAATTAGAGTTAGCAAGATAGGTTTTATTGTCCTCTTAAATAAAAGTGTGTGTATTATACAGGGAAAAAATTTAGAAAGAAAAATGGTTTTCTTGTTTATCTTATTTTCCATCTGAGCCCAAGTGCAGGCTTTTATTCCAAGAGCAGATGATTAGAGGTGGGCTGGCTAACGCAATTATTGCTGTGAGCTGCGTTCCTTGGAGGTTTCCATCCCTGTAGATGCACATCCCAGTCAAGGAACCTTCTGCTCCTCAGCTGTCCCAGTTCACAGCCCAGCATATTTATGTTAATTGTCACTGATTTCAAATTACATCACTATATGGGGCTGTAAATGGAGCTGGCCAAGAAGCACAGGCAGATCCCAGACCTGTGGGGAGGTGATCCATGGCAGAAGAGGGCAGCTGGCAGTAATATTTGCCTCAGTTGTCACAGATTAATCCACCCATAATTAGGAGTTACAGCTCTGTGTCCCTGGGCAGGGAAGTGCCTTGTAGCTGGAGCAGTAAATTGCTTTCCCTGTGCCACTGACTATTCCAGCATCATTTAACTGAGCTAAATAACAAAATCATTTAATGTGGTCAAAGGACTTTGTACTACTGAATCATCCCATCCTCATTTTACTCAGAGTTTAAACCAGTTAATGAAAGAGATGGCTAACTTAAGGGAAAAATAATCTGTTGTCTCCAATCTTAATGATTCACGTTCATATACAGCAGTTTGGGTTATTAGTCAGCCCTCTGCCTTTCTGCTCCCAAATGCAACTTGGACAAAATGACTGCATCTCAGCTGCCTCAGTTAACAGCTCCGTGTTTTTGTGCAAACCCACCTAAATCAGCTGTAAGGCAAGTTCATGTTACATGATAATAGAGAGATTAGCTGGAGCTGGTCTCTCAGCATTCTTTGAGTTCTCTGCTCTAACTGCAAGAAGGAATGACCCAGATACTTTTTAATATTGGCTTCTCTCACATTCTGGGTTTTTAAATTAGAATAATTTCCTTAGTTTGCTATCAGGCATTCCTTTAAAGTAAAAGCAATCAGTACAAGCACATATCTTGAACTCCGACATGGATTTTATGTGTTATTTAAGTGCTCAGTCAGTTTTCTGAGAACATATACCTTGTAGGCAGCAAATGTTAAATGGAATATTATTTTTAAAATGTCTTATGGTATATTAAAAATGCATCGATATAAGCAAAAGAAGATTACTAATGAAATGATATATTTAAATATTCAAATGTAACTTGTGCTGCAATTAAGCTAACATTTCCCGAGTGCTATAATATATGCTGATGCAAATCACTGTACTTATTTTACGATAGAATCACAGACATTTCAGCTGTAAAAGACTGATTTGGTTAGCCTGTGCATTGCTGTCACTGCAAACTTTTATTCAGGTGTATTTACCACCTGGTAAATACAAGCAATGAAAACAATGAGCTGAAAGGGTGAGAAGAGTAAACTCTACTCCTTAATTCCAGTGTTGCTCATGACTTAAGAGAATGAATGAATTTTTAGAGAGATCTCTACTCTCACAACAGCCAAAAATGATGCCCATCTCATGTCAAGGACTGATGACAAGAATGGAAAAACAGGGAGAAAGTCGGAAGAACATACAGTCCTTCTCACACACACAAAAAAAAAGATAGTATATTTTCAGGACATCTGATTCTGTAACAGTAATAAACCCTGTCTAAAAGAATAATGCAAACCATGTAAAATGTGTCACAGTGAGCCACGTTTCCTCTTAAGGCAAAACAGAAACCTGAAATCATTGTCCTGGAATGCACCGAAACCTCTTAGCACGAGTGCCTGAAATATTCATGAACATTAAGAAAATAGCAAACTTTTTGGAGAGTGTGCTATTTAGATGTAACTTGCTATGTACATGCCATCTTCTAAGCTCTAAAAATATAAAAGGACGGCTTTTTGCAGAAAGTAAATGAAGTAACGGGGACTCGGGAGTTTTATCTCCTGGCTGCCACAGACCACGCAATGTTGATTAATTCAGCTCCTCAATTACTCATCTTAACTGGGAAAATTTCTTATGTGATGGGGTGTTTGCTAGTGTAGATCAGTGAGGAGTTCATAATTTTAAGATGAGAAGATACACTAAGTGTGTAAATTATTAATAAATAGTAGAGGAAACACTGAACGTAATATACCAGCCAAATATACATTTAACATTAACTTTCCAAACTTCTGCCTTTTAATTACTTTTGGAAAGTTCAGAGGCAGGCACCTTTTAAACCTCAAATTCTTATGTTAACCACTGCAGAAAAGGAGGAAGGAAGGCAAAAGAAAGGAAAAAGAGAAATCAGGAGACATAAACTTCAGTTGCAGGTATGTGAACACGCAGTGGCACAGCCGTCGCTGTCACCACTTCCCGTCACTTCTCTGTCTGAGTTTGCTTCTCGTAGTGTGGGGCTACGTGCCTCTGGTTAGGCAAGTCAGGAGCTCACCCAGTGTGAATTAGTCATATTGAAGAAGGTTTAGGAGCATGGAAACAGCAACTTCACATTAAGTGCTGGAAATAAGTGCTAAAGAGACCACTGTTGAAATGTTTATGTATTTTGCAAAGACATAAATATTTGGAGAACAGCGAAAGACACTGCTTGGCATAGGCAGGCGGAAGGCATTTTACCTGATGACTTGGCCCCGGTTCCAAAGACATTTCTGTTGGTGGCAGCATCAGCTCAGGCAGCCTCTCCTCTCCCCAGCCCTGGGCGTATGGATTAGCCCTGCTCCATGCTGGTAAAGCCGTCCATGGTTCTGCACTGCGGAACCAAGCAAAAAGGCATGCTGCAGAGAAAGAAAGAAGGAAAGAAAGAAGGAAAGAAAGAAGGAAAGAAAGAAGGAAAGAAAGAAGGAAAGAAGGAAAGAAGGAAAGAAGGAAAGGAAGGAAGGAAGGAAGGAAGGAAGGAAGGAAGGAAGGAAGGAAGGAAGGAAGGAAGGAAGGAAGGAAGGAAGGAAGGAAGGAAGGAAGGAAGGAAGGAAGGAAGGAAGGAAGGAAGAAAAAGAGGTGGTGAGTAAACTGCTTCCAGGTGTAGCCTTAGACTGTCTCACATTCAATGGCTGGGCTACTTAAAGTCTAACTCAGGCACTTTGTCCTGTCTCTGCACTGAGACAGGAGGAACTGATTTGGCTGGGAGATGATTTTTTTGTTAGAATGGGAATGTAGATTTTTGTTTTCCCAGCTGGATTGATTTCCCATCCGGTTCATCAAGAGGCTGGGCAAATTCTTGTACAAGTGTTTTTGTGGGGTGAACTGGATGAGGCATTCATCCACGTTAAAAATAAACAGGTGGGTGGTGGGAGTTCGTTATTTCAGTGCTTCTATCCTAATTCACAGCATGGCTACACAAACAGTTTTACTGACACCACATCATGGCACAAGAAAAAGCAGGAGGGCTGCATAATCCATCACTGCTATCAGAGGGAACGTCCCTCCAATGCAGCCACCCTGCGATGCAGCTGCACACAATGGCCACAGTCACCAAACTGTCCCACCCGTCACAGCCCGGCTCTCTCTTGCCCCACTCACTATGTGCAGCTGGTTTTGTAAATGGAAAGTTACTGTGAAGTCCTCCGGTCCTGCTTCTTAAAAGATATCTTTTGACTCCGGCACTCACTCCATCCTAAAGCCCCTCTGTGGCCATAGCCCTGCCTTCAAAGTTGCTCTCCTGCCTGCTGCTGCTGGGAGGATGAAGATGAAATGAGACTTTGCCAGATTGCTATATTTATATTTATATTTATATTTATATTTATATTTATATTTATATTTATAAAGCACCTATCACCATATTGATAAACATTCTTTGCAACCACTCTGACAGCAGAGGTAAGAACAGGAGGCAGCCTGTTAGTACCTCAGCACTTCTGTTTCCAACCAATTAAAAAAAAAAAAAAAAAGCCACAAGACTTTGCTGCCAGCCTGCCTGGTAATACTGGTAATCCATCAGGATGGATCCAGATTGCTCCAGACAGAAGAAACCCCAGTTCCCCTCTACCAGAGCTAGTGCTGAGGACTTTCACAACCCAGGTTCCTCCCCGCTGGCTGCTGCAGACAGCAGGGTAGATGGAATCAGCGTTTTGTGGATATGGAGATAACCCAGCGGGTCCTTACGTGCAGCTAGGCTTACAAACCCCTTTTATCCCTGGTTGTCTTACCCCAGGCCCTTATGTGATACAGGATGGCAACAGCCCTGGGTCGGGGGTGGCCCTCACCCGCCCCTTTGGGCCAGCCTAAAGCATCACCTAGACACCAGGTGGCAGCATCAGATCCAGACACAAACCTCACAATTGAGAGCAGAGAGAGATTTGAGGCTGGAGGACCAGTCTGGGGATTTAAAATACCGCCCCACTGTCCCCCCCCGCCCCCCCCCCCCACTCATACGCAGGCAAAGCGTTCCTCCTGTTTCTAATCTGCTAATTTATGGTTGCATAAATGCAAGTCTTCTTGGAATGAAAATATAACCTCATCAGGCAAAGGCAGAGCTAGTGGTCAACTCCTTTCAGCGAGCACGCGACACTGCCATGCAATCTGTGAACGCAGGGGATTTTGTTGTTCTCCATTGAGTCAAGTGGCTTTGCTCCTTCTATATGTACTTGAAGACAAAATCCAGTAGAAACTTTGCAGAATGGCTGGGGCGTGAACTGTTCTGAGCTAGCAGGAAGCAAACACCGTGTGTGTTTACCATGGCGTGACTATTTCTAGCAACACGCTCTCACAGATATTGATCACAAGTCTAATGTTGTGAATAACATTCTGATCTGGAGGTCTGTCTGTAACTGCTATTTTTATAGGTGGAGCAACTTATTTTGGATTCAGTTATTTCAAAAAATAGCAGCCCAACTTCCTAAACTGTGCTTAATAAAATTATTTGTATACATATATATATATGTAATGTAGAGTTCCATCCTTGTATTTTTTCCAAGAGCTTGTTACTGCCTAATAGTGCCTGTGAATGTGAAATGAGGGCTGCTGCTCATGCAGCAGGCAGCAAAAATTGCTCAGGAAACAGGACTCCATCTGACAGAAAGATAGAAAAGTCACAGAAATATCACTTGTTGTGCAATGATGCTTCTAATGAATTTTCCATTTCTGTCCAGGTATATTCACTACTGGTGATACCGTATGGTTCAGCATGGTGTCTGTTATGATTAGTTCATTAGATTTTCTCAGATCAAACTCAGCACTAATCTTTAACCCAAACCTCTCTTTGTGTACCATATTTGATGTGTGCAAAAGAAATAGGAATAAGGGAAATTTATTTCTTTACATGCATTTTTAATGCTTATGACCATTTAGTGACTGAAGGCTTCATCTTCTGAGACTGTTATCAATACCTGTCTCGGTCAACAGGAAGAAGGAAAATGAATTTTTTACAGTGGACATTCATCATCTTTAAAACAGAACTGTCATTAGGACAGACCCCTGCCAAAATATCTGACATTTAATGTACTTAAGATCCATTATTCATGAAACTTTCACAAGGAGATACATATAATAAGCCAAAAGAGATCTGTTAGACAGACAAGGAGAAATAAGAACTCTTCCAGCCCATTTGCAGCATCGGTTGAGTTTCTGTGGTTGTTTTTAGCTTGCTGGTCCCCTCACCCTGCACCATCGGCTGAGTTTGAAAGCCTGTTCACTTTTTCCTAACCTGTTGACTGTTCAAATTTGGAACATGGTGGGAGGTTCAGGGTGAAGTTACAGGAGATGGAGAGAGCTGATCTGATAGCTCCCTGAGCCTTAACGGGGGAGGAACCACTCCTCCTCCTCCCAGCCATGCATTCCTGACGCTTATCATGTGCTGGCTCTGAAGCTTGTTGGGCCCCTCCAGCTGCTAACCAAGCAGAAAGCACACTTTTTATCTTGCAAAGCTAATAGTTTCTTGCCAGACGGGAGTTAAATCAGCTCACTGAAATGTCTAATGAGTGCTATACTTTGAATAATAGAGTGGAAGCAGAACCATAAGGCTTGGACTAAAGGAAAGGTAGAAAAAAGAGGGAATATGACCTCCTCCTTTTAGATTGCTCATCAAATCGCACACAAAGTCTCTGTATACTTGTGATCCGTCAAAAGGAAAATCTGTGAAAATTAACAACAAACAGTCCACAGTCCAACTAGCACAGCTATTCTGCCAGCTAGGAGTAGTCAGTGCTGCAAAGAGATTCAAGTGCGTTCAACCAAAATACTTTATAAACAGGGGTTCAAATCTTGATTTTGGTGCCTGGTAAGACAATCGCAGCCACAGCTCTAGGATGGAAACATGCTGTAAGCAGCCCTGACAAGGTTATGAGGAATTAGAACTGCTCCTTCCTCAGGACAGATGTTGTCAAAGTCTAAACTCCAGATTTTCAGCCCCTCTATTCTTGTGCTTTGGCAAAGAACAGGGACCATGACTTTAATGTATCTCTACAATTCCTATATGCTGCACTGTACAAGGGTCTGAGGTTGCTGTAATTACACTGGAGCCCCAGCCACAGAGTACTGCAGGGCTTTCCAGATACCTCTCCTCCTGCCTGAGCACAGGACTGGTACAAATCCCTTTCATGAGTTTTATTTGACTGAGAAAGCTTCTGGTACAATTGGTATTCTCAAGTGGTGGTTTCCACCCAATTCAAAAGGACCCATATAAACCCAGATGGTTTTGATTACAGGACGCCTTGTTTGTGCCAGAGGTCTGAAACCTCCATCCTCCCCTGCCTTTAGGAATCGGTGCTGAGAAGGGCAGGTCCCTGAGCACACCCACGGCGGGCGGCCACTGGGACGGGGCTGGCTGGGAGACTGAGGCAGCCTCAGGCATCAAACAACGCTAAGCAGTGAAAATGCTCTCAGCAGAAAGACCCTTTAGAAGGAACCGAGGAGAAAGAAAAAGCACAATAAGCGTTGTCTCTGCTGCTGCATGGCTGCCCACCCCTATAACAATGTAGGCTGACCCCCAACACACCCCCAAAGCAGCTCCCGTAACTCGTGCCAAGCGTTGCAGAGGGACAATCCCACAACTTCTGATTGCAGACTGACTGAGCAGCCAAACCAATCCACCCTGCATTTTTTTCAACGTTATCAAAATACTGACCTGATACAGGGAAAATCTTACAAAACGTAATAAAGTCTGCTGCTGCCAAGGAATGATTGCTGCTAGCTAACATTTATTTTTCCACAATTATATTCAGGGCTGTTGAGGGCTCGGTTGTCCTTTCGAGACAGACCAGATCAAGGAGTGGTGCATGCAGTACATCATCCCAGGATAAATCCGGGGAGGCTCTATGACTCAGAAATGAGTCACTGCTCCTCCTCTGTTTCTTCCAGACTCTTGGGGGCGTACTAATTTATTGTCGGTCTGTATCTGCAGTAAATTATTACCCCCAGCTCAGCTATCCTGCGCAGAAGGAATTCAGACACGTTCTGCTCGTCCCTCGCCTCTCAGGAGGGGTAAACAGGTGAGCAGACGCACCGTATGACCACACACTGGGACCCTGGGGCTTGGTAACCTGTGCGGAGGATCGAAGAGGAAAGCAGAGAAATGGGGGGTTATTTATCTCCTCCTTGAATGACATGCTACCCGGGTTAATTATTTGGAACTAGATTGTTCCTACCAAATCCCCCAAATCCCAATTACTAAACTAAGATTGACCTTTCAGAGAGTTATTTCTAAGAACTTGGATAAAATAAGATAGTATGACTCAAACAACAGGAGGAAAGTGTCTGCATCACAGTTGAGCCACACAAATTGCTTTCACTGTCAGAATCAAGTATGCTAAAAAAAAAAAGCCCAAGAATGATTAATCTTTTTTTTCTCTTTAGCAAGACAGATTGAAGTATCCCAGTGGAGCTAGACGGGAAGTGTTTAAACAATGCCTACTTAGTCTCCAGCAAGTCTTCACTAGTAGGAATACAAGCTTTAGGTCGGAAAGGAAAAGAGTAACTAAGCAGATTTTTACATATGCATGTACAAGATAAATATATTCAGAGAATCACAGAAAAGCAAGAAGAGGTACTGAATAACAAATAGGCCTGTTCAGCTCTTTGCATCCAAAGTGGAGGAGCCTGAGGACACTGAGCATAGAGCAGAAATGCATAAAAATACCATTTTTCCAGTGGCAAGGCTGATTTAAGAATTTCCTCCCCCATGTCATTCATCTTCATCCCCATGGTCGTTTCTGCACCCTCCTCCTCCCCTGGCTGTGTTTCATGAGGCAGTTTCCAACGGCAGCACTGGCTTAAGGTACAAACCTTCACCATCGCCGACCGCTTATTGCCAGCCTTGAGCCCCCCTGGCACAACTGTTTGCATGGCCAAGTGGTAAATTCTGCAAAGACAGGTGCTGGAGTGGCCCTGAAACAGCCTTTCAAATCAAAGAAAGGGAGAAAAAATAGTTGCAGAATGGCAAATAGCAATGAAAGAGAATGATGATTTTGGGAATTATGTATGGTAAAATGTAAACTAATCCCCAAATCCCAAATTTCTAAATAAAGGCTTTGAACAGGAGTATACTGCTACTTAAAATCATATGTACTCACAAATGTAATTAATATTATAAATTAATCTTATAAATAATATTATAAATTAATAGTATATTATACTATTAATATTATAAATCATAAAAGATTGCATATTCGTTTTCGCCACATTCCTGATTAGTCTTGGCACAGGCTGGCCCTTGAACTTAAATGGTCTTAAAAGCAATGGTTTCCAATTTTTCCTCCTTCCTTAACATTTTTCACAGCCCCTCATTATCGTATAGCAAAGGATCCTGCTGGCCAGCTGCAGGCTGCTGGCTGTGATGTGCCAGATCGCTGGCGGTCAGCACAGCAGGGGATTACTGGGGATCACTGTCTTCATGGAAGGAGACCTGGAGGGACACATTTCCAACACTACTGCAGCCCTAACGAGTTCCCAATTTTATGGTAAGAGCTAGCAGCGAGGCTGCCGGGCCACTGCTTCGTGCTGTGCTGCTCTAACATTCATTTATCACGGTATTTCTCATACTGGTTTACTGTTTGCAATGCAGCGGGTAATAAATATGATAAATATGCTACGATAAACAACTACGGGCTCCCACCTGGTGACTCTTATGTGTGATGGCAACACAGCTACGGAACAGCAGTACACATGGACAGTGCCGTGGGAGCTGGAGAAAGGATGATTAATATGTATAGTGGGATTCTGTGAAGAAGAAAAAAGGAAAAAATCAGCTCTATCAGTGGGTATTTTACCACTGTGGAGAACGACAACAATAAGTCATAACTGAATAATGACACCCAGGAGAAAACAGAATTCCCCATAAAAAGCTCCTCAAGAATAGCTTCCCTGTTACATCAGAGAAACCTCATTTAGGGAATTTAAGATCAGAAAGAGAACAACTCCAAAGTGGCAAGAAGATGGGCCATCAATAAATTCTCCTGTCCCCGGTTTCTGTGATGCTGTGGCCTAACATTCAAAAATATCTCCATTCTAATTCTGTCTTAGAGAATTTGGTAACTCCAAAAAACAGATCGAAAGCTGGACGAGCGAGGTGTACTTGGATTTGGATTCCTCCCTCATCCAACCTGGCAGAGGGAAGCGGCACCGGAGCCACCAGCTGAGGCCAGTCCATCCCCTGGAATGCAGCCGCCGGAGCCAGGCTGATGGATGCTGACAGCCCCGCTTTCATCTGGCAGTGTCCCCGCCACCAGCTGCGCCGGGGAAAGAAAGAGCGCGCAGGAATTCACAGCATTCCCCCTCTGATTAATCCCTGGCTTTCCCGCTGCGCCTGAATGAATTGGGCTAGGGATTCGTGGCTCTGCTGGGGGAGATTTGCTGATTTCTTTGAGCCTCCTGGGGGGAAGTGATATAGAGAGCAAATAACCAGCGGGCAGTGCCGAAGTGATGTAATGGGCCAGGGCATGAAAGCCCCTTGCCTCTGCTCTACCCACGTCTCCTGGTCTTTTCTCCATAGGTGACGAGGAGCGGGCACAGAGGAGAACTTCACACTGCCGCCACATGCTGTAGCTTTACGGGCGATTTACAGAGCACGCCCCGACTTCCCTAGCCGAGGTCTATGCAGATTGGCCAATTTACAAGAAAAGGCATAAACAAAGTTTAAGCCAAGATCCTGGGAGCACCCCGACAGCTTGGTTGCAACCTGGCAGGTGATCTGAGGGTGAAGATAGGTCAGTGCTGGGGTGCAAGGCGCTGTGGTGGGTCCAGCCATGGCCCTCAGTGGCCGCCCCAAACCCTCCGCCCTAGCTCCCTCCTTCTTTCCAGGCTGGACAATAATTAAATATCAGATTAAAGGGTCATTTTAAAAATGAGAGCAAACATAGGCAGAATGGTGGGAAGGCTCTGGAAGTGTTACACTTCAGAAACTAACGTGAATCTTAGAAGAGGGTCACTAAGGGATCCAACTGATTAACCAGGTACCTAGGGACTATGTGAAAACATGCATGTGAATTCTAGCTATAATTATACAGGCCTTGCCATAAAATAACATCACTGGACCATCCTGATGCTTAAAAAAGTCGTAAGGCCTCAGATGCTCATGATTAAGATGAAAAGAGTTCGTAAGAATGCACAAAGCTTTTCATCTCTCTGTCTCCCCAAGTAAGTTTCTCTAAAAGAGAAACGCGTTTTCTTGCAGTGCGCCCTTCAGCCAGCTCCAGTGTCTATTTTCAAGATCCAGAGGAAGCAAACATGACAGATGATCTGTTTTTCCCACCCGTGTGATTCACATATAGTCTCTGCCATTTATAACAAATACTGCGAGATTTTGTAAATTTTTTTAACTTTAGTTTTGTTATTGTTTTGCACATGTTTTGAAATCTAGTACGATAACTCTGAGAATATTTAGATATTTATATATATATTTAGATATTTCATTTATATATAAAAATGTATTTATACTATATATAACATATATTTATTATATAAATTACATTTATATAACAAAATTACATTTATATATATAAATGTAATAAACACAATTAACAAATAATCACAAAAGAAACAGAAACTGGCATCTGGATTACTTGGCCAATTCTAAACATGAAACACACAGTTCTGAATATTGCACTGAAAAAATTCCCAGCAGGTAACTTGTGATCACGCTGTAGCAAGGAAAGAAATGAAAATGCATCATCTCAAATATTGTTATAATTCATATCTATGAACAGACAAAGCGGACTCATGGGGTAAGCTGTTCTCTGGGGATGAATTACTCAGCCCAGCCAACAGCTCGCACTTTGGCCCTAGTCTTTTCTGTGAAGGTGGAGGGTGAAACTGTTTTTCTGAGCAGCCAGAACTAACCCACTCTGTGTAAGCTACCTGGTCTGCGGTGCAGCCAGCTCACAGGCTCACATTTTCTCTTTTTTAATACATTGTTATTGCGTTAGATTCAGATTACATAATCTTTTTCTCTGATTTTATACCTTTACAAATGTTGCTCCTGAGTTCTGAAGAATCAGAATGTTGCTGCAGTCCTGGTATAAAAATTCCTGATGTGATAGCCACTCCTGCGGTAGATAATTATTACTCTGGCATTAATGAAGCTGTTAAATGCACGGCTGCTGTTCTGCTGAGACCAAAGGATAATGGCCAGAGACCTAAAAATGAAAAAGCTGGATTATATTTTCAATGCTAAAAACGTTACAACTGGAAATCTCTTTGAGGTTTTGGTGGAAAAATTCACTCTGCTAAGTGCATATTCCAGCCATGGTTTCTTGGCTTTCTATAATATCCTCTCCATGAACATTTCAACATTCCCTGTTTACAGCAACTCTCGGGTCACCCGTGTGGGCTGGATTTACTGGAGGGGCAAAGAGGACTACACACACAGTCCCCCAGCTCCCTCGGTCGCAGGACGCACTCAGTGCTACCTGCCAGCAGAAAACCTGTTGCTCCATCTCTTCTCTTCCATATCGTGGGTACATTCAGCCTTACTCATAGGTACCTCTCATCTCAGGGCCAAAACCAGAGGAAACCAAGACAACATAATTAAGCAATGTGCTTACTGTCACAAAGCAGGGCCAGGTCTGGAACCAGCAAGTTTCCACTTCCAGTTACAGAGCTTGTTCTCCGACAGTCCTGATTTTACAGTGTTGCTATAAATACTGGATTAAAGTATCTTGCAAGGACAAAATTTAAATTTCTTTCCATTTCTTTAGCACTGCTCATTCAGTTATCCAGAACAGCTTCTTAAAAGTACCAGGTTGCTTCCAACCTGAAAGCCTGTGCTCCTTTTTTACTTTATTACTAACAATACCAGCTGAAAATGACTCCATTAGAATTGAGAACCCACTGTTAGGTGTTTTTTGTCATCTTAAATGATTAAATTGTGGTCATGAAGGATGAATGCTGAAAAAAGGATCTTGTCAGACAAAATGGGTGAAATCTGAAGGCCTCTTTTATGCAACAGCGAGGCTGAGAGCTGCAAAGGAACCATAGGTGACCCTAGTTCAAAAAGATTTCGAATCAAAAGATCTATCCAATGACTTAGAGGTTTCAAGAAGGCTTTATCCGTTGCTGTGTTTTAACGGCTGTATTGAACAATCTCTGAGAATCTTGCAGTCCTCACTTTCCAGCCCAGCTGAAGAGCTCCCCCGCAGCGTCGGCGCCTGCAGTTGTTGAATAAATGTTTCTCACACTACAGCTCAATTAAGTCAAGGGTATGAGGAGGAAGATGATCTGAGTAATTCACTAGCCTGTACAGCAGAGGTAACCCACAGGAGGCTGGAGAACTCAAAACCCTTCCATCAATCTTTTAAAATGTACCTTAAGACTTTACAGGGTGTTTTGACTCTGATTTTTCTTTTTCATTCTTTTTCTGGCATTGTTAGCTGTTCATTATGTTTCACAATCAGTCTCATGGACCAAATACATAATTTGTAGTGCACCAAACTAAGCTAAACATGTTACCAATAACTACAATTACAACAAAGCAGTGTACCACGATATGATATTGCAAGGGACTACATTCAAACCAAGTATAAAACAATTCCAGTACGAAGACACAACAGAATTTGCTGCGAAGATTTACAAAAATATAAACATCGCATCAAAGGATCTGAGATGACTATTAATTTTTTATCATGTTTCCATTTTAGTCATAAACATTCACATAGGTGGTTAGCAGCAGGAGAAATGTAAGCTACTTGATGTAAATCCATTGCTTCTTAAAGACTGTGGGTTTTTAGCCCCGATGCTTGCCACAGATTTAAATGCTGAAGTGATTTTTCAGAACACCACTTCCCATGGTTGTTTGTGCACTCTGTTCTTCTGTTGCTGCAAAATGTTAATTCACGTGTTACCAATTACTGGATCTCTGACAAAACAAGTAGCAGCAAGAAGAAACCCCTGTGGTTTTTATGATAATAGTAAGTAGAAGTCAAGATAACATTTCATGCCAAGTGGATCAGGAAAGCAGTAACTGGAGAAGGATTTTATGGTATCACTGCAGTATCTTGTCTGGCAATAGCTTATGTCATTTTCTATGTATTGTTGCTTAATACTCGGTTCCTTACTGAAACTTTGCACTGAAACTCAAGGTAGAGATATTCTACAAATCATGGCAAATCTCACAGAGTTCAAAGCTCAGACATGAGTTTTTTGTCTTCAAAAAATGTCTGCCGTGATTTCAAAACAATCCAGCTTTCATTACAAATCAAATAAACACTAGGGGATTGGAGAACGCATTTCAGCACATATGCATAAATATACACATCACATATATATATGCGCATGCTTTTTACTTTGGTTGCAACAAGGCAATCGCTCATCTAATTTGTCTTCTAATTAGGCCTTTTTAATGGTTAAATCCTCAACACTGTAAACTGGAAAGAATAAGCCCTTTACCTGGATGGACACAAACGCTGGCACCGACCATTCTGCCTTGGTTCCTCTTCCCTCCCAATAAGGTTCCCTCCGCCGAAGGACGGACCAGCCCTGGGGCTGCTGGCAATGGGGTGCCCAGCCCGAGGCACCCCCAAGGGGCACAGGGCTCTTCAAGGAGATGTACTGTACCACCAAGATCCTGAAAAAGTGCAAAAGAGAGGATGGAAAAATACTTGCAGGGCTTTTCTTCACGATTTTGGTACTATATCAGTCTGTCCTCTTTATGTGGCATGCAAATCACAGTAAATGGTATTTTTATCCCGTTCTATGTTACATGGTTGCAAAAATTGCTGACAGAAACTGCCAACATGCTCCACTAATGACTATAATGCTGTTTCACTGGCATAAATGTCTTTTCACATTAACGCAGACCATCTACTTTAGGGGCTTTTAATGATGCAGCGACACTGACATTTACAGCAATGGAAACTTCTCTGATACGACCTCAGATTAAGGGATCAAATTTAAGGGGATATGTAAAAAGAAGTGGGGTATGTTAAAAGCTGACAACTAGTTACGAGTCTAAACGGAGACAACACATGCATCAAGAAGGTGTGGATATGCAGATCTGGAACTACGCATTTAGACTCAGTTCTTCTTTCAAGTAACATTTTCCTGACAACAGAAAACAAATACGTCACATCTGCCACAAATGTGCTGTACATAACAGCAGTTCCTACAGCATCAATATATTTACTTAGTGATTCATCCCCTTCCTCTGTATGTTTATCTAACTATCCTAACCACATCCAGTTACCAATTACTAGCTAGAAACGGCCTTACAAAACCATGTTCAAGGGACTCTAAACAGCCGAACACAGACTGAGGCTTTGGTGTCACCACTCATCGCCAAACATCTGCACAGGAGAATAAATCAGCACTTTTCTAGAATAATATACCAGTGAGCCACCTAACTATTTGCAATCGAATCTGCATCTCCTCTAACCAATAAAAAGATTTCTGATGACTTCAGAGACTCTTGATTAGGTCTTTAAAATGGAGGAAGCAACAGATCTTCCGGTAGTTGTTGCATATTGAAACAGTAACACAGTTTTCCATTCAGTGAGTTCAGATAACTGTACAGGTAAAATCAACAAGTGATTTGCCAGCTCTGCCATTCCAACCCAGGAAAGTCAAATTTATTTTTCTTCTGATTTGGCTATCACCACCAGTTACCTGGGTTCTCAGAATCGAATTCTGTTGTCTTCAGGTTGCATCAGTGCAATTCGGGACAGACTCTCGTCCTGCAACGGGGAGCTGCACACGCTGTTAGATTATGCCTTAACTAGAATATAATTCTGCTCTTTTCGTTCTGTGCATTTCTTGCAGGAGTAAGACAAATCAGAAACTCACATTTTTCAGTAACATAAACAAGTGTACACACTCCTTGTCTTCTCCAAAAGACCTATGGTTCCACAATTGTAATTATTATATAATTATTCACAGTTTTGCAAGCTCTTTGTGGCAAGAGACAAATGCCAAATCCAATGTCAATGAACCAGACTGTCACTCTCATACCTCTCCCCCACCCCCTTTAATTTCTCCCAGGAGTTTGGTCTCCTGACATTTTCAGAAGAGGGACAGACTCTGAGGCAGAAGAGCTTCCATGTATGAACAGAGTTGCACAGCACTTCACCCTTTTGGGAATTTCTTTTTCAAGTATTCCCAACACACATGTAGGCCTACATAATAATCTTTTTGCTTGAAAGATAAATTATGAAGTCCTAAAAACTCTCAGCTGCTGAAATTCGGAGCCCAAATGACACACCTTCCTCCTTCGGTCTCTCGCTTTTCCACAGGACATGCCACCGACAGCAGATGACGTTTCTTTGAGTGAGAAACAGAGAGGTGGCTACCTTCAAAAGCTAATTCAGCTCCACAAGAACAATCTCCTGATGCTCCCTCTGCAGTCAGCAGAGAAACGGGCACTTCCATACGACTGTCTCTGGCTACCTTCCTCTCTACTCCCCTCTCTCCCAGAACTACAGAGGAGGTTAGTCCTACAGCTGATGGAGCACCCCAGGAGTTAACCCTCTCGAGCCCCAGACCCTCTGCTCACCCATCTCTCCTTTCGGTATGGTGGTGGGGGGCTGCTATCTCACGGCACCTGAGCTCATGCATCTGTCCTCAAAAAAGCAGCAGTGAAGTGACAGGAGTAGCTCAGCAAGTCGTCCTGGACTGCAAAGTAGCTTCCCTCTCTCACAGCAGTTCTCTCTCCGGCGATTTACTGAGAGTCTGGGAAGGCTAAGAGTTAAAAAACACTGTGATCCTGTGTTTAATTATGTGATAAATAAATGTGGATAAGAGTCTGATGCTAATACGTATTTTTTATAGGTGTTGTAATACAGCTACTGTCTCATATAGCTGCAATGAACAAATGTGAAGAAAACTTCCATGACCCAACTGATCATCCTCACCCTTTTCCACATTTTGTGAGGGCATACCTGGCTCTTCACATTTCTCTTCATGTAGGGATTCATAAAATCTCAAGTCATCAAAAATAAGAAGCTGAACAGTGTGCGAGCAGCCCTTCATCTGATATACACCCAGTGCAACTTACATTTACTTACATTAGCGGAGGCTCCCATATTTAGTCTCACATCTTCAGGCTAGTTCATTTAACTCCTTGTGTTCTCCTGGAGCTTCCAGCAACTAAAATAAGCTTCTTAACATTTCATATCAATTCCAGATACTACACTCAGCATACCTGCCAAGGATCAGCTGTTCCATTTGTATAGATGCAAATACATCAAGCGGGCAAAGAAAACTCCTTTTTGGCCAAATTTGTTCTGAATCAATCGAATCTATTTTAGAATGATGTAAGCCCTGAAAAATGCTGTGGGACTGTCTGAGTCTGTTAGCACTTTTAAGTAAACAAACAAAACCTGCTTTAATTTAGACAAATTTCCAGGCCACAATTGTCAGGACACCACTAAAAGCTCTTGGGTATTAAAAAACAAAATCTAAATAAGAAACAGAAGCTACATAAGGAGGAGGGCTCTGTGGGAACCTTCCTGCCTTTGGTCTGACAATCCAAAAAGTGTGTTCTGGTTTCCCCCAGCATCCGGTGCACTCCAGCAAGTTTCTAAATAAAGTTGAGTAAAAACTTCACTCAAAGCTTCAGTGTTCCTTAAATGGCATGTCTCATCATTGCTGGCAGAGCTGCAGCTCATGTTAAAGTAAGCAACCACATTAACATTTTTCCTAAATGCTACTCTATATATTCTAAAGGCTCAGCTCAAACGTCGCTAAAATAAGCACTTAAAATAACAACTTCAAACACTTGCATGAGGCTGCATCCATTCAGATGAGCTATTTTTTCTTACCTCACTCGATTTCCCTTCAGTGTTCATTAAACAAAGGATGCGCCATGCCATGACAGGAGAGAAAGGCTAGATTTCAGCTTGAGGACTAACGTAAGTCAATTAGAATCTATTGGCTCCTAATTACAGGATTTGTTATTTATCCCAGGCTGCCTCCCAGTACAAAAAACCTGGTGACTGATGCCTTCTCTTCGTGATAAACATTCACTGAGATATATGTGGAGGCTGAAATGCAGTGAAGAGTGTTTCTTTTTCCTTTACTCTGAGTGAGCAGTGCTCAGCTTTCATGAGAATGTTTAAACCCCTTCTCAGCCTGAGTAAAAGCAACCTGTATTAGATAGAGCATATTCTGTGAACACAGATTCTATCTACTGGAAAACCTGTAAAATAATATAAGCCGATACACTAATTGCAAAAGGTATTTTTAAAAAAAATCTGCAAATTAAGATCACATAAAATGAAACTGCTATGCAACGCTAGCATTTTACAGATAATGTCTCTCATGGAAGTCTAACACTTAATTATGGAAAATGAAATAAGAAGCATGACAATTATAATTGAACAGTAGTCCCTGTGATACATTCACTGAACAGACAACTAAAAAATCTTATTAATCCAGGGAAATGATATATGGGTCAACTTAAAAAAAACCCAGAAACAATGGGAAGCCCAAATCTCACTTTAAATACATATTCAAGCATTTGCATCAGCAATTCCTTCTACAACAAGCCGAGCACACAGCATTTTCACTACCATCAACACCTCTTTGAAGTTCAGACCTCCTCAAATGTATTCTCCTGCTTTACATGAATTTCTGTCACCACCCTCTCCTTCTGCATTATCACCTGCACCACAGAAAGCACAAAAATTCACATAAAATCCCACAGGAAATGCAAAAGATCTATATAAAGCTGCAAAGTGTCTTCTGTCGCTCATCTTCAGCTTTTTACAAGTTTCTCAAACTGTTGGGAAAAGAGAGTTTTGGTCACACCATGGAAGGAGAGAGGACATGAACCGAAATAAGGAACAACCACCACCATGAATGCCTCAAACCAGCCTTAATAGTGGAGCAGGCTGCTAACTTCACACACAGGCTACACTGGGAACCTCTCCGTGGCTGCATCAATGCCTACAACACGCGTCCTGATGGGGGGTTTTGTTCAATACTTTCATTATCAGTAACAAATGCCCACCACTTGCCTCATCCTGTCTGGTCCAGAATTGAGGAGCATTTTCAGAAAGTGCAAATGAATCTGGGATCCTGTTTCTTAAAAGGGATTCTTCACAAGTGCAGACACCTCACCTTGGATTTAGCATGACCCTCTTCTACCCCTAGAGTGTGCGTGTTGCTCTCGAGTGCTACATTTGCCTGGAGCAACCAGCCCTGCCTGCTCCTCCCGGGCTCTGGGTTCACACAGACCTTCATCGTTCAGCACAGACTTTCATCTCTCTGGCAGAGGGTTTGGGACAGCAGGCAAGACTGTCCCAGGAGGACAGCTGAGGCCACCCAGGGCAGCGGCGCCACTTCCCACAGTTCCACCTGCGTCGAGTTTCTTGATACAAGGGAGCACAGTATCAAAGCCAGTCCTATCTGCTTTAAGTGTAAAAGGGGAAAAAAAAAAAAAAATTAGTACAGCTCAGCAAATCTTGATTATTATTGTCAAGATTTTTTTACTGACATATACAACTTATTTACCTACAAATTCTTTCTCCTGCCTATGCTGGATACTTACATTCACAAACATATTAGTCATCGCTTAATTATCGCTACAAAGCCTTATTAATATGTATGGATAAAGAGCTTTCTGGCAGGAATGCATTTTAATGAAGTCGCTGAAAGGCAACACACAGTAATTTCTAGAAGGTTATGCCACGACTAACAATAGCGAACTGACTGAAGCAGCCCGGGGACAGGATGAGGTATGGAAGGAAAGAAAATCAAATTCATTTTAATATTTTAATGATAAACTTAATTAGAAAGCATTTAGGCATTTTGACTGAGCAGCTACAGCTTCGAACGGCTTACAACCATTCTCGAGAGGAATGGCGTCACTCAAAATGTCTCCCACCAGTGCCCAGCGGCGTTGTCCGTAGGACATGGAATACGCTGCATGAAAGGATGTTGAAAAGGCGACATTTTGCGGCCATCCGGTATTTTAACGGCGAGCGAAGAACCAGCGCGTCATTTCTGAGGGTACAGCCGGGTCTGTAACATTCGATATTGCCCCACAACGTCTAATTTATGAATCAAACCCGCACGCTGCATATATAATTGCACTTATTTCCTCCAGCCGCAGTTCGCTTTGCTCCCAGGGTTATTTTGGCAACGTTTGCCCTTCCAAGGCGACGTTACCGTTCTCGCAGCGTTACCCGGGGCCTTCCCGGAGGGCGCGGGCCCCGCCGTCGCCATCCAGAGGCCCTCAGCGGGCACCGGGCCGCCCCGGGGGGAGGTCGCTGCTCCGAGAGGGTCCCCAGGGCGGCTGAGCCCGAGCGGAACCCGGCCCCAGCCCGTCTCCTTGGGAAGGCAGGGGAGGAGGCAGCCGGCAGCGCCGGGAGCAGGCCCAGCCCGGGCACCGGACACCGGACACCCGGAGGCGGGCCGCCGTGTGGGCTGCGGGGCCGCCCCGAGAGGCGGGCCCGGAGCGGAGGGCTCGGCGGCAGCTGCCCGAGTAAGGGTCGGCGGGAGCGTGGTGGCGGGCGGGGAGGGGGAGCGGGGCCGAGGTGCAGGCCGGGGGAGCCCCGCGGGCCCGCGCTGCCTGCCCCGGAGAACGGGCGCTGAGGAGCCGCCCGGCTCCGCCGAGCCCCGCAGGCCGCGGCCGGAACCGCTCCTGGCGGCTTCTCCCGCTCCCGGCCCCCCTGAGCCCCGCAGGCCGCGGCCGGGCCGCTTCTCCCGCCGCCCTCGCGCCGCGGGCCCTCAGGGGCTCTTCCCGCCGGCCGCGGGGCCTGCGCGAGGGCGGGAAGCGGGGGTCTCCCCTCACGACCCCAGCCTGAGGGGCGGTGCCGCCGCAGCCTCCTCAGCCGAGGGAATCTGGAGCTTTAATTTTTGGCAATAAATGCTGTTTCTTCTCCCTTCAGCTCTTAGGGTCATGTGGAACACCGTGGCTTTGCGCTCCCTTGGCAGGCTGCACCCCAACGCCACACCTCCGCAGCTCCCAAGGTTACAAACCTTAAATCACGTTTTTGAAAGAAAGTATAAGGACTTGTGTCACGGTAAACTGCCAGCACACGTACTGCAGAATCAGGGGTTGAAAAGGACACGCGACATGCTTTGCTGCCGTTTAGTAAGTAATAAAGCAAAATATAGGCGGTGTGCCAAAACTTACCCTGTTTTAGATGGACGTATCCTGTCTGTGTATCGACATGTGTTTGAAGAAAATTTAAGGAACAGTGAGGCTGTTATTAAAAGGTAATAAAACTGTTTTTGTGGTGGTTTAAAAGTGTTGCTACTTGTGAGATGATGTTGCGAGTTACTTAGGGGCATTTTAAGGAACTTTTAACATAGGAAGAATGCTAATTAAATGTCCAGAGATTAAAAAAAACTTTTAAAAGTAGGGTTTTCCACCTAAGCAGTTTGAAGCTTAAACTAGTTTCCTGGCTGCTCTTTTCTCAGGCAGCTTCTCTGCAGTGTGAATTTTACAAGAATCAGCCCTTAAAAATTTCAGCTCCCCCAAAGAGGTGCCTAAATGTTGACTTAAGTGGCTAAATCTAGGTGCAGGCTGTATTTAAAATAGTGCCATGTGACGTCGTTTTGCCTATATTGCCAAGAAGTATTTTTTCTAGACCTTCATAAAATTTTGTTCGATTTTGAATGCGAAGACATAAATAGTGACTCGCATTTACAGATCCCTCCTGAAGGAGTAGGCAACAGTTATTGCAATTAATTGTGATTCACTGATAAAAGCAGGAAAATGTATTTTGTGTGTTTGTCCTTAAAGATCAGATGGCAAAAATTCAGACGCCTTTGTTCAGAGGAATGATACATGAAAGCTACGGAAAACACACTGTGCCCTCCTGTGGTGGCATTTACGACATTATTAAAAATCCTTAGCTTTTTTCTCCTGAGGTTTTTCAATCTCTACAGTCTGCAGGAAGCCACAATAAGATAATGGAGTCACGTACAGAGTGGTGCGTAGTTATGTCAAACAGTATTTTTAGTTACAGATGATCCATCTTGACAAAAAATATTTTAAATAAATAAAGAACCTGGTTTATTTAAGACCAGAATTATTTGAGATACCACATTTGTTGACAGTTTATTCAACTCATTATTGGTACTTGATGCTGCTGTGACAATAACATTTGGTAATCCCTTCCTCTCTTCGTGATTGTAGTGACACTGCAGAGTTCACTACGTTTAAAGTCTTGTCTTCCGTGGTACAGAATATGCTTGAGGCCTCTCAGAAAAACTTGTTGAGGGGAACTGAAGGAGGAAGTCCTTGACTGGGTTCTTCCCTAGAGTAGTTGGAACACAGAGGCAAGTGTCCATGCTGATTGGGGACTAGCAAATTAGGATAGTCTTATAATAGCTGCAGGTTTATAGGCCAATGTTGTTGTAGGGCAGTATCTCCCAAAGTCAGCGCTAGTCGCTGGTGATCAGCCCCCATCAGTACTCTGCTCCTGGGGTTGCTGGCAGAGATTAAGAAGGATCATATATTGTAAAATACTGTGTGTTGGGCGTATATGGGCAACACCCACAGGAGGATGGAGACTTAATAATGGCTGCTAGCTGTGACCGTAAACTACAGATAGAATATTTATGTTATTTCACTCTTTTTTTTGTCTTTATTAGACAATTTTTGAATAACCAAACTAAAATGCTTGCTTTAAGTAACCTTTGCCTTTTCTTACAAGAAACAATAATGCAAAAATGCGAATTCATCTTCATTTTCATACCATGGATACAAAAACTGTGCAATACATTTAAGTACTATGTTCAGTCTGCTAAAGGGCAATTTGTAAGTAAAGGTGGTTTTCACTGACTGAAACTTTGTTCTTTAAATCAGATATTCAGAATTGCTAGAGATGGTCAGTAAAGGAGGGGGAGAAAATGCCATCTTGCGTCATACTCAGAGAAACAAGAAGCTGTTTGTTCGTGAACGCCTGAAGTTGCTACTTGATGATGAGTCTTTCCTTGAGCTGTCTCCGCTGGCAGGCCTCGAGATGCCCTACGGCGACGTCCCTGCGGCGGGGTGCCTGACTGGTAATTGCAGCGCCTCTACGAGTAGATGGAACAGGAAGTCGATGAAGTTTGTTGGTTGCGTTGCTCATACCTTTAAATACGATTCATATTAGGTCAAAGATGGATACGGGTTGAGGGTGTTGTTTTGAGCAGCCTGTGTTGGAGATGCAGTCCAGAGGGAAGAGGGTTTGAACCAGCGTGAGCTTTAATTAGAGAGGTGCAGCGACGAGCAAGTGCTTGTAGGCTGTGTACATTAGTTGTACGTGGTGCACACCTTCCCAGCCTTGCTCACTGAAGGTGAGGTGGTTGTTCTTACTGGGAGAGGAAAAGGATGCATGTAATCAGCTTTATGGACTATTTTAGTATCTTAAGAATGTGCTTTCCTAGGAAAAGTGAACATCAGCTCTATCCATTAGTGCTCCCAACATAGAAGAGTTCAGCCCCTGCTGTATTATTCTTCTGCGATTTGTGCTGGGGAATCCGGGAGAAACCTTTAAAGAAAAAAGTTTTTTCATTTCTTCTGGATTTAGTAATCTATTCTACTTACCAGTTACTGATTTTTGTCCCAAAAAATTTAGGGTGATGTGTCAAATAAGCTGTTGTCTGTTAAAGGAAAGGGGACCAAGTTACTGTGAGACACAGGAGCTGTGACATTTATTTTGTAATATTTTTCAAATTATAGACAAGTCCTTTCATTGCATTTTGAAGAGAAGTTCCAGTTTTAAAAGTAACCAGAAGAATAGAGTATGAAATCCTGTCTTTTGTCACAGATTGTCACATTTTTCAGTTTTATATAGGTAATTTTTAACTACCTTCCCTGTTATCTCAAGAGTTGAAAGTCAAACTATGTATTTTTTCCTTGTATGTATTTTTATTGTCACCAGGAGGAAGTTTGTTTCAAGTTCTGTCTTCTGTCATTTAGATTTTTTTTTTAAATGTCATTGGCTTTCAGCTTGTTATTCCAGAGGAGAGCAATAGATTTCTTCCCTGTGTGGTATTTGCAACTTAATTTGCAGCTTCTTGATACAATATTACTGAAAGAACATCCTGGCTATAATTTGGCCCCCTTGTTTCATCTATGGTATTTTAGAGAGTACTGATAAGTATCTGTGGTACCACTTACAGGAATTGGCAAAATCTGTGGGGTCTGGTGTGTCTTCATGGCAAATGATGCAACTGTAAAAGGAGGAACTATTTATCCAATTGGAGTGAAGAAACAATTAAGAGCTCAAGAAATAGCCATGCAGAACAGACTGCTCTCTGTGTACCTTGTTGACAGCGGGGGAGCATTCCTACCACTACAGGTAATACTGGCACCACTTCATAGAAGAAAATACCTATGATGATCTTAATCATACTAACTTTTAGCAATAAACCTCAGATTTATGTTGTGTTTTCTTGACTGGCTGACTTTCATTGTCTGCTGTACTTAAATTGAGTTTTGTCCACAAATCAGAGCACAGGAGATTATTTGAAGATTTGTAACAGTGGTGATGACTTTGTGTCTAGCATCTAAATAGAGTTTGGAAACTTGAATATCGGTGGGGGGACAAAGGGCTGACCAAGGATGGATATTCCTCAGTGTGCTGAAATGCTTTGGTGTCTTTAATAAATTAGTACATTGTTTGAGGCTTCTATTTTCAACATCAGAATCTATAAAACCACTGTTTTAATGTAACGTTTGTGATAGTAATGCAGTAACCTCTGTGGCCTTTAAAAATGTAGTTTTAAAAATTCTTACTGTAGAAGGAGAATTTGCACAGGCGACTTTCCAATGTACAGAGGTCATATTATCACAGAGACTACAGCTGTTCCCTCTCCAGACGGAAAGCAAACACACAGAAAAAGTTTTTACCTGACTTAAGGAATTGTGTCACAAACTAAGTAAAAAGGGAAACTGTGCTGAAGTCATTTCACAGATAAAGTATGAACATGAGCTTCCCCTTCTCCATGTTTACAGTCTCAGCTTGCGTAGAATGTAATTAGTTTCACAAAAAATGACAAAACTTATCTCTGCTGTCAAAACACGTGGGTATTTTTGTGGAATTGCACGATGTATAAGGGGAATAAATACTGGAGCGAAGGCTGTGCATGAAAATTTCAGGTATGATTGTTAGTGGCGACCTTCCCAGAGTCGGTTACAAGGCGTTTGTGAGTGAATGAAGAGGAGGAAGTGTTGGCTTTTGTAGTTCATATTGAAACTGTCTTTTCTCTGTCATGCCAGTCAGAGCTGTTTCCTGACAAGTCGCATGGTGGCAGACTTTTCTACAACGAAGCGATAATGTCTGCCATGAGGATCCCTCAGGTACAGTGTCCTTCGGAGTACCAGCCGGTGGAGTGTCTTTGAGGGGTTCTGAAAAATCCTTTGTTCTCATACAGATTCTAGAAACGACTCCCAAACATGCAAAAAAATTCCTAAAGCTCACCTTTTCTGTTTGTGGGGAAGGGAGATGCAAATAGTATCTCACATTACAGAATACTTGAGCCTCAAGGCTCTAAGTGTTTACTGTCTGATCATGATGGAGAAGCATCAGATCTCTGGGTTATTTCAGCGTAAACGCTGAACTCTCCCCAAACCAGCATTGCTGTTCATGCTGGTATTTCTCTCTCCAATTCATTGTTCCCCAAGCTGCGATTCAGTCTCTTGAACATTTCTGAAATAAATGTAATGGTTTTGTGTTTCCATTCTCCTCTCCCCAGCACCCTGATTTGTTCTGGTTTCCGTGCCCTTCAGGTGGCAGTGGTGTGTGGCTCCTGCGTAGCCGGAGGTGCCTATGTGCCAACCATGGCAGAAGAAGCTGTGATTATAGATAAAATCGGTACTCTCTTCCTGGCTGGCCCACCGCTGGTAAAAGCTGCTACAGGAGAGTATGTGTCTCCCGAGGACCTAGGAGGAGCTAAACTTCACTCTGAGTACGTGAAATAAGTCTCAAAAATAGCAGAGAATTCAGCATACTTAGCTTTAAAGAAACTCTCATTTTATCTTAAATTAATGTGCCTGAAGCTGCTCCAGTGACAGGATGCAATATGGTCCTCAAGGACCGAAAAACACGCAGTGAAAAAAAACGGTAGAAATGATACAGGAGTTATTACAAAGGTTGGTGGTATTCAGTTATATATGTGGGAGTATCATGGGGCTAGATATAACTCTTTGAAATGAAAAAAGCAACGTGGCATTGTAATTTCAGCTTTACTACTCTCCACAGGAACTTTCCACTTCCACCGTGTGTGTATATATATACACACGCACTCTGATAGAGATCTCACATAAGTACAGAGGTCAGGATCAGGGCCAAAAGTAGAACGTGTTATTACTGTTTGCTTTCCTTTTCGGGGACGGGGTTGGTTTTTTTGTTAGATCAGCTTAATGGAAGTAAAATTAAGTGATGTTAATGGGGCGAAGCAGGAGTTGGACAAACCTGGTTTTGGTTCCCCATTTTTCCACATACTCTTTGAGTGACTTCAGGCAGGTTAGTTCCTCTGTGCCTCAGAGGGACCAGCTGTTGAAGAGGGATGGTCTCGCTTTTTTTCCTAATGTAAACGTTATCAGGATATATACATTAAAAAAACCAGTTGTGAGTGTTCAGATACTGCGATGGTGGGGAAAATGGGTAAGAAATTCATTTTTCTTCCCTAGACTGATGAGTGGAGAGGTGTTATGTCTTCTTTCCATTTGTCTTCTCTGCTTCTGAAGACACCAGACTAACTTGCTGCAGAGAAGAACCTGAATGCTTGTAAAAGTACCTGAAGCAGAGAAGAAAAATGGAAAGCCTGCCTGCCTCTGCTGTAATGAGGGCTTCATAGCAGGAGATGAACAAAGAGGAAATAAACCTGATAGTAGCTATCTAACCATTTCTTTAATGCTGTTTTTCTGTGTCAGAAATTGCTGTAGTTGTCAGAATAGTTATTCCCTTCTAGATGGGGAAAGAGGGTGGCTTTGCTTCTTTGTTCTTGGCATTCTGTGCTGTGTGGATGGGAACCAGATTCCTTACCTTTCTCACAAAAACAAATACTAGTGTGGCAGTCAGATAACCGCAATACATGTAATAAGTTATTGTCTATATCCAGGGAATTTCGTTTGGGGTTGGATTGCACAGAAATTCCACTGACGTACTGCTTTCAACTCATTCATACCAGAACAAAATGATGCAATATTCTCACAGAGTTTGGAGAGTCACAGTGCACGTTAAGGTTTTTCCTTTAGTTTGTTTTTTTCTATCAGAATTCAGTTTTCATTAATTCAGTACGAATTAATGTTGCTCTCTCTCCTAGAGTCAGTGGCTGTAGTGACCATTTTGCATCTTCAGAAAAGGAAGCCTATGAATGTATTCGAAATGTTATCTCAACGTTAAATTACGATCCACTGCCAGAGCAGGTCATAGAGCATGACAGTCCTCTGTACAGTTCTGATGAGCTCCTGGGCCTGGCCCCACGAGATTACAGGTGTTCTCTTCCTGTAAAGCTGGTAAGGTGACAGATACTGAGTGCCTTCGTCCTTTCAGTCCCCTCTGGCCAGTAGCTCCAGATTAACAAGCAACAGGCTGTTTTCTTTTGGAGAATCCTGAAGTCTGTGATACTCCGTATCATTACCTAATCAGTTGCCAAACTGTCTCGAGTCTGCAACAAAGCAGAATGGCAACAATTCTGTAGAATTATAGAAAATATTTAAGCTGAAAACCTGCTAGAGATAATTACAGATTATGCCAGTTGATCCCCATCTGTTTCCAGGCACTGTTTGAGATGCTGTTATGTCAGTATGCTTGTACTGAGTTGGCTGCCTTGAGAACGTGCACCCCTTAGTGTCCTGTTTCCCCCCTCCCCCTGCCTTTTTTTTTTTTTCACCCAGGTAGTCAAGACTCTACCTTGTAACTTAAATGTCTAATGAAAATACTGCCTGAAAACCAACAAAGCTCAAATTAAGCTTGTTTGAGGCTGGGACAGACCCTAATGCACAAGCAGAGCCCTGCAGAGCTGTCCACACTATTTTCTTTGTGTTGTTCTAGAAGAGATTTAGTCTCCAAGGATGTGAATCCAGTACCTTTTCCAGGGGTAAATTCCTACGGTTAAGGGGATTGACTGTGGAAAGCAGCATAGCTTTGAAGGCAGCTTTTAAACTGTGTTGGAAAAAAACATGAGCAATATGCTGCTGAGTGTTTCTTATGTACACAAACTCTGGGTTTTTTACAGCATTTTTACGTACATGAACAACTGTGCTCTGTAACACTGAAATAATTTTGGAGTTGAACTTTGGCTCAGAACACACGGTTGGTAATGAAACGTAAACACAAATTTGCTATTTTGTGCATATTGAGTATTTAGCAGAGTGTAAGACATAAAAAGGGCCTTCTATGCTCATTTAGGTTGACTTCTTGTGCTATAGAGGTCTCGTTACTATTTGAACAGAGCATATCTTTTAGCAAAACTATCCTATTTTCACTTCAATTTCTGTAGTAAGGACTGTGCATCTTTGCAGATTCTGAGCCGTCTGATGGATGGAAGCAGATTCCAGGAATTCAAGGCTAATTATGGAACAACATTAGTAACGGGATTCGGCCATGTGCAAGGGTAAGGCTAGAACAGTTCACTATCAAAATTTGTCTAAACAGCTTTCATATCATCATCAGGTTTTACAGTATTCCAGTAACAAGGTTTATGAAGTCAAGAATTGGTAATAAAATACTTCTAGAAAGCCTGATATTCTGCCTCTGAGCTCTGAGTTCACCACATCTCAGGCCAATAGCAGCAGAGAGTGATTACAAATGGACGGTTTTTGTGATTTTGTGAAATGATGTGTTTGTTCACAAAAACTACTAGCCAGACACTTGGAACATTGAAGTCTCAACAGGTTCCTTAAGAAATAAGAAACAGCATCTTTAGAAGTGTTCCCTCCCAAACTGAGTGGAAAGCTAGCATCCCTTCTCCCATGGGATGGAGATGGGATAATACCCATACAGGAAACCTTGCGTAATTCAGATCAGACTGTAGTATTGACACATTTATGAAGCACATAAAATTCCAGTCTAAGCATATGAAAAATAATAAGGTAGTAGAATATATTTTTAGAGCCTCTTTAGGTTGAAAGTATAAACGTTTCAGATTGACTGTTACGTTGTATGTTACAGGCATTAGAGAGGGGCCAGAGTCCTGACACCTTGTACGTTGTCTTGCAGTGTAAACTCTGACAGGTCACCTGTAGCTTACTTGCCCTCTGGGTATTAATCCGTGCTCATACTTCCGTGCTTTACATATCGGGATGCTGTGAGACTTCTTGTTGTTAGGTACATGAGGGTCCTTGAGTGAAATGCCACAGTGTGCGCATCCTGGCACATGCTGAATTTCTGTAAAGGGCAGGTCTGTGTGTGTGTGTACGGATATTTATGTTTCCATCCTTCAGAGCAATATGAGCTACATACTCATAATTTCTAGGTTCAAAAGTGAAAATGTTCATGTGTCTTGTAGGCACTTGGTGGGGATAGTGGCTAACAATGGGGAGCTGACTCACGATGCTTCTCTCAAGGGCAGCCACTTCGTACAGCTGTGCAGCCAGCGGAGCATTCCCATTCTCTTTTTCCAAAATACTGCTCCACATACAGCAGAGCCAACGAGCATCTCACAGGTACGGCAGTTTTAGTTCAATATGTTTACTTCAAGCAGTTCCTAGTTCTTGTTGTATTTAAGGTTACTTTTGGTTATTTTGAAAATTATTGTTACAACCACTCTTGATGGTTCAAACCATCATGATTACTTTGTTCTTAAATCTTTCCATTAGCATTCTCACTTTATTCTAATTTTAAGCAGGCCTGTATGTTTATCTAAAATGGCACTGTCCAGCTGGCAATGCAAGCTGTAAAACTTGGAATTTATAGCGCTTTTTACATGGAAATACAGCCTATTGATTCTTCTGGTACCACTGCGCTCCACAGAAAGAGAGATATTTCTCTTTTAGAAGAGTGAAGGCATTAAAGTACAGCATGTGTTGTCCTGGGCTACAGAGAGCCTCACAGTAAAACCTGCATTACATTTTCTGATCTCTTTCTGCAGCCCCGTTCCTCCCAGCTGTCAGCAGCACTTAAGACAAAGCCTGGCATAATTGTGTTGTATCTGAGCTTTGCTAAAGCCTGGGAGAGCTCGGGCTGCGCAGTAGCGTAGGTTTTTGCACACTGGTTATAATTGTTTTGCTGATTTACATTGTAAAGTAAGTGCATAATGGGCTGTGGTAGTTAATGATGCTGTCTTACTGTTGTGGAAGAAATGATTGTACAGAACTGTGAAGAAGTAAATGTTCTAGAAAATTAAGTTTGGTGAGAGTGGAGGGAATCCAGAAGAAAGGCTTCGAGGATCTAAAATCTTTATTTTCATTTCAGGCAGAGGCTCAGTCCAACAGATTAAAAGCCCAGGCCTCCATGATGGCTGCTGTCGCCTGTGCTGCTGTTCCGAAAATAACCATTGTGGTTGGTGGCTGCTATGGGAGCGAAAGTTATGTTATGGTACGGGTGGCATCAATCTAATGGGTTTGCTAATTGACTTTTTACACTATACCAAGATTTCACAGCACTTCATTTCTAAAACACAGTCGGCTGTTGTTACAGACAGTGAACTCGATCCGTTATTTTAACTACTTCTAAAGAAACGCAACACAAGATGTGATTACCAACAATTTGGTCTGCATCTAAGAACCTAGAGCCAGTCCTAAAAACCAGGTTATCTGAAAAACGTCCCTTCTTGGGACCAAATCCTCCTTCGCAGCACGTTTTGGGCGATGAAGGAGCACGTCTCCTTCAGTCGTGGTACTGTGTATGCTTCAGGCTGCTGGCATGTGAGTGCTTGGAGGAAGAAGGAAATAATAAACCAGCAATACTGAAGGCAGTGGGGATTGGGATGGTTGCTACCACAGGGTGTGAGTGCTGATACAGGAGCTGGGGCTGTCACGGTAAAGGAGCTGTATCGTTAACGCTTTACAAATTAAACTGTGTTACATTCTGCCTTGAACTTGATTGTGTCATCCTACGGCCATCTTTTTGTGATTAATTTCAATGAGTTGGTACTGTCCGGTTTTTTTGTAGTGTGGGAGATCGTTCAGTCCAAACTTTCTGTTCTTGTGGCCTAATGCAAGAGTTGCTCTTGTGGATTCGAGACATTTCTCCACAGTCCCACAAGCTGGGGACAATGACTGTACAGGAGATGAATCGGAGCTAAAACATCTGAAAGAAAAGTAAGGACATTAAATATAAACCCTTGCAGTTACGCTGGGATTTAATTAGTTAAATTACCTACTTTTGTTCCTCTTAAAGATCAACGCATCCCAAACAAGTAAAGCAAACTTGAGTCTACTGAAAAATATTTTAAATTTCCGTGGAATTCTATGTCTGCTCTTAGGATCTTCTCAAGGAAACACAAACGTTTGACTTAAAAGAACCAAACCCCCAAACCATAGAACCCCAAATCAAGATATTCTGTATTAGTATCTGTCTGTTAAACAGTGGTGATCACCTGACTGTGGAAGGTGCTCTGCACTGCAGAATTATCAGACCTGTTGGGTATTATTTGCTGGATTCTAATTAATTTTATCAGTAGTACTGCACATTCGTCTGAGATTGAATTATATCCCTTTTTCATCTCTGGTTTTGTTTTATTGGCCTGATGGCTTTTATTACATTTTTGTAATAAAATAAAGCTTAATACTCTGTCTTCTCCAGGCTTGAGGAAGAAAGCAGTGCATTTTATTCCTCTGCCAGACTCTGGGATGATGGTGTAATTCTACCTCAAAATACTAGAAAGGTGGGTTTTTCCCCTACAGTACATTTTATTCTTGGATCTCAAAAGGATCTTGCAGCAAACGTGTAAGCCTAGGACTCACTCAAGGTCAGCGGCATGCTGGTTCCCAGAACTGGGTCTCCCACTTCTCACTCCATTTCCCGTGGAATTTAGCTTTCTAATTCTCATCTTTTCTCTTCCCCAGTAATCTATCCAAAAAATTTCTGTTGAACTCTGGTTACTTGACTACAGCATTTCCTCACTGAACCTCTTAATTAACTTTATCATTTGATTCCATATCTGAATCCTTTCTTTTTTGCTCTTGCATCATCACCCATATCTTCACTCTTTAAGTTCAGGCTCTTCACCATTCACATTGTTTCCATTCTTTTGTCTCAGAATGTTTCTTTTTGTAGCCTTCTCTTCTTGCTGGTAATTTGCTGCTTACATGTGGGATGCACCCACTGCCTTTTTATTTTTTTTTTTAAGTTGGCAGACATCCACTCCATTAGATTCTTTCTGAAAGCTGCCACCTGTGTTCTTTTTCCTTGTTAGATTGTTTAGTAGCAATACTTAAAATGTTCTTTGCACTTCTGAAGCTTGTTTACTTAAAGATCACAAATACAGCTTGTTGTCAATTAATCCTTAGGAATATGGTACATAGTTATGGTACTAAGTAGATGTTAAGTATTTTTTTAGATTTTTTTTAATAAATATTTTTTATAAGTATTTTCTGTGGCATTTATGGGAACTTTGATAATGGGAGAGCACTGAAATATTTTCTAGTACTAGAGCCCCAAGTCTACCTCTCTCTAGGAAAAAGAAAAGAAAACACGTGATAATTGAAATGAATCATTGTTACTCTCAGGTAATTTTCACCAGCACCCCACAATTCACGTTTGCTGTTTTTTTACAATATTGTTTTGCTACTTTATCACAGTTCTTGCTAATCGATGGAATTTATGTTTAGCTTTCTCTGAACTGACAGCATGTGCTCATTCCAATCCTTAATGTGCTTTTCTTAAAATAGGCATTTAAAAGACAGCATGTGCTCCAGTAGCAAGGGAAGATGGAGAATTTTCTTGTGTTCAAAAACCAAAAGCAGTTCTGTATTTTCAGCCCCTGTTGTCACAAGACACCAAGAATGACTTAAAAAGAGACAGATGTGGAAAAGCAGGATGTTGTGCTAATTTTTGATAAGCAATTGGAATCTTCAGAGCAGAGCTATGTCCTAACAGAAATGGATGATCACATAATATATTCTCACTGGCGTTTTATAGCAAAATAGCTTCCCTATGTTCCAGAAGTAATTCTCTTGTCAGCACTGTGCCTTTTAAAATGCTTTAGTGGTGTCTGTATGCAATGGGTGAACTTTGAGGGGGCTGAGGACCTTTTTTCTGTTCCCCTTCCCTGCCCCAGTGGCATGTTACACCCACACCCTGTTCACAACTGCTCATTTTACACGTTCATTGTTTTGCAAAAAGTAAGAACAAATGCATTACTGAATGAGTGCATAACTAGGAAGTTTTACTAGGTTTTTTTTGTTTCACAGGCTTGTTGCTTATGTTGTTTTCTTGTTTTTAATTAGGTGATTGCACAGTGCTTAGAGATTGTGGAGCAGCAGAAGTACCGGGTCGTGTCTCCGTGTCAGTATCCTGTCATCAGGATGTAACGGGGCAGCCGCTTTCAAATGATCAGCCTTTCAAAGTTAGTATAGGCACTACAAATCCTCAGTGTCAATGATTTTCTAATTCTTTGATACCATTAATAAAAATGTTAAACCACTACTGACAAACAAGAAGCCTGGATTTTTATGTCTATTAACAATAAGCTTGTATTTTGAACCATAGCCTCTTACTACGTAAGTTGGAAATTTGTTTTGTGAAAAGGAAGGATTAAGCTGAGAGTCTGTAGGACTCTAAGGAAGTAAATTCATCCCAGGTGGTAACAATTGCTTGATTTTTTTCACATTCATGTTTTAGCCTGAAAGCCAGAACTGCACTTTGACAAAAGAAATGGGAAAGAGGGTGTGCAGTTTTAAGCCTTAGAAAAGGCTAAAATGCGGCCTGCCACAGCGCCCTGGGCCTGCCAGTTCTGAGTTCCAAAGCCACAATGGAAAGGCTCCACTCCGATTGCTCTGAGGATGCTAAAGGAGTGACCAGGAGGGGATTTAAATCCATAATATTTCAGATTAGGCTAAAAATGACCTTTCCTCAAAGCATGTAACAGAGCACAGAGGCTGTTCTATGTAATATTACCACATGTACAAGTACTGAGTTTACACTGTGCTGTTTCATGCACCCTTGACTCTGCTGCAGCTTGTTTTTTAATTAAAACAAAATTAAAACGACAAAGTTTAACTGTAGAGTTCTTAGCACTGTACATCTGAAAATTGTGCCAGGAGGGTGTATTTGAAAAACACCCGGTTAAGTATTTTGAAGAGTCATCAACAACACTGAAATGTTCAATCTTAATTACACAGCCATACAAATAACAGGTGATGTGGAAGGAATTTAGGTCATTTCAGCGCTCGTAAGCAGAGACTGCACCTTTTTTGGAGCCGGAAGCAGCCCAAGGGGGCGCGTTGCAGGTGGCGGTCACGCTCTTTTGAAGAGTCCATGGAAAGTCACAGGAATGTTCACCTCCACTTCGGCCCTGGCGACCTCGCTCATGTCTCTGGCGTTGAGGACCAGGAGGTAGGCGGGCTTCGGCCCTGGGCCCGGGCTCACCACCACGCTCAGCACCACCCCTGGCAGGTGAGAAACATGCAGCCTGTCCCTGCTGCCCAGGCACGGCCAGCGCACCCCCTGCACACAGGACACCACAAAATCCCCCCCGTACCACCTGAGCTTCAGCTCTGAAGTAAATGGGGAGATGGCTTATTTATTTCTCGTACTAATTTGGGTTCTGGCTGTCGTCATCCTGCCAGCCTGGGCTGCTGGGGCATGGTAGCTCCTAGAGGTGTTTTTTTTTTAAACTCCGAGAAATGTTTTTGTTCTGAAAAGGAACTATGAAAAGCTACTACAGGGGCTGACAAACATCACTGACTGGAATATATATCAAATTTGTCCATTTTTTCAACATTAAGAACTAATTTATAAATTATAATTCCGCTTCTGAGGTTTAATGTGACAAGATGCCCGTTTCTGGGTGCTGGCATCCCTGTGGGGGACAGGCCATCCTCTCTCCTGGGGGGTTTGTTCTTTGTGTGCTCCGCAGCTCACCCACCGCAGGAGAACACGAGAACAGACCGTGACAGCGGCAGGCACGGCCTGGGGGAAGGGGGCAGAGCACGGAGCCTGGTGTGAACTCAGCTTTCAGAGTGCTTCTGCAGGGGCTCAAGACCCAGGAAGTGAGACTGGATTAAAATATTTCTAAAATGCACATTGCCTACTTCAGTTACAGAAAGCTTTTAAGAACAAGCTTAAACCATTTCGGTGGGACTTAATCCCCTGCACAAGCACTTTTCTGAACTGAAAACATATAATACGAAATTTGGTTCTGTATAAACCAGTGAGAGTTGGCTCTTAGCAGAGCTAAGACTTCTCCCAGCTTCACGTAATCCTGTTCAGAGAGGAGGAATTGAGGGAATAAGTGGACACCCTCTCAGGCCAAGTGCTGCCAGGTACAGGGCTGGGGACGTGTGAAGGAACACGTACAGTGCTGGGCATGAGTATAACTGTGTGTCCTCGAGTGACAGAGCCTGAATTCCCTCCACCTCTGCACGAGGAGGATGGGTTAGGAATAGAAAACACGCTTGGTTTAAATTTTACAAAGCTCTGCTACCTGGAATTCTTTAAATATTGCAGTTCCTGATGGGAAAAGGCTGGGAAATGAGGACAAGAGGTCATCTACACCTAGAGATCTTTCTCCTCCTTGGTTTTCATTTGGTCTTAATTTTCCCATTTCCTCAAACTTCCCACCAGTGTTAGAAGGAGCCAGGAGCTTTCCCAACCGCGATGCCATGGACTAAACAGAACCAGCATTACCGTCATCTTCCTCCAGGGCATCCGGGTGGGGGACGAAGATCGGCTCTGATGGGTATGAATCCAGCTCCTGCCACACCCATGTCTCCTTTGTTTTAACGTTCAGCTTGCAAAGCTAAAGGTGGGAAAAAAACCCAAAACCCCACATCTCAGAAACACTCTTTTTTTTTTTGTCCTTAAACTGAAAGGTCATGGAAAAGACATGCCTTGCCCGTTGGGTGATAGTTACCCTGTCTGGGACAAAGTGATTCAGCCCCAGCCCATATGTATACGTGTAAGGTTTCCCACCATATTTCTTGTAATTGATCTGTGGAAATTCAAAGGCTACAAAAAAAAAAAAAATAGGTAAGTGTGAGGATTAGTGGGGTGCAGGGGGTGCTTGTGTTGCTGCTGGCTGCACTTCGGGATCGTCATCGTACCGTGGCGTGGCCCTGAGAAAATAACTTCGGGCTCCAGCCAGATGGTCTCATCGCTGCGCAGGGTCGCTGTAGCTGTCGTGTAGGGCAGCGTGACCAAGTTTTTGCCTGTGTCAGCCTGGGACAAAGAAATATACCCAAGAGAAACGGAGAAACAAATTTTCTAGTCTGTTTGCAGAGATCTGTTGCAAACTGCGTTGAACAGTGCAGGCAGAGCCTCATCGAGCTGCAGGATGGCTGCTGCTGCTGTTTTCTTAGCAATAGTGCAGTAAGAGTGTCTGCTGCTGAAACCGTGCTGTATGACAGCCCTCCTGGGCTCCTAAAGACACACGTGTTCTGCAACACATGGGGAGTCGCAGAATCAGAGTGCTTTGGGCTGGGAGGGACCTTAAAGCCCATCCAGTGTCACCCCCCTGACCCAGGCAGGGCCACCTTCCACTAGCCCAGGTTGCCCAAAGCCCCGTCCAACCTGGCCTTGAACCCTTCCAGGGAGGGGGCAGCCACAGCTTCTCTGGGCAACCTGTGCCAGGGCCCCACCACCCTCACAGGGAACAATTTCTGCTTTAGATCTCATCTAAACCTTCCCTCTGTCTGTTTAAAACCATTCCCCCTCATCCTATCCCTACACCCCCTGATCAAGAGTCCCTCCCCCCTTTCCTGTAGCCCGTTTAAGGCTATTCTAAGGTCTCCCTGGAGCCTTCTCTTCTCCAGCTGAACCCTCCAACTCTCTCAGCCTGTCCTCACAGGGGGGTGCTCCAGCCCCCCGAGCATCTTCGTGGCCTCCTCTGGCCCCGCTCGACGAGGTCCGTGTCCTTCTGCTGTTGGAGTCCCCAGAGCTTGACCCAGCACTGCAGGGGGGTCTCACAGAATTAACACTGAACAACTAAAGAAAATAAAAAGTTCCTCCAAAAGACCCGTACTCTAGGCTCCCCCCACCACTAAAATGTTTAATTTGAATGAAGTGGGGTCAGGCAGGGCTCTAGCACTGCTCAGCCACAAGCCTCGCAGAGGGGAGGTGCAGGCACCATGGAGCCGTCCCCGGTACCTTGTCGATGGTGAGGGGCAGCACATATCTGCGGGCTTCGGGCTGCGGGGCTTTCTCTGCCTGCTGCTTCACCTCATCCCAGTTGGCTCGTAAGTTGGCTAAGTAGAGGTAATTGTAAACAAACTCGAACCTGCACAAAAACGGCATCACAGACAGAAACACAGATGGCATTTGCAAATGCCAGGGTCACATGCAGCTGTTTTTTTACTAAAATTCAGGGAACATGAGTCTTGGTTCAGCTCCTCAGCAGAGGAAGACCCAGCAACTGCTCATGTTCACCCCAAGCACCCTGCAGAAGCGGCTGGGATCTCAGCTCAGGGTGCCCTGGCTACGCAGCCAACGCGGGGCTGGGCATCACCATTTCGGTGCCACATTTCTGTGTGGCAAAAATCAGCATTCAGACCTCAACCAGATCCTGCTCATCGCAGCCCTGGGAGCCAAAATCACATCAGCCCTTCAGCAGTCACTAAACTTATTAAAGATATAGGCAAAGTAAAGATAAAAATCAATTTTTTCTTGGAAAATGAGTTTTAAACAGGTGCTCTGCGCCTCTGGATAACTTTCACACTCTATATTCTGCGTGTCATGTATTAATATTTAGGTGGGTCAAGGGAGTCGGTGTGAGTGCTGAGGCAATTCCATCGGGGGAGGGACTCACCCCTTCCAGGTGCAGAGGTCGACGATCAGAAACCCGTTATCTTCGTAGGTGTTAATGTGATGGAAGAGGTTGAAGGCCGAGGTGCGGTATTTGATGTTGAGGAGCCTGCCTTTCTTTTTCTCTGCCACGTGAAGCCAGACCTGAAAAGCAAGCAGCAGCTTGATTTGGGCTCAGAGAAACGAAGGTGACAGCAGTAGGATGGACCTCCCAGTCCAGGGCTGGCTGGCTGCCCAGTCCAGCCCAGTTTGTTACAACCCGCCACTTACCCCCATAGTTTCGTTGGACTCGAAGCAGTCCATGTAGTTGGCTCCCCAAAGGCTCCAGGAGGAGAGGAACTTGAGGAGGTTGATTTTCACCGGCGTTTCAACAAACACTATGTAGTTCGAGGTCAGCCCAAAGCTGTTTGGAAACGCACGGGGAGCAGATCAAGCTCACCAGAGTTAGTTGGGACAAACCCCACGTCAGTCAGCCAACTGCCCCCCCTGCAACGTTACCTGTGAACGTAAGAGGGCTTAAACCTGTCGCTGCACGGGAACTGCACCACCACCTCCGATCTGTTCATCGGGTCTTCCTTGTCTGCAACGGGACAGGCGCAGGGTTACGGAGGGTTTCACCCATGCTTAGTCTGTATTTATAGACTTTACCCAGCAAGTTTCTGCCTTTAACACAAAGGAAGTTCATGATTTAGAAACTGCCTTGAAGTGTTTTAAAGAGAACGTTTCTGTTACTTAAAAAAAGCCAATAAAATCTAAAGATTAAAAAAAAAGTAACTTGATGACAAAACTCGTTCAAAGGATTAAAAAAATGATTTATAAGGCAAGATTTTCTCCGTTTGCCCAGAGGTGGGATTAACTGACCTGCCTGAAGCGGAGGAATCCGTATGATGTTATAAGCAAGCGCAAAATTTTTTCCAAAGCAATTGCCAATGTTATAAACTGTCCCGTCATTTTCAACGTGGGGGTGAGCCGTTGCCCCGTTGACGGACACGTATTTACAGAGATCCACCTGAAGAGCAAGACGGAGAAAGTTAGGAGCTTTCTCGGCAGGAGGTGGGAAATCACCAGCTCCGCAAGGCGACGTAGGTCAATACGTCCTCACTTCAGGCACAGAAGTTCTTCTCTAAACCCAAATCTCCATCTTGTGAAAAGGAGAGCAGCAGGATGGTCAGGTGAGCTGACACAGTTACCGTGAGAAGTTTGGGATCCTGGGGTGCGAAAGGAAAGGCTCCGCAGGCTGGATGTTGGTGACAGCAAAGAGAAACCTCCAAAACATGAATTCTGTGCTGTACAGCTCGTCGGGGTAAACGCAGTTCGGCTCCGACGTAAGTGAAGGCACCAGCAAAGCTCTGGTAGGAACCCTCCGGCCACGGTCCCCTTCAGCCAGGCTGCTGTCTAGCTCCAGTTTGCAAACCCCAACCCACACAGGTGGATACAGACCCCAGACCCCGTTGCCTCCTCTCGGAGCAGCAGCGGGTTCATTTACAAGCTCGTTGTGACTCTGCTCTCATTAACCCTCACAGCTTCGTTTCTGCGTCCCTGACAGAGCCCAACCCTTGCCGTGTTGGAAGAGGCTGTTATTAAACATTTTCATTTTAGTTTTACTCCTCCACCTATTTAGAAGCACAGTACAAAGACCCACCTGCTTAATTGTCTCTAACGTCTCTGGATTAATTTTGGTTATGAAGTTGGTCTCAGTACAGGCATAGTAATCTTCGCCAACAGGGTAGATGTTAACGAGGGCGTTATCAGTGACCTCCACACCTTTGAAGTACGAGAAAAACCTGAGCAGAGGAAAACGGACAGGCAATCAGGGGCTTCTTGGGAGTGGAAGCACCGTAGGACATCGCTGCAATGCCTACACAACCCCGAGGTACCTGGAAAAGATGTTCTTGCACGGGTCTGGGTACGCGTAGGTGCCAAATTCCGTTATCACGATCCTTTTCTCGGTCATCGCTCTCACGTAAGCATCAGTCCTGACAAACCTGGGGAGGGGAAGGCACAGTGCAGGCGTAGCCACAAAAAAAAAGCAACGGGCTATGTAATTACAACAGGAATATTCTTGTGATGAGCCTCATGAGACCTCTGCAAGCTGCAGGTCTCCACAGCCTCATGATGCCACTGGAGCATGTGGGGTCCAGCAACCACCCCCCACTCCGCAGCCCTGGGAAGGGCTGGTTGGCAGGGAGCTGAAGCCGATGGGAAATACAGGCTTTGCTTAAATATTCCACACCAAACACCTGAAAGTTGATAGCTCAGCAGGTTCCAACTGAAAACACATCCCAGTTTTCAAACAACGATGTCATTCCGTCCCTGACGGCAGCTACATCCAGCCCTCCCTGCCCTCTTCTTCCAGATGTGTTGTAATCTGTACAAAGAGCTGCATTTCTGCTAACTGTGAGGAAGTTTTAGTTATTTTTGGTTGGTTTTAGGGATTGCACCATTAAAACTCTTCCAATAACTGCATGATATAACCAGCACCTCCCATGCACTGGGCAGCAGAGCCTGAACCCAGCACTTACAGTCGAGCAAATGCTTTGGTATTTATTCTTTTTTGCTTGGAAAGTTGCCACGTACCTTCGGTGATAA